>NW_006297217.1:261933-266507 GCF_000327345.1 Myotis davidii
AATCAGTCTTTTGTTGTTCCATATAAATTTTTGGAATATTTGTTATAGTTCTGTGAAATATATCATTGATATCCTGATAGGGATGGTATTAAATCCATAGATTGATTTGTGTACTCTAGACATTTTTATGATTTTAAGTTTTCTTATCCATGAACACAGTATACGCTTTCACTTATTTGTATCTTCAATTTTTTTCTTCATTGCCTTATAATTTTCTGAGTACAGGTCTTTTACGTCCTTGGTTAAATTTATTCCTAGGTATTTATTTTTTGATGCAATTGTAAATAGGATTGTTTTCTTAGACTTTCTGATAGTTCATTACTAGTGTATAAAAATTCAACTGATTTCTGCATATTTATTTTGTATCCTGCTACTTTACTGAAGTAATTTATTGGTTCTAGTAGGTTTTTTTGTAGAATCATTAGGATTCTCTGTAAACATTATCATGTCATATGACAATAATGTCAGTTTAATTTCTTCCTCTCCAATTTGGATGCCTTTAATTTCTTCTTATTTTCTGATATCTGTGGCTAGAACTTCTATTACTATGTTTAATAAGAGTAGTAAAAGAAGACATTCCTGTCTTGTTTCCATTCTTAAGGGAAACACTTGTAGTTTTTGTCCATTGTATATGATGTTGGCTGTGGGTTGGTAATATATGGCCTTCATTATATTGTGGTATGTCCCCTCTAATACCACTTTGTTGAGAGCTTTTATCATAAATGAGAAGCCCAATGCACGAATTTGTGCACAGGTGGGGTCCCTCAGCCTGGCCAGCGAATGGGGATGATTAGGGCCAGCTGGCCAGGGGAGGGCAGGGAGAAACCACAGGAGGTTCGTTGACAGTGGGAAGTTGGCTATGGGAGAACACTGACCACGAGGGGACAGCTCCTGCATTGAGTGTCTGCCCCCTGGTGGTCAGTGCATGTCATAATGACCGGTCAACCAGTCGTTCAGTCTACTGGTCATAAGGGCCTCTTAAGCTTTTGTATATATGTAAATGGGTGCTGGATTTTATCAAATGCTTTTTCTGCCTCTATTGATATGATCATATGATTTTACCTTTCATTTGATTAATATGGTGTATCATGTTTATTGATTTGTGGATATTATACCAACATTGCTCCTCAGAATAAATCTCACTTGAATAAGGTATATGATCTTTTTAATATATTACTGGATATGATTTTATATGTTGTTGAAGATTTTAGCACCTATGTTCAACAGGGATAGTGGCCTATAATTTTCTTTCTTTGCTGTATCTTTATCTGGTTATGAAATTGGGTTTTCATCAGTTTATTTTGTTCATTAGATTCTACATATAAGTGAGATCATGTGATAATTGTCTTTTTCTGACTGGCTTATTTCACTTAGCATAATACTCTCCAGATCTCTCAATCTTGTGTCAAAGGGTAGGAGATCCTTCTTTTTTTATAACAGCAATAGTATTACACTATATAAATGTACCAAGGTGTTTTTTTTTTGTTTTTTTTTTTTCTACTCCACTCATCTACTAATGGGCACCAAACTGTTTCCAGATCATAGGTATTGTAAATTGCATTGCTATGCACATAGGGGTGCATGTATTCTTTGTGATAGATGTTTCAGGATTCTTAGGATATATTCCTAGAAGTGGAATCACTGGGTCAAATGGCAGTTCCATTTTTAATATTTGGAAAAAACTCTACAGTGTTTTCCCTAGTGCCTACACAAGTCTGCATTCCCACCAACAGTATACTAGGGTTCCTTTTTCTCCATATCCTCACCAGCAATTATTGTTTGTTAATTTATTGATAGTAGCCATTCTGAGGTGTGAGGTGATACCCCGTTTTCATTTTCATTTGTATCTCTCTGATGATTAGTGACATTGAGCATGTTTTCACATGCCTCTTGTCCATTTGTATATCCTCATTAGAGAAGAGCCTATTTATGTCCTCTGTCCATTTGTTAATTAGAATGTTTACCTTTCTTTTATTGAGCTGCATGAGTACTTTATGTATTTTGGAAAGTAACTCCTTATCTGTTATATCATTGACAAGTATGTTCTCCCATATAGTGGGTTCCCTTTTCATTTTTTTTTATTCTTTTCCCTTTTCATTTTGATGTTGGTTTCTTTTGCTGTGTAGAAGCTTTCTATTTTGATGTAGTCCCATTTATTTTTACATTTGTCTCTCTTGCCCTAGGCATTGTATCGGTGAAAATTTTGCTGTGAGAGATATCTGAGATTTTGCTGCCTACATTTTCTTCAAGTTTTTTTTTTTATTTTTTTTAGTTTCATTACTTACATTTAAGATTTAGGTCTTTTATACATTTTGAGTTTATTTTTGTGTATGGTGTAAGTTGGTATTTGGTGCTCTAGTTTCTTTTCTTTCTTTCTGTTTTTCTCTTTGCATGTCTGTGTCCACCAATCCCAACACCATTTATTGAAGGGACTGTCTTTACTACTTTGTATACTTTTGCCTCCTTGGTCAAATATTAATTGAGCATAATGGCTTGGATCAATTTCTGGGTTCCCTGCTCTGTGACATTGATCTATATGCCTGTTCTTATGCCAGTACCAGGCTCTTTTAAGTACAGAGACTTTGTAGTATAGCTTGATATCTGGTATTGTGATCCTTCCAACTTTGTTTTTCTTTCTCAAAATTGCTGCAGTTATACAGGGTCTTTTTTGGTTATGTACATATTTTTGGAGTATTTGTTCTAGATCTGTGAAACATCTCTTGGTATTTTAATAAGGATTGCATTGAATCTATAGATTGGCTTGAATCATATGTATATTTTAATGATGTTAATTCCACCAATCCATGAATATGGTATATTATTCCACTTTTTTATATCTCGTTCTATCTCTATTTCAATTTTCTGTGGTTTTGTGAGTACAGGTCTCTTACCTCCTTGGTTAAGCTTATTCCTAAGTATCTTATTTTTTTGTTGCAATGGTAAATGAGATTGTTTTTTAATTTATCTTTTGGAAAGTTAATTATTGGTGTATAAAATGCCATCAATTTCTGGGTGTTAATTTTGTATCCTGCTACATTGCCAAATTCATTTATTAAATCTAATACTTTTTTGGTGAAGCCTTTAGGGTTTTCTATATACAATTTAACATTGTCTGAATAATGACAGTTTTACTTCCTCCTTTCCTATTTGGCTACCTTTTATTTTTTTCTTCTAGTCTGATCATTGTTGTTAGGACATCCACGACTATGTTGAATGAAAGTGGTAAAAGCAGACATGTCTTTCTTGTTCTTGCTCTCAGGGGAAATGTTTTTAGTTTTTACTCATTGAGTATGAAGTTGGCTATAGGTTTGTCATATATGGCTTTTATTATATTTAGGTATGATCCTTCTAATACCACTCTGATGAGAGTTTTTTCAAAAATGGGTGTTGGATTTTATCAAATGCTTTTTCTGCATCTATGAATATGATCATGGGACTTTTATTCTTCATTTTGTTTATATAGTATATCATGTTTATTGATTTGTGAATATTCTACCAGCCTTAAATCTCCAGAGAAATCCCACTTGGTCATGGTGTATCATCTTTTTAATATATTGCTGGATCTGACTTGCTAATATTTTGTTGAATATTTTAACATCTATGTTCATTGGGATATTGGCCTATAATTCTCTTATTTTGTAGTGTCTTTATATGGTTTTGGAATTAGAGTAATGCTAGTCTCATTAAAAGAGATTGAAAGTGTTCCTTCCTCTTGGGAATTTTTTTGGAATAATTTGAGAGTGGTAGGTGTTAGTTCTTTGAATATTTGATAAAACTTCCCTGTGAAGCAGTCCAGCCCAGAGCTGTAGCTTGCTGGGAGGTTTATTTTTATTTATTTTTTTTTAAATTTTGTTTTATTGCTTAAAGTATTACTGAGAGTATTACATATGTCTCCTTTTTTATTTTTTTCCCTTGACCTTCCCCCGGCCTCCTCTACTTACTGCCTCAGTTTCATCAGTTGCATTGGAATATTCAGGTTTTCTTATACTTCCTAATTCAGTTTTGGTATATTGTAGTTTTCTAGGAACTTGTCCATGTCATCCAGGTTGCCCAGCTTTTTGGCATATAGTTGTTCATTGTATTTTCTTACAATCCTTTTTATTTAGGTGGTATCTGTTGTTACCTCATCTCTTTCATTTCTGATTTTATTTATATCTGTCCTTTCTTTGTTTCTTGAGAATGTTGGCTAATGTTTCATCAATGTTGTTCATCTTTTCAAAGAACTAGGCCTTGGATTCTTTGTTGTTTTGTATTGATTTTTTGGCCTCTATATCATTTATTTCCAAGCTGATATTTATTATTTCCTTCCTTCTACTAAAGAAGCAGCAATCCTAAATGATACACTAGATCAGATGAAACCAACTGACATCTTAAGAAAATTTCATATTTATTCTCAAGTACATATGGAGCATTTTCAAAGATAGAAATATTTGATAAAACTTCCCTGTGAAGCAGTCCAGCCCAGAGCTGTAGCTTGCTGGGAGGTTTATTTTTATTTATTTTTTTTTAAATTTTGTTTTATTGCTTAAGGTCTTACAAAGTGTATTACATATGTCTCTCCCACCACCATCTCC
>NW_006297217.1:266728-267626 GCF_000327345.1 Myotis davidii
AGGTGGTATCTGTTGTTACCTCATCTCTTTCATTTCTGATTTTATTTATATCTGTCCTTTCTTTGTTTCTTGAGAATGTTGGCTAATGTTTCATCAATGTTGTTCATCTTTTCAAAGAACTAGGCCTTGGATTCTTTGTTGTTTTGTATTGATTTTTTGGCCTCTATATCATTTATTTCCAAGCTGATATTTATTATTTCCTTCCTTCTACTAAAGAAGCAGCAATCCTAAATGATACACTAGATCAGATGAAACCAACTGACATCTTAAGAAAATTTCATATTTATTCTCAAGTACATATGGAGCATTTTCAAAGATAGATAACATGTTAGGACACAAGCTAAGTCCCTACAAATTCAAGAAGAATGAAATCATATCAAGCATCTTATCAGACCATGATGTCATGAAATTAAAATTCAGCTACAATAAAAAGGCTGAAAAACAATCAAACACATGAAGGCTAAATAGCATGTTATTAAACAACTATAGGCCCGGTGCACAAAAATGTGTGCACTCGGTCGGGGGGGGACCCTCAGCTCAGCCTGTACCCTCTTGCAGTCTGGGACCTCTCAGGGGATGACCACTTGCTGGCTTAGGCCTGCTCCCCGGGAGATTGGGCCTAAGATGGCAGTCAGACATCCCTCTGGCAGCCCAGCAGCCCTTGGGGGATGTCCACTTGCCAGCGGGGCGCAAACCTGCACTCAGACATCCTTAGCGCTGCTGAGGAGGCAGGAGAGGTTCCCACCACCACAACCGTACTAGCAGCCATCAGTTTGGCTTGTGGCTGAGAAGAGCTCCCCCTGTGAGAGCACACTGACCACCAGGGGGCAGCTCCTGCATTGAGCGTCTGCCCCCTGGTGGTCAGTGTGTGTCCTAGTCATTCCCAGTCTTTCTGCTG
>NW_006297217.1:268059-272790 GCF_000327345.1 Myotis davidii
GAGTGGGTTAACAAAGAGAACAATGAATAAGAAAAAAAAAAAAAAACCTCCTGAAAACATGAACATGAGCACACAAAAACCCAAAATCTCTGGGACATAGCAGTTGTTCATAGCACGACAAGCCTACCTGAAAAAAAAATAATAATAAAAGAAAGAAAGAAAGAAAGAAAGAAAGAAAGAAAGAAAGAAAGAAGAAAGAAAGAAAAAAGAAAGAAAAGAAAAACTGGTAATATGTTATTTAACACTACAACTTAAAGAATCAGAAAGAGAATGACAGGAAAATCCCAGAGTAAGTAGAAGGAAGGAAATAACAAAAATCAGGGCATGAATAAATGACATAGAGACCAAACAAACAAAAAAATACAAAAGATTAATAAAATCAAGAGCTGGTTCTTTGAAAGGATAAACATGATTGATATATCTCTCTCCAAACTCACCAGAAAACAGAGAGGACCCAACTAAATAAAATCAGAAATGAAAGAGATGAAGTAACAACTGATCCATGGAAATACAAAGGATTGTAAAAAAATACTATAAGTGACTTTATTCCAACAAATGGGACAAGCTAGACAAAATGGACGTATTCCTGAAAAATACAACCTTCCAAAGTTCAATCAGGAAGAATCAGAAAACCTGAATAGACTGATAACTACAGATGAAATTGAAACAGAAAAAAAAAAAAAAAAAAACCAACAACAAAACAAACAAACAAAAATAAAATGTCCAGAAAACAAAAGCCCTGGTTCAGATGGTTTCACAGGGGAGTTTTTACCAAATATTCAAAGAACTAACACCTGTCCTCCTCAAACTACTCCAAAAAATTCAAGAGGAAGGAACACTTCCAAGCTCTTTCTATGAGGCCAGCATTACTCTAATTCCAAAACCAGATAAAGACACTAAAAAGAAAGAGAACTACACACCAATATTCTTGATAAACATAAATGCCAAAATTGTCAACAAAATTTTAGCAAATAGGATCCAGATATATATTAAAAATATCATACAACTTAACCAAGAGTGATTTATTCCAGGAATGGAAGGCTGGTACAATATTCACAAGTAAGTAAATGTTATACAGCAAATAAACAGATTGCAAAACAAAAATCACATCATATTAATAAATACAGAAAAATCATTCGACCAAACCTAACACCCATTTTTGGTAAAACTCTCAACACAGTAAGAATAGAGAGATCATTCCTCAACATAATAAAGGCCATATATGACAAATCTATAGCCAACAGCATACTCACTGGACAAAAACTAAAACAAATTTTCCTAAGAACAGGAACAACACAGGGATGCCTTTTTCACCACTCTTGTTCAACATAGTACTGGAAGTGCTAGCCATAGTGATCAGATAAGAAGAAGAAATAAAAGGCATCCAAATTGGAAAAAAGGAAGTAAAACTGTCATTATTCGCAGATGACATGATACTTTACATAGAAAAGCCTAAATACTCCATCAAAAAACTACTAGATTTAATAGTTGAATTCAGAAACATAGCAGGATACAAAATTAACACCCCAAAATCCATGGCATTTTTATACACCATTAGTGAACTGTCAGAAAGAGAAACTAAAAAACAAAAGAAAAAAAGAAATCTCATTCACCATTGCAACAAAAAAGTTAAGATACCTAGGAATAAACTTAATGAAGGAAGTAAAGACCTGTACTCAGAAAACTATAGGACGTTGGAAAAAGAGATAGAGTAAGACATTAACAAGTGGAAGAATATACCATGTTCATGGATTGGTAGAAACAACATCAGTAAAATGTCCATACTACCCAAAACAATCTATAGATTCAATGCAATCCCCATTAAAATACCAATGGTATATTTCACAGACCTAGAACAAACTAAAAATTTATTTGAAACCAAAAAAGACCCTGAATAGCTACAACAATCTTGAGAAAGTAGAACAAAGTTGGAGGAATCTCAGTACCAGATATCAAGTTATAGTACAAAGCCACTGTACTCAAAACAGGCTTGTACTGGCACAAGAACAGGCATATGGATCAATGGAACAAAACAGAGAACCCAAAAATCAACCCAAGCGACTATGCTCAATTAATATTTTTCAAAGGAGACAATAGCTACAGTGGAGCAGAAACAATCTCTTCAATAAGTGGGTTTGGGAAAAATTGAACAGATACATGCAAAAAATGAAACTAGATCAACAATTTATACAATACACAAGAATAAACTCAAAATGGATAAAAGACTTAAATGTAAGACAGGAAACCATACAAATCCTAGAAGAAACCATAGGCAGCAAAGTATCAGACATCTCTTGTGGCAATATGTTTACCAATACAGCTCCTAGGACAATAGAAACTAAGGAAGAAATAAAAAATGGGAGTACATTACAATAAAAAGCTTCTGCACTGAAAAAGGAACCATCAACAAAATAGCAAGGGAGCCCACTACATGGGAAAAAATATTTGCCAATGATACATGCTATAAGGTGTTAGTCTCCAAAATATATAGGGAACTCATTCAATTTAACAAAAGGAAGACAAACAATCCAAGTAAAAAATGGACCTAAATAAACACTTCTCCAAAGTGGACATACAGAAAGCCAAGAGACATGAAATAATGCTCAAGGTACCACCTCACACCTGTCAGAATGCCTTTCATCAATAAATCAATAAAGGACAAGTGTTGGCGAGGTTGTGGAGAAAAGGGAACTGTAGTACACTGCTGGTGGGAATGCAGACTGGCGTAACCATTATTGAAAACAGTATGGAGTTTCCTCAAAAAATTAAAAATCAACCTCCCATTTGAGCCAGTGATCCTACTTTTAGGAATATACCCTAAGAATCCTGGAACACTCATCAGAAAGGATATATGCACCCCTATGTTCATAGCAATGCAATTTACAATAGCTAAGATTTGGAAACAGCCTAATGCCTATCAGCAGATGAGTAGATAAAAAACCTGTGGTCTATTTACACAATGGAATATTACACAGCAATAAAAAAAGAAGGAACTCTCACCATTTTCATGGATAGACCTGTAGAGTATTATGCTAAGTGAAGTAAGCCAGTCAGAGAAAGATAATTATCACATTACCTAATCCATATGTGGAATCTAATGAACGAAATAAACAGATGAACAAAAATAAACCCAGAGACATAGAAGCTGAGAACGGACTTTTAAATCTCAGAGGAAAAGTAGGGGAGGGTGGGCAGAAAGAGATCAACCAATGAATTTTATGCATCTATGCATAACCCATGGACACAGACAATGGGGTTGCGAAGGCCTGGTGGCTGGAGAGAGCTGGAAGAGGTCAATGGGGGGAAAAAGTCAGACTTATGTAATACTTTCAACACTAAAGACTTAAAAAAAAGAAACAGACTCATAGATATAGAGAACATTTTGATGGTTGCCAGATGGGAGTGGAGTTGGGAGGATGGGTGAAAAAGGTGAAGATATTTAGAAGTACAAATTATTTGTAGCCCATGTACATAGACAATAGACAGGTGAAGGCCTGAGATGAGATGGGAGATGGATGAATGGGGGGTAAATGGGAGAAATGTAGGGCATCTGTAATACTCTTAACAATAAAATAAATTGAAAAGAATACCATGGGAAAATATCTATAATGTTCTAAAAGACAGTATGATCTGAGAATATTATCCAAGTTTTAGATCAAATGTAAATTTAAGAAACATATATTCTAAAGCATAAAATAACTCGATATATAATGAGCATAACAACTTTTTGAGGGGAACTACTAAATGTTAAAATATTTTATTTAAAAAAAAACACTGAATGATGTATGGATGGCCAACTGGAGGAAGAATGGAGAAGTTGTAGAAAAAGAACTAATACTGAACATTTATTTCACTTAATCATAGATATAGGAATAAATTGTGGAGTTATTGTTATAGAATAGACTGTAAGTGTCACAAAGTCTGGTTAAGTTATAACTGTCATATGCTCTGATTATTTTATATACAGTATATGCATATATAACTGTATAAATTGTATATATAATCAGAAAAATCAGGGAGTGGTGGAGGGGAGCATAGGAAATACATATATATGCTAAAAAGTCCCAGTTGAAATGCAAGCTATAATGCCTTAGTTCATTAGCATTTATTAACACCTTAGAGAGAGAGATTAATTATTAAGGAGCCAAGTGACCTTATGGACTAGGTCATAAGCACAGGACCAAGCAATATTGGTTAGGAAGGTAAAGGGAATAAACTAAGTTCCGAGAACAAGCTGTACTTGAATGTATATTGTGAGGAGGCCCTGAACATATGGAAGGCAGCAGAAGAGCAGCACAAGGCCTGTGTGGTGGTAAGAAAAAAGGGCACTGAGAGTTGGGGTGCCAGGCTTGGTCTTGGCTCCAAGTATAGTGATCTGAAGAGAGTTTCTGGCCCAGAAACAGCAGTCTTTTCTGCTAGCTGGAAATCATTCCATGAGAGATTTTATCTTTACGATCTGGAAAAGTATTTATTTTATGATACCTTGAGAACTCTAAGAAAACTCAAACATCTAATGCATTTTTATTGGGCTCTATTTTCTTCACTTTGCATAATATCCTTTTCACACCTGTTAAATGGGGATAATGCTTGTTTTGCCTAATTTATAAACTCTAGGTGAAAGAATTGGGGGGAGGGGGTCAGCTGAAATGATAGATGTTACAGAATTCTGTAAATGATAAAATGCAAGACCGGTATATGGAAAAGTGAATATTATTACAGTTTTCCTTTTTC
>NW_006297217.1:272842-286606 GCF_000327345.1 Myotis davidii
CATATATATTTACCAAACTAATATCTAATGAATTGCTACAGTATTATATGGAGCTAAAAATCTCTAACAACAACAAAAAGACAAAAAAAAAGTCCTTCTTATAGAAAAGTAGTCTATGATCAAGATTCCAGAAGATATATAGAAACTTGAAAGAGAGCAATTATTTACCTTTACGTTTTCTATAGCCTCTGCAAGATTTATGTCTAGACTGCTGATGTCCAAATTTGTTACAATCACCATTTTCTAATTAAATGGAGGTTTAGAATACTGCTCTATGCGATTTAACTTTTAAAAAACTATCTAGCACAATTCATTTATTGAAGCAATTTCTTGTTTTTTCATATAAGAAAATAGCTAATTATTTTGTTCTAAATGCTTTATGTTAGTGGTTATGAAACAGAGGGTCCTCATACTTCTGGTTTGATTTAAACTGTAGTTTTAAAACAATAATTTTTTCCTTCTGTCTTTCCCAGCACAGTTCACTGACCTGACCTTATTCTCTCACCAAGATGATTTTTGACCTCCCCGCAGGCAACAGAGGACAATAGCCCTATTCTGACTATGGTTACAAAGTTTAAGGAAGTCAGGCTAAAGATAACTAAATTATGTTTCAGTTCCAGAGCCTTAAGGCCTTGAGCCCCTTGGCTATCTGTCCTTGAAACAGGGTTTTGGACTCTGGAACTGACCTCAGAATTGTCCTCAAGACCCTTATCTCATCTCTGACCAATCAGCTTTTAACACAACCCCAACCCCTAGTCCAAGGTGTCTTGTGATTTTACCCTACATAATCTGAGTTACAGGCCATGGAGGAGTCAGGTCATTCAGAGCACAAGTTTGCTGTCTCTGGATTGGCAAATCCTAATAAATTAATTTCTTTCTTTACTGTAAACCCCTGCTCCTGAATTTTTTGGCCAGAGTTCACAAGCAGATCAAACTTAATTTGGGGATTATGGTAATAGTTATTAGGCTCACCTTATCCAGATATATTCTTATTGAAGCCTTTTGAACATCCAAGACTTTATTTAAACTCAAAGGGGGAAATGTTAAAGTCTTTAAATGGAGGCATGCATTCCTCCGATCTTTAGTTCATGGTCTATCTTGTAGGGCCTAGGTCCAGGTATTTCAAAGCCCCTGAAGATCATTGTGGGACAATGGGTTTGAAATAGTTTTAGATATTCATTTTTCTTCTGATTCTCTGCTTCTTTAACTATATCCCAACTTGGCTGGACACACCTAACAGAAATGAATTCTATATTGATATATGTCAGTGAATGGATATAAGTTTAAGGGAAAATATAACGTTTACCTATGGAAAGCTCAGTTTTCAGAAGAGCAAATGATAAAATTTGAGTTAGCATATTTGAATTTATGTTCAGGGCCAGATATTTACTCCCTTAGACAAGTCACTTTCTCCTTTAGGACCATGGTTTCTCTATCTGTAAAATGAACTACTAGACTAGAGGGGATCTATGGTCCCTTCTACCTCCATCAACTGAATCTCCATGCCTAAGAATGTAAGGATACAATTCTGCCAATTGAACTAGGTGAGTGATGTCAAAAGACATGCATATGCATATGTGGTGGTGTCATGCCTAATTATTTATTCTCTCATCTTATTCTCTCACCAAGATGATTTTTGACCTCCCCGCAGGCAACAGAGGACAATAGCCCTATTCTGACTAATGGTTACAAAGTTTAAGCAAGTCAGGTTAAAGATAACTAAATTATGTTTCAGTTCCAGAGCCTTAAGGCCTTGAGCCCCTTGGCTATCTCTCCTTGAAACAGGGTTATTTGAGTCTCTTAGCAAAATATCATGGAACACAACTGTCTAAGTGCTATCCTGGGTGTCAGCCTTAGGCACAGCAGAAGGCCTTTCTGATGTAGATCATCACCCAGACAGCAAGATCTCAAAAAGTGTAACCTGAGATCATCCTCATTAGAATCATTCAGAATGTATACTCCAGGGCTCCATTCCAACCTTCTGAATAAAAATTAACTGGTATATGAGGATTGGGAATGCTCACATTATCAAGTTCTTCAGCTGATTCTAATGTCCACTAAAGTTTGGTGATCATGGAATGCAGGATTAGAGTCATTCAAGTATATGTCAAATACTGGGAGAAACAGGAAAATTGTGCCTTGGATACAGTGCTTGTTGGAGTGGGAAGAGTGTGGGTGAGGAAGTAGTCAGGGCAGTCAGTATGAGAAAAGCAAATCTCTGCTTACAGAAGAAAATATTTAAAAACCATTGAAGCCCTAGCTGGTTTTGCTCAGTGGATAGAGAATCTGCCAGCAGACTGAAGGGTCCCAGGTTCAATTCTAGTCAAGGGCATATGCCTGGGTTTTGGGCTTGGTCCCCAGTGCGGGGCATACAGGAGGCAGCTGATCAATGATTCTCTCTCAACAATAATGTTTCTATCTCTCTCTCCCTCTCCCTTCCTCTTTGAAATCAATACAAATATATTTTTACAAAAGAAATAGTGTATTTCTCTTAAAAAAATTGCAGAACAAAGCAGATTTGAAACTAAGCCCAAGATTACATGAGAATGAACCCTCAGAGGATAAAACTGACAATGCAGATATTTGACATTTAAGGAATCACTTCTACATTAACAATATTACACTTATATAGAGTGCAGATAGTAACATCTATAAGGTGTCTTCATTTTATTAGCAGGACTACTTACTATTTCCCCCAGGACTATGGCACTGTCTTACTAGAGGTTTCAGAATTTTTAGTTTGGAAAGAGGATTTTCCTGGAGGCTTTAAAAGCCAAATCTTCAGGGGCTTCTCTGCACTACAATATTACTGAAAGGCCCTTAGTGGGTCTGCCTGCCTAGGGCTGGCTGGTAGTGTGTGGGTAATTGACTTTGTGCAGGAAAGGTTTCACAGTGTGAGTCAAGGTGATTTGTGAAAAATAAGCTTATTAAAGCTGGAGACAGTGAAACAAAGAAAGGCTTAGGATAGAAGAAGCAACAGGAGAGGGACTAGGTGGGAAAATGAACCTAGGCTGAGCTGCTTTGGCTCACCAAGAAGAGAGAGAAAAGAGGCCTTGAGGACAGGGAGTTTGAGCTGATGAACTTTTACTACCCATTTCTGCCCCTTTTGTAAGCCTCCTGGGGTCCCTTAGAGTTTAGGAAATGCATACCTATGGGGGAAGTGTGGGGGAGGGAGGGGAAAGGTGTGGCCATGCTCCCTGGAGGGAGAGTGCATGCTGCAACATCCCTTAGCATTGAGGGTTTTAAAGGCTGAGCACTTAGGGGGGATCTTAGGGGAGGATCTCAATAGAACATTCATTAGTTTTATGCTGATGTGCCAAATGAGATTTATTCCCATAACTTCATCTGTCCTTGGGTGTGGTTGGCAAATGGCATTAATTGGATTTCTGCTGTCTATCTCCCTGAGTAGGGTAATTTTAGCTATTTACCCTCTAGTTGGGGAGAAGTGCAAACCATTTATTCTTTTTTAAAATTTTTGTCTTTATTGTTGGTAAAAATATTACAGATATCCCTTTTTCCCCTTTGACTCCCTTCATTCCACCCCCACCTCTCAGGCCTATTCCACTGTTGTCTGTATCTGTGGATTATGCATATATGCATATAAATTCTTTGGTTAATGCATTCCTGACCCCTTCCCCCCTTCCCTTTGAGATTTATCAGTCTGTTCCATACTTCTATGTCTCTGGTTCTATTTTCATCAGTTTATTTTGTTCATTAGATTCTACATATAAGTGAGATCATGTGATATCCATCTTTCTCTGACTAGCTTATTTCACTTAGCATAATACTCCACAGGTCCCTCCATGTTGTCTCAAAGGGTAGGAGATCCTTCTTTTTTGCAGTGGCATAGTATTCCATTGTGTAAATGTACCACAGCTTTTAAAAATATATTTATTTTTGTTGATTTCGGAGAGGAAAGGAGAGGAGAGAGAGATAAAAACATCAATGATTTCCACAACTTTTTTAATCTGCTCATCTACTGGTGGGCACTTGGGCTGTTTCCAGAGCTTAGCTATTATAAATTGTGTTGCTATGAACATAGGGGTGCATATATTCTTTCCGATTGGTGTTTCAGGATCCTTAGAATATATTCCTAGAAGTGAGATTATTGAGTCAAATGGAAGTTACATTCTTAATTTTTTGAGGAAACTCCATACTGTTTTTTATAGTGGCCTCACTAGTCTGCAAACCATTTACTCTTAAGTGCCCTTGGTTTAGGAAAGATAGGATTTACTAGATAGCGGCAAACTGCTGTTTAAATATCTGTCTCAGTTTCCCTATTCTGCTTGTCCTGGCTTACTAGCCTGACTCAAAAGCTGGCAGGAGAAATAATGGAAAGAGAGAAAGAGGAAAAGGAAAATGTGAGAAAGAATATGGAAAATGACAGATGAGTCAAGGGAAGGAACTAATCTGAAAGAGGGAGATGAGAGAGAGAGACAGAAAGAGAGAGAGAGAGAGAGAGAGAGAGAGAGAGAGAGAGAGAGAGAGAGAGAGATTATATTTTTCATTTCTATAATTAAAGAGAAGGTAAAACTAAGACGTGTACAATATCACAGAAACTGGGAGACAAAGCTGGGCATGAGAAAGAAGAAAACTAAGTAAATAATTTACTAAGTAAAACTGATTTGTCACATGAAAGGAAAATTTGTTTGATTCTGTATCTAGCCTGCAGTAGGGTCCATTGAAGGTCTTTGTGCCCCCATAAATGACTTCCTCCTTGAAGTTGTGAACAGGTTTCAAGGTTGTTCCTGCCTTTAAACATCTTTAAAGAGCAGTTTTCTTTTTTCAAAAAAGAGAAACATTCAAATCTCTTTGCACACAGTTGTATACAGATTTGCCAGACAGATCCTTAGAGGTGGATAACAATGTTAGCCTGAGGTACAGTGATAAAGTCTCTACCTTGTGACTTGAGGTTAAAGAGTTCCAGCTCAGTACCTTATCCCCCACTAGCTTGGTCTGAAATTCTCAGGAAAGAGTCACTGGAGTTCTTTGTCTCAATAGCCTCTTTTAAAATGTAAATATAATTCCTGGAAGAGGTAACACATTAACCAGTTCACACCATTAACATTCATTTGTTTCTCAGATTAGCAAGTTTACTTAGAGCAAGACCCTGAGGGGATGGGATAAATCCCCAGAAGTTTAGATGTTTTTGGTGGAAAGGTGGTCAGGAGGGCATGATTTTACTGGGGGAAAAAAGAAAGACAACCCCCCACAGCAAGGCGCTGCTAGGATTCTGATTCCATTTAAGGTTGACCTTGGAAGGGGTGATGAGGGCCAGGAGAAACTGTAGGAGAAGGTATGAGATGGTTCCTTAGAAGCCAGTATTCATGGACTGAACATCTAGGGTGGAAGAAAGTGTTGGGAAAAGATATAGACATAAGATATTTGGGGATAGGAAGACAGTGTGGAGAGAGGAAAAGCTCTGAAGACTAACTTCTTCAATAACACTTAGTATGGTCTCTCTAAAGCTCAGTTTTCTCATCTTTTAACATAAGGGGAAAGGACTATAGATAATATCAAAACTACTTCAGGGGCTAACATTCTGGGATTTTTTGCTTCACGGTATTGTGACCAAGGGTCTTTAGTTCCTGTGAAAGTTGAATTCTTAGTGTACTTACTATTAACAAGCACTCTGCTTGGGAGTGTGAGGCAAGGGAAATAATTAGATAATAACTTGCTGTCTGTCCTATCTGCTGGTGAAAGTCCAATAAATCACACATTGGTTTTGAATTAGAGAATGAACTGCATTCTCAGAAGGTCTAAATACCTATATATGGGGTTGAATAGCTAGAAAGAAAGTATAAAGAGTATTTGCTGTTTCAACTTTCTTTCAGAGAATGGTATTGATGAGCAGTAATGTCTCTCCCTGGGCAAGAAAAGAAAGGAAAAGATTCACACATTTTTAGTCTGTTGGTGATTCACCAAGATTCATTAAACTTAGAAGAAATGGCTTGGTCATTATATGAAAGAGGTATCATAGGATAGATAACATACTTGTAGTGTGCAGTAGAACCCTCCCAACTCTTAATGTAACTTATCTAAAAACAATGTGTTTTTAATATTTAATGGTACTTAAATAAAATGTTCTTCATTGAGTTCGTAGTTAAGCAGAAGTTTGGTAACCTCAATTCTCTGTTTCAGTATGGAGACAAAGACTTATTGCACAGAGTGATGATAAAATCCCAAAGTTGGAAGGTTACCAGACATCATTTAGCCCAACCCTCTCATTTTGAAGATGTCAAGGGAACTTAGTGAGAGTACCACAGTGATTTATGACAAAATCTAGATGCAAAGAAAGTCTACTTACTTCCCATAGAGGCAGTGTGCCATCATGGTAAAATGTGAACTTTAGAACTTTAAATATGTGTTAAAACATGAAAATACCACTCCCTACCTATATAACTTTAAATTAGTTACTAAAGCTATCTAAGCCTTGTTTTTGTCATATGTAAAATGGGGATTAAAATATCTAACTTGTGGAGCTTTCATGAGGATAATTATATATATAATCTCTAATTCAAATGTCAAGAAACAGTACAACATTGTGGTTAAGAGCATATGTTTTGGAGCCAGATTGTCTTTGTTTGAATTATGGCCTCTCTATTTCACATGGAGAGCCAGGTCTCAGTAACAACAATAGCATCATAGAGGTTTCAGAAGGGGAAGAAAGAAAGAGAGAGATAGAGAATGCACTTGAAGAAATAATGGCAGAAAACTTCCCTAACGTGGTGAAGGAAAAAGCCACATAAGTTCAGGAGGCACAGAAACACCCAAGAAAGAAGAACCCAAAGAGGCCCACACCTAGACAAAGAATAATTAAAATGCCAAAAATTAAGAACAAAGAATCTTAAAGGCAGCCAGAGAAAAGCAATTTGTTATCTACAAAGGAGCTCCCATAAGGCTGTCAGCATATTTCTCATCAAAAATTCTATAGGCCAGAAGTATTCAAGGTAATGAAAAACAAGGATCTGAAACCAAGATTATTTTATCCAGCAAGACTATCATTCAAAATGATGGTGAAATAAAGAGCTTCCCAGACAAAGTAAGTAAGTAAGTAAGTAAGTAAATAAATACGGAGTGAATAAATAAATAAATGGCAAAAGAAGTTTATCAACACCAAACCAGCACTTCAAGCAATGGTAATGAGACTGCTGTGATGAGTAGAAGAAATGCAGAGAGAAATATAGGCATAAAGAGTTAAAATGGCAATAAATAAGTACCTATGAATAATAACCTTAAATGTAAATGCATTAAATGCTCCAATGAAAATACATATGGTAGCTGAATGGATACAAAAACATGTCCCAATTATATGCTGTCTATAAGAGATCAGCCTCAGGACAAAAGACTCACATAGGATGAGAGTGAAGGGATGGAAAAAATTTTTTCATGCAAATGGGAGCAAAACAAACAAACAAAGGAACAAACAAACACCTGGGGTAGCAATACTCATATCTGACAGAATTCACTGCAAAATGAATGCCATCACAAGAGACAATGAGGTCACTACATAATTCTAAAGGGATGGATCCTACACCATGATATAACCCTGGTAAATATATATGCACCCAAATAAAGGACTTTAAGGGAGAGATTGGCAGCAATATAGTCATATTAGGGGACGTTAAAACCCTGCTGATTTCACTTGATAGATCTTCCAGGCAAAAAAATTAACAAGGAAACAGTGACTCTAAATGACCCACTGGATCAGATGGATTTAATTTAATTTATAGAACATTTCACCACACTACTAGTGGGAATACAGACTGGTGCAGCCATTATTGAAAACAGTATGGAGTTTCCACACAAAAATTAAATATGGACCTGACATTTGACCCGGTGACCCCACTTCTAGGAATATATCCTAAGAGACCTGAGACACCAATCAGAAAGAATGTGTGCACCTCTATGTTCATAATAGTGCAATTTACAATAGCTAAGATCTAGAAACAGCCTAAGGGTGCATCAGTAGATGTGTGGATACAAAAGCTGTGGTGCATTGTGACCATGGAATACTATGCAACAGTAAAAAAAGAAGGATCTCCTACCCTTTGATGCAACATAGAGCGACCTGGAGAGTATTATGCTAAGGGAAATAAGCCTGTCAGAGAAAGACAAGTATCACATAATCACACTCATAAGAAAACAAAGTAATGAACAAAATAGATCCAGAGACTTAGAAGCATGGAACAGACTGTGGTATCCCATTTGGAATGCTGGAGAGGGTGGGTGGGAAGAGATCAACCTAAGAACTTTTATGCACATATATGCATAACCCATGGACACAGACAATATGGTGGTGAAGGCCTGGGGCAGTAGGGTGAATGTGAACTAGAAGAGGTCAATGGAGGAGAAAAAGGGGGACATATTTAATACTTTTAACAATAAAGGTTTTTAAAAAAATGTGGGTTATATAGCTTGCCACTTTTACCACTTCTACTAGCCCAGGGGTGTGAAATGTCTGGCCCTCATGCTGTATAGGCCCATGAAATAATTTGTTCTGTCCCTGCCTAGGCAACCGCAGGTGGGACTCAAAATTTAATAAATCTATGAGCTTTTGTCATAGCCATGTAGATTTATGTTAAGTGGGTTATATTAAGGGAATAATGTTATAAATATCTAAATGGCCCTTGGCAGAAAAAAAGTTCCCCACCCCTGCCCTAGCCAATTCATGCTGCTTCTATTATTTATTTTATTTTTTGTAAATCCTCACCAGAGAATATTTTTCCATTAATCTTTTAGAGAGAGTGGAAGAGAGAGGGAAAGACAGAGAGAAACATTGATGTGAGAGAAGCACATCGATTGGTTGCCTCCTGCACATGCCCCGACCATGGCCTGTGCCGGGGAGGAGCCTGCAACAAGGTATGTGCTCTTGACCAGAATCAAATCCGGGATCCTTTGGTCCTCAGGCTGACACTGTATCCACTGAGCCAAACTGGCTAGGACTCATGCTGCTTTTAATATCAAGTACCCTCTGGGCATTAGCAAAACAATACTCATAAGGTCTTGGTGGCTTAATGTGTTGCTCTTCCAAGGAGTATAAACATAACTTTTGAAAAAAATCATATTCTTTAAGTTTTTTTTTTTTTTTTTTTTTTTTTTTAAAAAAAAGTTTTTTTTAAAACCTGGGGTACTATCTCAAAATGAATTAGAATAAGTCAACTGGAATTCTCTGGAAAATCTAGGTAGGGGTAGTAGTAAAAGTCAGGGGGAGTTCTAACCTCCAGTTTGTCTAATTCTGAGGTAGAAATGGAAGCTGAGTAGGAGAAGCACCACCACCAGGAAGTAGAGTATAGGGAAAACCACTTGGGGAAAGAGAGAACATGCCTGTGGGCCTCAAGCCAGTTATTTGGGCAGGGACTCTTAATTGAAATGAGATTCCCTCTGGGATTTCCATGTTCTCTAAGACACCTTTTTTTCTTCCTTGTCATGAAGTTGCTGATATCTAGGTAGGTTATTAGAATTTTTTTCATTTTTAGAGATAACAATATTCCCATAAAAAAGAATGGACCTTCCCTGAATCTTTCAAATGATATCACTTACATTATATGGGTTGCATACAGATGTGGAAGAGCCCTGCATAGAACATTTCTTCACCTGATCAGCCAAATATTTAACCTAAAGTATTAAATTATAAGATTCTCCCTTCCAATTCCTCCAAAGAGAGCAACAGTCATTTTGAGAAGTGTTTGTGCTTACAGATTCAAGGTGGCTCACATTCAACCATTTCATTTGTTTTCAAATGGCTTACCTTAAAATGGCTCTTTGAACAAAAGAAAATATATCAAGGGTACTCATATCCCCCCTCCATTATGATGTGTTAGTCACTGGCTTCCAATTGCTAGTTCCCAAGGCACCCCAAGTCTGTTTGCCTCTCTCTCGCTGCTTTACTCATTATAGCAAGGTGTGACTTCCCTTGACAGTTAGAAATTACAGTTCTTGGTATAACTGTCAGATTTGTCAGATGGATTTGTATCACAAGTCTTTTCCTGTCCTGATTCAGGCTGACACAACAATAAACTAGGACAGTAGAATGGATCCTCCAGCAAATGGACATTGAGACAATGAAAAAGTACCAATATCTATTTAATATGTCATCATTCCTTCAAAATAAGTTTGATTTTGCATCTGACCCAAGAACCAAAACCAGCAATGTATCCTTTTCCCCCCACAAAACCATCTGTCATCTAGTCTGTGGTCTGAAAGGAAACTAACCATTGGAAATTAAAAATTAAATTAAGGAAACAAATCCATTTAGGGTTCTTCAAGTTTTAGGAACTGTACTAATACAAAGAGAACTGCACTAATACTAATACATATAATGTGATTTCAAGGTACAGTGGGAAAGCACCATTTACCCCAAAATATCTTCCGCTATTAAACTGCTAATACCTCAATATCTGGCATTCATTCATTAAATACACACTTACAGTATCTACCATGTGCCAACCAACAAAAATAAGGTATAGGGAATCTTCAGATGGGCAAAGAGAGGCAATGCTAAAAGCACTTGGAAGCTAACCTGTGGGTAATGTGGGAAGGGAGAAAAAAAGGGATAATCACCAAGAGAATAAAAAAGTTAAGAAAGGAGATATAGACAAATTTTTCTGATTTCTTAATTGTTGTCCCAAGGTCACTTCAATTGGTTCAATTGGTGATCATAGCTTTTAACCAGCTAGTACCCTTCTTAGTTGTGGGAGACAATGATCTGGCAAAAAAGTTATACATTTAGATTTTCTTTATTTATGTTTAGCGTTTTGAAATGATTGTTTAATAGTCAGTTTAATAATTTAACTAATCTAAGATAAAATTTAATTAAGTAATTAAATATTCACCCATGTTGTTTGCATGTTACTGATTCAGGATTCTTGTTTTGGTCATGAAAGAATAGGTATTTTGGAATAGCTTATTTAGAGGTTTCTCTCCTTAGTGTCATTTGTTTCTAAATCCAAACATTGTTCTAGTGCAGTGATGGCGAACTTATGACACACGTGTCAGAGGTGACACGCAAACTCATATTTTTGGTTGATTTTTCTTTGTTAAATGGCATTTAAATATATAAAATAAGTATCAAAAATATAAGTCTTTGTTTTACTATGGTTGCAAATATAAAAAAATTCTATATGTGACATGGCACCAGAGTTAAGTTAGGGTTTTTCAAAATGCTGACACGCCGAGCTCAAAAGGTTCCCCATCACCGCTCTAGTGTATATTTTTTTGTGAACCGATTTTGAATATGTTCAGAGATCACTGCTTACACATTGTTGGCATTGAGAGTTTGCCACAAGTACAAACATTGGTTTACCAGAATTTTTTTATGTGATTCCTGAGACCAGTAGGCAATGATACCAATAATATCCCTGGGCCATGTCAGTAAATAAGACCTACTCTGCAGCAGAAATCTCACAGCCTGAGATGGCTGACATTCAAAGATTAGAAATTTGCCTTCTCAGTCCTGACTCTCAACTTAAGTAGACAGTCAATTGATTTTGTCTCCTTAAACATAAACAATTCATCCCTTAGACCTGATACCATAAAAACACAAAAAATATTAAAAGCATAATCACGCAAAAAATTCATCTAGATTGCAAAATAATTCCTTGGTTTATGTGCAGTGTACTATTGATGCTTAACATAACATCAAAATCCTAGTGGTGGTCCCTTTTACTTTATTTTATCCCTCCCCCAAATGGTGGTTCATTTTATATTAATTTTCAGTGATGTAAAATTTATAAATTTCTATACAAGAAAAATATTCTTGGGGTCAGATCAACTTATGAGACTAAGTTTTAGTCTTTAGAGTTCTCAATCAGTAGTTCTTCAAAATAATTACCTGTTGAAATAATATGTCATTGAAAACATTTATACTGTGTAAGGGAAGAAATCTGTTTAATTATCAAATTTTAAATGGAGAATACATAGGGAACTAAGCAAATGGTTTTGATTTCTATTGAATGTGTGGTATTTTTTAGTGAAACTAAGAAATTAACATGGATACAATATTATTCACTAATTTATCAACCTTAGTTTAACTTCACCAGTTTTCAAAGGAATACACATTTTTCTTCCCCAGGATCCCACATTCTATTTAATTACCATGTATTCTGTGTCTCCTCTGGTCTGTGACAGTTCCTAAGTCTTACCTTGTTTTTCCTGGCATGGTTATGATTAAATTGTGAGTCTATATTTTTGTATGAATACCACAGAAGTGACATATTCTTATCATTTCATCATATATAGGTCTTAGCACTGACTTTGTTTGGTTAAAGTGGTGTAAACAGATTTCAACACTGTACAGTAACTATCTCGCCCTTTGTAATTAATGCATATCTTGTGGAATACTTTAAACTTATGCAAATATCTGATTTCTCACCACATTTTTTCTTACTAATTTTAATATCAATATTATTCTTGCTTGCAACAATTATTACTGTGGTGTCTGCCTAATGACAATTTTCTATTTCTTTCATTTATTCAGCATGTATTCACTAAAATTCTTCTGAAAGAAAGAGTTGTTTCTTCTTTCTCATTTATTTATTTATCCAATCATTTATTTATATAAGTAAGGACAGAGGAATATTTATGATATTCTATAGGTTATAATCCATTACTATCATTATTTACACTGTTGCTAACATTGTCCGGGTTTTGGCCTTTGGAATCTCCTTCACGCTGGCTTCTCTGTTCCTTTAACATGTCTTCTTTTTTTTAAAAAAAAATATATTTTATTAATTTTTTACAGAGAAGAAGGGAGAGGGACAGAGAGCCAGAAACATCAATGAGAGAAATCGATCAGCAGCCTCCTGCACGCCCCCCACGGGGGATGTGCCCGCAACCAAGGTACATGCCCTTGACCGGAATCGAACCCGGAACCCCTCAGTCCGCAGGCCGACGCTCTATCCATTGAGCCAAAGCGGTTCGGCAACATGTCTTCTTTTTAGCACTTCATTTAGCACTTTCTGATTGAACAAAATATTCCAGGCTCATCTTTTTTGTTTGTTTGTTAGTTAATCCTCACCTAAAGATATTTTTCCATTGATTTTTATAGAGAGTGGAAGAGAGGGTGAAAGAGAGAAACATCGATGTGAGAGAAACACATCGATTGGTTGCCTCCTGCATGAGCCCTGACCAGGGCATGGGCCAGGGAGAAGCCTGCAACCAAGGTACATGCCCCTGAATGGAATCGAACCCAGGGCCCTTTGGTCCATAGGCCGACACTCTATCCACTGAGCCAAACTGGCAAGGGAAAGGCTCATATTTTATATTCTCTGTCCCAGGACAAAAGTTAGTTATTTCTCCATGGAGTCTTGGTTCCTTTTATGGAAAAACAGTTATTAGTAACCAAGATTTGGAAGCTAGGTATACTCATTGTTACTGGGGCTTACTGCTTCTAGGCTCTCTTTGTGGACAGAAATAGAAAGTATATGTATATGTGCTATCTCACATATATGAACACAAATCTATTATTATTTCTGTATCCATTCATCTGCATATATACTAAACAAACATAAATTCATACTGATGTCTCTGACTTTCATCTCCAATTCTAATCCAATGCAATGGGGTTCATTCTAGCCCTCCCATTTTTACTATTTGTAATTTCTTTCTCTTACGGTGAGAAACCTGGCTGTCATTAACCATAATCCTATATACACATAAAGTTGTTTCAGCTTATTCATGGACTTTCTATTTTACTGTGTAGATTATTTTTAAAATTGATAACATGAGAAAAGGAATGATTTACTTTAGGATAAAATTAGTGTA
>NW_006297217.1:286620-294150 GCF_000327345.1 Myotis davidii
AGGGAAATAAGATTGAGAGTAAAGCTTCCATCTTGAGTGCTTGAATGACATAGACATACACCCCACGTGTTATGGACTCTATTCTCTCATTTAGATGCAGTGGGACAATTGTTAAGTCTCTTTCTGGGTTCACAGGAAGACAGTATGTGGGGTTTCCTTGATCTTCTACTCATCTATATGGTAATCAGCCTACCAGCGAGATTGAGGATAAATAATTGTAATAATAGCAATAACAACTAACAAATAAACACATGATAGATTTTCCATGCAAGGCACTATGCTGATATGTATTAGCTCATTTAATCTTCACAGCAGTTCACAGTAACACAAGATTATACGTCCTTTCCAATTTCTTCACAAAGACAGTGAGACTCAGTTAATGTGCTCAAGGTCACACAGCAGGGATGACCACACAGATCATTTTGATTCCACTGTCAACACTCAACCACTATTTTACATTGTCTCACTACAGTAAAGCATACTGGCTGGAAAAAGTTCGGCAGCAATAGAGAGGATGTTACTACTTATGGCAAACAAACTTTCCATAGACCAATTGTAAGGTTGTCAATAGCTTTAGCTAGCATTTTGCATACTGTTGTTTAAGGACCACTTGTACCAGAATAACCCAAGATATTTATTAAAAAAAAATTCCTGGGCCCCCACACCAGAACCCCCACACCACTATGTCAGTAGTGGTGCCTGTAAATTAGTAGTTTACTAAGTATTTCAAGTGATTTTTCAGTTTGAGAACCACTGGTTTAAACTACGTGCTCCTTGGTAGCTTGAGTGTATTTAGACACAGTCTGGTCACACACATACATACTTATTATTTCTGTATCCATTCATCTGCATATATACTAAACAAACAAAATTTCTAGAGTGTAACATTGCACCTTTAGTTTCTTAAATATATAAAAATATCTGGTTCACAGGTTTATCAACCCATATCTACAAACCAGGCAGAATCAGATTATATAAGAAATACCCATTGCCTCTCATAAAGTAATTAAAAGTCTAGTCACTTATTTTTCTCAAGCTCTTGCAACATTTAAACGAAGTAATATAAAATGCTCTTGCTCCTATTATTTTATAAGGGCTGTGAGTGGCTGAAAAAATGCTAACAATTGGTTAAAATTAATAGAGGAGTTTATACCCTAACTTTTAGAATTTTTCCAAAAAGCTTATAAAGGATTTTCACTGACAGGTGTTTTAGAGGAGCACAAAACCTCAGGCATATAAATACAGAAAGAGATGATTTAGTCAGGGTTAAGGTTCAGAAATTTTGACTTGCACAATTATCTTAACTTTTTAGTTCCATTTATGAATAGAATCTTAGATTACTTTTTAATATAGAGGTGATATTGATTTTATGTAATTATTTTATAATAGCCCACCATTCTGAACTCTTACTAGCTCCATATTTTTTCAATTTAACTTTTTGGATTTTCCAGATTGACAATATCATCATTTACAATCATTGTGGGTTTTTTTTTTTTTTCTTATTGCATAGGTTAGTACTTTTAAAAGAGTTATTTAGCTAAGAGTGCCTCAAACGTTTCACCATTAAGTATATTGTTAGTAGTTAGGTTCAGATATAGTTACTTTTTCTGTTAAAAAAACACTTCTTGATGTTTTACTAATATATATATATATTCAAATCAGGAATGAATGCTGAACTTAGCCTTTAGGACTTTTAATCTATTGAAATATTAATATTTTTCATCTTTACCTCTTTGTATAATTAATTATTTTTAAAATGCCCAATACCAATCTATCCTTTTTTTTAAAATTGTTTTATTGCTTAAAGTTTTACAAAGGGTATCCTTCCTGTTCATGGCAAAAAGAATTGTGAGATGCAATTCTTTGTTGTTAAATATTCACATAGCTAATTCCTTAAACTCACAAACCACAGAGTTATATATTTGTTAGTGCACCTTTAAATATAATACATTCATATCATTTACTTATCCACCTTTTTCTCATCCACCACTCTTTAAACAAGGGAAATCTGCCACATCATATCATTGGAGCAGTAGTTTCCACAGTGTAGTCAGCTTTTACAAAAGCCATTCAGTAGTCCTGTAATCCCAACAGAAACAATATAGCCTCTTCTCAGCATCTCTAGATCTGGTTACAACTATGACAATCAAGCCTATAGCCTTGCAGCAGGCTTGAATAGTTATTAGAGTCTCATATCAGGTTGGTCTTATAGTCCATGTTATGGATTCCACCAAAGGCAGATAGATTTACTATGCAGTTAATAAAGTTGAAGCTTCAGGGGCTTCACTTGCGTAAATTCCTTCCAAGGCTCTCTAGAGGCACACTAGCAATGTATTCACATGCTCACATGCTTGTGTAAAATTTGAAAAAGTGAACTGTTTATATTATTTTTCTTAAATAGGGTATGCCATATTATACATACCCTAGGCTCTACAAAACCTAGATCCAGTTGCGTTTCTATCATATCACAAGCATTTTCTAGTTGCTAAGTAGTTAGGACCCTATAGATAGGTTCCTAATAGACACATATTCTTTACTATATTTTGCTTAGAGTGAATAACTTTACCTGAAGTGCGACTCCCAAGCTTGTAGTTCTAAGATCAGCCAGAATATACAGAAAAGACGCTATCTTCTTCCTTCTTTTAATGAATGATTTTCTTCACTCTCTTCTTTGAAGGCGACTGTGGGTTGTTTTCTGCCCTTTGGAGTCACAGAGAGAGAATTACCTCATGCAAACGGCACTCACTCTGTTTCACCATACTCCCTATTTCTAAGCTCCCTTCCTACAAAGAGTAAGGGTCATGACCCTGGCCCAAGCTCTGTTTTCTTTTCTGTCCTAGTTATCAGTATTTAATCAGGATCTACATTGCATTTAGTAGCCTTCAAGGCTGAATTTAACACAGTTACACACACCGGTGTTCCAGTCTCATTTTATAATGATGCCATCATTATTTACCTTCTAGATTTGTGTGCAGTGCCTCTAGACAGTTTTTACATGCAAAGAACTTGATTCAGTTCTCAATATAATGACTCACAGAATGGTGACTGAACATAAGCCTTAAAGCAGAATTATTTATAATAAATAGAAGTTTGGGCTTTCATTCTGTAAAGGCTTCAGAGCTACCTGCTTCAGTAAGACAAAAACATTTCTTGAATATTAACTGGATAAATGGTATGATACTAAGATCACAAGATCTGATGCTGTTTAGGAGGAAATGGGCCTCCTGTTCTTTGGGTAGTTCTAATTCAGAGTGAAGAATCACATAGCTACTATTAGGTCAGAAAACAGAACAGAAAAAAATCAGAATTAAAATTTCTAATTTAAAAGTTGGCTAAAACAAAATAAAAAAATGAAGGCGTTGAATTATAACCACTTGTGTATATATGAAACAATAATTTATCAGCCCATATTGATATAAAAATATTGAATAAGTGAAAAATGGGAAAGAAATTCATAAATTATAATAGAATTTCAGCTGGTAAATGCAGAAAGATGATAGAAATAGAAAACCACTATTTGTCAAACACCACAATAATAACATACTCTCAGAGTGTCCCCCTCCCCGCAAGATAAGTATTAATTAGTAATGGGACAAATCTACATCAGATTGTTACTGGACGGGAACCTGCCAGGAACTGTTCTGTCTAGGGCTGGCCGGTAGTATGTGAGTGCTTGACTTTGTGCAGGAAAGATTTCACAGTACAAGTCCAGGTGATTTTGAGATACATTTATTAAAATCGAGGACAGTGAAATAAGCAAGGGCTTAGGATAGAAGAGGCAACAGAAGAAAGCCAAGGTATGGCTGCCTTTGGCTTAATGATAAGTTGGAGAAAAGGGGGCCTTGGTGACAGGTTCAGGGGACAAGCTGCTGCTGCCCATTGCTCCCCTGGTTGCAAGTCTGCTGAAGTCCCTTAGAGTTTGGGATAAAGAAAACTCACTGCAAAAGGAGATTCAAGTGGGTGTGCCCCAAGGAGGGAGCACACTGGCTTCTTTGTCTTCAAGGTTTTAGAGGTTAGGAGTTTAGGGGAGATCTTAGGGGGGGATCTCAATAGAATAGTCATCAGCTTTATGCTGATGTGCCTAAATGAGATTTAATCCCTTAACTTAATTCATCCTTGGGTATGTTTGGAACAAATCGCACTAATTGGATTTCTACTATCTATTTCCATGAGTAGGATGATTGAAGTTATTTATCCCTTGGTTGGGGAGTAAAATATAAACCATTTACTCTTAAGTGTTCTTAGTTAAGGAAGGTGGAATTTTGTGATTTACTAAATGGCTATAAACTGCTTGGCCATTTTAACCATCTGTCTCAGCTTCCCCATTCCACTTTTTTAGCTTACTGGCTTGTCTTAATATCATTCCTGACATCAGCAGGTGAATGGATTAGAAAACTGTGGTACATCTACACGATGGAATACTATGCTGCTGTAAAACAGAATTCTTACCATTTGCAACAGCATGGATGGAACTGGAGAGCATCATGCTAAGTGAAATAAGCCAGTCAATGAAAGAAAAATACCACATGATCTCACTCATTTATGGATAATTAAGACCATTATAAACTGATGAACAAAAATCGATACAGAGGCAGAGCAATTTGCTCTTTGTTGTAAAACCCTTCCCCTTATTATTCTCAATATACTAGTATCATTCTCTTATTTGTATGGATGTAGGAAAAATTTAAGAACATAGCATGGACAATTGTGAGAGGGAGATAATGGGGGACTTTGGCATTTTCTCACCTCACTGCTTACTAGGCCTGCAGGGTCAACAAGAGGTTTAGAGACCTTTTTGGAATTCTAAGCAGCTTTCAGGTAAATCTTAAGATTCAAATTTGAGTGTAACTAGCCCCTGACATGCCCCAAACCAAGTTTAAATCCATTTAAATTTAAACCCAAGTAACCAGGCTGGCTATGAATAACAATTAGAGAAGCACGAAACACAAAAAGAAGATAGGGATGAAAGCAAACTTTGTGGCTGCTCAGAGGAAGAAACACTGAGGTTTTCATTGTTAGTAGGTTACTAATGAAGAAAAAAAGTAGCCAACTCTGTAACTCTCCCATTTAGGAACAGCTGCTCTTATGATCAGGCTCACAGCCAGAGAATAAGAAAGTCCTGACTTCTAGGATGATGTGCATGTATATCTAACATTAGTATGTTCAAGTAGGTAAGTTGGGGACTGATATGGTGAAGGAGGTTAAGATTAAAGTCTTTTGTTATCTTTCTTGGTTTGAACAAATCTCAAAATTTTCCGTTCCCCCCACTTCAGTTCTTCCTTATTGGTAGAAATGCCAATTAAAAATACTATTTTTTAAAAATATATATATATGTTTTTTTAATGGATTTTAGAGAGAAGAGATGGGAGAGGGAGAGAGGGGGAGAGAAACATCTATGTGAGAAACATCTATCAGCTGCCTCCTGCATGCCCCCTACTGGGGATGGAGCCCACAACCTGGGCATGTATGTGCCTTCACCAGGAATTGAACTGGCAACCTTTTAGTGAATGGGACCATGCTCAATCAACTGAGCCTCACCGGCCAGGGCAATGAAAAATATTCTTGTTTTTAATATTATCTCCCTACTTACCACTACTGTCTGTTCTTTCTTCTCCTACCATTAAAATTTGCCTTATCTCTGTCCTATTTATAAGCCCCTATATTTATTTATTTCTGACTTAGTGGAAAATAAGGACAACCTTGTCATCTGTTTGATTTTTAGAACCCTGCTCAAGTAAGAACTAGTAGAGATGGTTTAAAATGATGATTGTAATATGTTCTCCATTTCAGATAACATTTATATGATAATAATAAGGGTGACTCTTTGGTGATTGGATGCCTTTTATTGCTCTTCTTATTACTCCATGGAGCCAGCCATCTACTTCATCCTATGGATATGGCTGGCCTAGTATAGTTAAGAGCTATCTGGATAGTGCTAGCAGCAAAGACTCTACAACCAGTTTCCTAATTCTATATTATGTGGGTATATTCCTAATGAATTAATAGTATATGGTATAAACATATCAAACTGAAGTTCTAATACGTGGCTAAATTCAGTTAAGAGAAGAGTTACTAATTTGAGTTTTTCTTGAATTCTCCCCATCAATCCCATCCATATATCTCTCTTCTATCTCCCCTAGGTAAACTCAAATAACTTCCAGTATAGCATTTATTATTAGTTTGTTAAATCCATACAAATCTGAACTATGTTAGTTAGCTGCCTTTATGTATGGACACCATCTGAGAATTATATAATGAGAGCAATCATGACATATATGACTATTAATCTTTATTTTATAAAGCTGCTTTGTAACTTGTTCTAGCTATTCTAGGACAAAGAAAGTCTTCATAATTCAGATACTATCATAAGAATAGAATTTTCTTTATATATTGGCTACAGAACAGTTTACAATATAGTAAATCAGAAATTGGAAGCCACTTCAAATAAATTAAACAGCATCATAGTTAATGTGTTATTCATCGCATTCCACTATTCCTGTGATAGGTTCAAAAGCACAGAGTTAGATGGATCAACCATGGGGAAGCAAATTATCTCCAGGGGCAGCATGATATTCTCCAAAAGGAAATTATCTTTAACTCTTTACTGAAAGAAAAAATATATAACCCAGAGAAGCATTTTTAGAAAACAGGTGAGGTCTTGAATGCAATAAAATCAAACAGTTGACAAAGTTTTTCTGATTCCTCCAAATCAGAAATAAATATAGGAGTGTATATATAAAGTGTACAACTAGTAAGAAAGCTGAGAACACAGTATTCTCACCTAAGACTCTCAATACACCAGTTTTAGGCAAAAGCTGCATTGAAATATATGTTTTACATAGTCCCTTAAAGACAAAGTCCCAGGCTAAAAAAGTCCTATTTTGAGCAGAAAATTCTAAAGGCAGATGAGCTATTTTGACTCAAGAAACTAGTGGGGCACTGCTGCACAAACACGACTGGATCTTTTTGCCCTGAGAAAGTGCGGAACTAGCAAAGTGCTGCAATGTGTGCACACGGGACTGCCCTGTCTGGAGAAAGTGTGGAATTAGTAGGGCGATGCAGTACCTGCACAGGTCAGGCTGCCCCACCCCAACATTTTTCTTACCTTGGACAACCATAAAAATAGGAGTCTAGTGCACAAGCATGAACATATGGCTGCCCAGCCTATACCCCACTTCTTGTCAGGTGCCACACCACAGGCACTGCACAAACTGGCCCGAACTACAGCCATCCTGCCAAAACCAAATAGTGGCAAATAGTCTACACAGGGTCCACTTTTTCAAAATCGAGAGAGAGATATCTATATAATCTAACATATAGAACAAACACAGAAAGTCAAGCAAAATGAGGAGAAGGAGAATGTTTGACAAATGAAGACACAAACAAAACTCCCAGAGAAAAACTCCAATGAAATAGAAATAAGTAATTTGCCCAATAAAAATTCAAATAAACAGACTGTCAAATTATAGTAGGAAGGCTGGGGACTGTTGGGGAGGGGTGGGGGAAGTAAGAGATCAACCGAAGGACTTG
>NW_006297217.1:294190-295739 GCF_000327345.1 Myotis davidii
AAGAAAAAGGAGACATATGTACTACTATCTGTAATACTTTAACAAGAAAATAAAATTTAAAAAATAAATAAATAAAAATAAAACTATTATGATGACAAAAATTTCAAATAAACAGTCATAAAGATGTTCAAAAAACAGGAAAATAAAATAGACAAACTCAAAGAATTTCAAAAGAGTAAGAAAAATGGTAAACAAACACAAATGAAGAGTATAATAACTGACATGAAAAATACTTTAGAAAGAATCAATGTCAAATGAGTTAATACAGAAAAACTGATTAGCAACCTGGAAGATAGTATAGTTGAAATCACCTAATCAGAACTGCAGAAAGAAAAAAATATATATTAAAAAAATTATGCTAAGCGAAATAAGCCAGTCAAAGACAGGCAAATATCACATGATCTCAGTTATATGTGGAATCTAATGAACAAAATAAACTGATGAACAAAATAGGTACAGAGGCATGGATGTACGGAACAGACTGACAGATCTCAGATAGGAGGAGTGGGTAAGGACATGAATGGATTAACTAAAGAACTTATATACCTACAAGTGGCCCAGTGAATGAAATTTGTGCACATTAAAAGGGAATTAATTAGAGGAAATATTTTAATATTGCTATTTGCCCTTTCTCTATAATAGAAGTGTCAGAGATGAAAGAAAATTAGTAAAATGTATATGAAAATCTTCTTCCTGTCAGAGTCTGGGGCATGCTGCAGGACCCAAGGTCAATTTGCCGCCCACTGTGTGCACCTCAAAATTGGGCGAGACCCAGACGCTGCTGGCTCCACCCCCATTGGGTGAGATCCAGATCCAGCTGGCCCCACCCCTGTCAATCCCCACTGGGTGGGGAGCACAGCCTTAGGTCCCCCATCGAACCCCGCTGGGTGCAGGGAGCAGCCTCCGGTCCCACGGCCTGGTGCCAGGCAAAGGGTGCAGCTTCATTTCCCCTGGCACACCGTCAGGTCCCCCGGCCCAGGGTGAGGGGTGCAGCCTGAGGTCCCCTGTCAAGCCCTGTTGGGCAGAGGGCACGGCCTGAGGTCCCCCTTCAAACCCTACTGGGCTGGGGGCACAGCCTCAGGTCCCCTGGCCCAATGCTAGGGCAGGGGCTGCAGCCAGAGGTCTGCCAGTCCAGTGCTAAGGCAGAGGCATGACCTGAGGTCCTCCATGAAGCCCCACTGGGTGGGAGGCACAGCCTCAGGTCCCTCTTGATCTCTCATTACATTACGGCTCATTACAGGAACCCCGCCTCCACTGTAGGAGCAGCCATTTTGTGATGGCATGCCGGAATGAGGGTCAATTTGCATATTACCTCTTTATTATATAGGACTAGGGGCCCGGTGCACAAAATTCATGCACTGGGTGTGTGTGGGGGAGTGTCCCTCAGCCCAGCCTGCCTCCTCTCACATACTGGGAGCCCTCAAGCATTGACCACCATCACCCTCTAATCACAGGATCGGCCCCTTGCCCAGGCCTGAAGCCTCCGCCAGAGGGGTCAGGCCTGGGCAGGGGACCCCCATCTCCCTCTGATCACTTGCTCCACCCCCCG
>NW_006297217.1:296742-303757 GCF_000327345.1 Myotis davidii
TTGTGCCTACATATGCAAATTAACCGCCATCTTTGTTGTCAGTTAACTGCCATCTGAGTTGCAGTTAATTTGCATATAGCCCTGATTAGCCAATGAAAAGGGTAGCGTCATACGCCAATTACCATGTATCTCTTTTATTAGTGTAGATATGCACAGCCCAGGGACACGGATAATAATGTGGTAAAGACCTGGGATGGGGCACAGGAAGGGTGGAGTGGGGCAAAGGGGAGATAAGGGGGATATCTGTAATACTATCAATAATGAAAAAATATATATTTTAAAATGAGTATTGTATAAGGGCTCTCAGGGATAACTGTGAAGATTCAAACAGTCATTATATGGGGATTCCATAAGGAGAAGAGAGAGAAAGAGAAAGGGGCTAAAAGTATATTTGAAGAAATAATGGCTGAAAAATGTCTCAGTCTAGGAGAGGAAATAGATATCCAGGATCAGGAAGCACAGAGAGATCTAAACAAAAGAGCCCAAATAGGCCCACACCAAAACATATTGTAATGAAATGACAAAAGTTAAAGAGACAATCTCCAAGGCAGAAAAAGGAACACAAGTCACATACAGGAAAAACTCCATAAGGTTTTCAGCTGATTTCTCAGCAGAAACTCTTCAAAAAAGAAGGAGTGGCAGATATTTAATGTGCTGAAAGAAAAGAACCTACAACTTAGAATATTATACCCAGAAAAGTTATTCATATTTGAAAAAAAAATCAAGAGTTTTCCTGACAAAAACTAAAAGAGTTCAGCACCAGTAAACTGGCTTTATAAGAAATGTCAAAGGGTCTTCTTTATGCAGAAAAGTAAAAGCCATAACTAGAAAAAAGAAAATATAGAAAAGAAAAAATATCTCTGGTAAAGGCAAATATATAATAAGCACAGTGAATCAACCAATTAAAAAGCAAATATGCTGGTTAAAAAGAAAAATAGCAAAATTAATTATCTACACTAATAAAAAAGAAACATGCAATTGGTGTCACTCCACTACGCTCACCAGCCAATTGGATGAGTATGCAAATTAACCCAACAAAGATGGCGGTTAAATTGCATACATAGGTGCCCTGTGACCTGGGTCCCGGGAACATCATCGGCACTCAGGTCACTCTGAGGTAGGCCCCATGTGGGCCCTGAGCAGTGTAGGAAGGGCCTGTGCCAGGGAGCTCCTGGGAAGGGGCGTAGCCAGCCATTGGAACTGTTGGGTGCCCCTGCCCAAGCCTAAAGCCTCTTCCAGAGGCATTAGACCTGGGTGGGGGGAAGATCCGGCCATCAGGGATTGATGGGGGTCCCCTGCCCAGGCCTGAATCCTGGACCAGAGGCGTCAGGCCTGGGCAGGGGGTGGAGGCAGTGATTAGAGGGGTCTGGAGGTCCCATACCAAGGCCTGATGCCTTGGCCAGAGGTGTCAGGCCTGGGCAGGGGGCCGAGCCGGAGATAGGTGTGAACTACAGAGGAAACTCCTTTTCTGACTGCTCATTGGCTAAGCTCCCTGTATGCCACTGGTAATATTTTTAGTAACTTGGGTAATAAGAATCCAAAAAGGTGATCTAGAGTTTTTCACCACACCCCTGGTGAAAAATACGAAGGTCGGCTGCTAAGAAATGTCATATCCTGCCCTAGCTGCTTTAGCTCAGTGGATAATGCCTCAGCCTGCTGACCTCAGGGTCTGGTTCAATTCTGACAAAGGGCATATACCTAGGTTGCAGGCTCCTCCCTGGCTGGGGCCCAGGTCAGGGCACATGCAGGAGGCAACCAATCAAAGTGTTCCTCTCACTTTGATGTTTCTCTCTGCCTTTCCCTTCTCTCTTCCACATTCTCTAAAAATCAATGGAAACATATCCTCAGGTGAAGATAAAAAAAATAATAAAGAAATGTCATATACTATGAAAGACACATCTTGAAAATGCCTAAAGAAAGTTGTCATTTTTTCATGGTGAAGTGACTGGAGTCCATGTTGATGAAAAACCTTGGTGGCTATGCTGACTGGCAGTGGCTGCAGAAGCAGGATGATGGGGCTGGTGCCTTCCCCTGAGCAGCCCGGTCGTCTCCCACAAAGGGAGGCCAGACTGTGGCTTAGGCCCTCTCCCCAAGGGGAGCAGAGAGTGAGTTTAAGCCTTCAGTAGAACATTCCCTGATGGCTCCCAGTATGTGAGGGGGCAAGGCTGGGCTGAGGGAGCCCCTGGTGCTTGAATTTCCTGCACTGGGCCCCTAGTCTTATATAATAAAAAAAAGGTAATATGCAAATTGACCCTAACAGCAGAACAGCCAGAACGACCACTTGACCAGTCACTATAAGGCACACTGACCACCTCTCAGTCCCTTTCCCCAGCTGGCAGGCTCTGATCACCCCATGGCGAATAGGGAACCGGGGGTGGGTGGTTGCAGGGGCTGGGGAAGATGGCCCTGATCGCAGGCAAGGCCTAGGACCATACCTGTGCAAGAATTTTGTGCACTGATTATTTATAATACTCTGGATGGTTCATTTGCATATACAGGCGAGGAGCGAAGACTGAAGGCTCTGGTCAGAGTGAAGACTGAAGACTGATGACTGAAGACTGAAGACTGAAGACTGAAAACTGAAGACTGAAGAGGCTTGGCTTCTCCACTGAGGCCAGACCAAAGGCCTGAGTTCTGGGTGCCAGAGGAAAACCAGTGCCAGCAGCCAGGGTAAGGAAGGCCTACTGAGCAAATCTTCAGGCAATGGGCTTCTAGTAACTACAATAAATAGCCAAGGGTCCAGCTAGTATACCTTAGAGAGTGAACATTGTCCCAGGAATCAAGAGGTCACTGGTTTGTTTCTTGGGTAGGGCACATACCCAAGTTGCAGCTTAGATTCCCAATAGGAAAAATACAAGAGGAAGCCAATCAATAATGTTCCTCTCTCATCAATGTTTGTATCTCTCTAGTCCTCTTTCTTTAAAAATCAATAAAACACATTACAAAATAAAATAGTCAAGAGATGCACAAAACAAAATATATAAAACATAACATCAAACATGTAAAGTATGGTGGGAAGCATAAAAATGTAGTGCACTTAGAATGCATTTGAGCACTGGCTGGTGTGGCTCAGTTCTAGAGCGTCTTTCTATGCACTGAAAGGTCTCCTGTTAGATTCCCCAGTTATAGGCACAATCCCCAGTAGGGAATGTGCAGGAGGCAGCCAAAAAGATGTTTATTTTTTATGGATGTTTCCCTCCCTCTCTCCCTCTTCCTTCTCTTTTCTCTAAAATATCAACTACAAAAACATAAACAATAATGCATTTGAAGTTAAATGCATGTCAGCTTAAGAACCTCATAGTAACCACAAACCAAAAATCTACAGAGCATACAAAAAAATAAAGATAAAGGAATGCAAACAAAACAGTAAATAAAACCTGCTAATTTGAAGGGAAAAGATCTAGAGAAGAATAAAGGAACAGAAAACTAGAAAAAATAACCAAGAAATAATGAACAAAACACCAATAAGTACATACCTATCAATAATTATTTTAAATATAAATGAACTAAATGCTTCGATGAAAAAACAGGGTGGTTGAAAAGATTAAAAAGAAAAAGACCCATCTATATGCTGCTTACAAGAGACTCACTTTACTTTTTAAAATATATTTTTATTGATTTCAGAGAGGAAGGGGGTAGCGGAGAGAGATAAAAACATCAATGAAAATAGAGAATCATTGATTGGTTGCCTCCTGCATGCCCTTCCTCCCCAAGAGATGGAGCTCACAACCAGGCATGTGCCCTGACCAGGAATCGAACTGTGACCTTTTGGTTCATAGGTCAATGCTCAACAACTAAGCCACATCAGCCTAACAAGAGGTTCAATTTAGATAAAAAGACACATACAGACTGAAATTGAAGGGATGTAAAAGATATCGCATGCAAATAGAAACAAAAATAAAGTTCAGACAATACACACATCAGACAAATTAGACTTTAAAACAAAGAATGCAAAAAGAATAAAGTTCATCACAGAATGATGAAGGGGCAATCCAAGAAGAAGACATAACAATTATAATATTTATACACCCAATATAGGAGCACTTAATATGAATGAACATAAAGGTAGAAATTAGCAGTAATACAATAATTGTTGGGAACTTTAATACCCTACTGACTTCAATAGATAGATCATCCAGACAGAAAATTAATAAGGAAATACTGGCCTTAAATATCACATTAGACCAGATTGCCTTAATAGAAATTTATAGAACATTTTATCACAAACTTTAGAATATACATTTTTAAAAGTGAACATGGAATGTTTTCTAGGGTAGATTACATTTTAATCCACAAAATAAGCCTCAACAAATTCAAGATCATTGAAATTATATCAATCACATTTTCCAACCTCAATGGCATGAAACAAAAAATAAATTACAAAGAAAACTGAAAATAAACAAACAAACAAATGTGGAGGCTAAACAACATGCTAATAAAACATCAATGGATCAAAGAGGAAATAAAACAAGAAGACAAAATCCTTATTATGACAAAAATAAAATGAAAACACAACTTCCTGAAATTTATGAGGTACAGCAAAAGCAGTTCTAAAAAGGAATTTCATAGCCATACGACATACCTCAAGAAACAGGAAAAACAACAAATACATAATATCACTTTATACTTACAGGAACTAGGAAAAGAACACAAAACCCCAAATTAAGCAGAAGGAAGAAGTTAATAAAAATCCTAGCAGAAAAAAATAGCTAGTCTATAAAATAAAAGATCAATATGACTAAAAACTGCTTATTTAAAAGGATAATAAAATTGAGAAACCTTTAACCACACTCTCAAAGTAAAAAAAAAAAAAAAAAAAAAAAAGAGCACCAATAAAATCAGAAAAGAAAGAAATTATACCAGACACCACAAATATACAAAGGATCATTAAAGAATGCTATGACAAATTGTTTGCCAACAAATTGGAATATCTAGAGTATATAGATAAGTTATTTAAAACATATAACTTTCCAAGACTAAACCAGGAAAAGAAAATCTGAACAGACTGATTATCAGCAATGAAATTGAAGCAGTAATGAAAAAACTTTCCAACAGACAAGTCTTGGACCAGATGGCTTCACAGGTGAATTCTACCAAATATTTAAAGAAATAATACCTATTCTTTTCAAACTGTTGCAAAAAAATTGGAAAGGAAGGAACATTTCCAATCTCATAATATGAGTTCAGACTTAACCTGATACCAAAACCAGCAAAGTGACTACAAAAGAAGAAAATTACAGGCCAATATTCCTGATGAATATAGATGTAAAAATTCTTGGCAAAACATTAGCAAACTGTATTCAATAATGCAGTAAAAAGATTATACATCATGACAAAGTGCAATTTACCAGGGATCCAAAAATTGTTCAATATTTGCAAAACAATGAAACATCACATCAACAAAATCGAGGATAAAAATCATCTCAATAGGTGAAGAAAAATCATTTGTCAAAATTCAACATCCATTTATGATTTTAAAAAATTCTCAAGAAAGTGGATATAGAAGGTATAAAAGAAACTTACATCAGAATGACAAAGGCATTATTATATGACAAGCCCACAGTTAACATCATACACATTAGGGAAAAAAAAGCACACAAAAAAACCCTGAAATATTTTCCTCTAAAATCAGTGTCAAGAAAAGGATGCTAACTCTCACCACTATTTTTAATGTAGTATTCAAAAGTCCTAGCCACAGAAATTAGATGAGAAAAAGAAAACACATCCAAATTGGAAATGAAGGCATACAACTATCATTGGGAAAATAGCTCTTGACATTAATTGAATTTGGTTTTATGAACAATTCAGCTTGTCTTTATACTTCTTGTGGAAAATTCTCATAGATTAAATAAGTCCCATATTTGGTAATTACTTGACTGGATGCTCTTAAAAAGTCACATCTAACACTAATATTATACTCAGAGGGACCATTTAAAACTTTAAAAATAACTAATTGATAATATAATACATTAGACTCCATTGGGTCTTCATAACATTTACCAGTATTATTAATTCAAGTAACTTATGACAATATTGAGAAAACTTCAAACCAATATTTTATTCTCCCTTCCAAATTCTAGCAGATCCCCTTTCTTTTTGTTCACCCAAAGCTTATTCTGTCATGCCTTCTCACTAATTCTTGATAATGCTTTATATCATTAAAACTTTAGTGTTTCCATTCAGGCAAGGATGTTGACCAGTCTGTTTAAGTGAAGCTCCTTAAATATGCAGATCGTGGGTCAGAGGTAAGGGTGGAGGGTAGTCTGTTTAAGGCTTGATTCACAAAGTTACTTGGGTGAATGTCTGTCAATATATTATCACAATAGTATAAGTAAGAAGCTGAAAAAGAAAAAAAAAACCTCTATGAAATTTACATATTAGAGTAAAGATCTACTTTCTTTTGTGATTTCTACAATATCTTACTGCACAAAGTATTTTTTCATAGGAAATTAGTACTAACAATCAATGTGGTCTTGCTCCTAATTCTTCCTTACATGAACCTCCTGTTTTGGCAAAATTGACATCTTAATGTTGCACATGCTTTCATTCCTCGCTGATGCCATACCTTCTCTTTGGAAAGCACCATATCCCATCAGTTTCCATCTCTGTCAATTAGAATTTGATTAATTTTTCTATGTCTATCTTAATATCCATCCTTTCCATGAAGCCTCTCTTAATTCCTCCTAAATACATATGATAGCCTCCTTCTTTGAGTCTCCATAATACTCTTCCATGGTATTTCTCTTACATTCCTTAGTATTATAATTGTTGGTGTCTTTGACTTAATCCCTCTACTTATCCAAAAGTGCCCTGAAGACAGAGACTATGTCTTATTTATTTACTAGAGGCTCGGTGCATGAAATTTGTGCACAGGGGGTGTGTGTCCCTCAGCCCAGCCTGTACCCTCTCAAATCTGGGACCCCTGAAGGGATGATACCTAAACGGGCAGTCGGACATCCCTCTCACAATCCAGACTGCTGGCTCCCAACCACTTGCCTGCCTGCCTGCCTGATTG
>NW_006297217.1:304205-309404 GCF_000327345.1 Myotis davidii
ATTACCCAGAGCACCAGGCTTCATACATACAGAAAAAGAAATTATTTATGAATTGATTCTTGAGCTGAATTCAGAAAAAAGATAGGCCATTTGTGGCAAATGTATATTTCATTAGAGCTAAATCAGTTTGGGGGTCATGACTTATTGGAACCACAAAGGTAACAATGGCTTTATATAAATCAGTATGTCCCCCCGAAAGCTTAGTTGCTTTATATCATCTAATCTAATAAAAGAGAAACATGCAAATTGACCGTACCTCTGCTACACCCACAAGCCACTCCCACAAGTCATGCCCACAAGCCAATCAGGAGCAAATATGCAACTTAACCCAACTAAGATGGCGGTGGCCACAGAGCTGGAGTGAGCAGGAGGCTTAGGTTACCCCGGCAATGGAGAAAGCCAAGCTTTCCGCCTGCCCTGCTGGCCCTGAGCTCTGCTCAAGGCTACAAAGTTTCAATTATAAAAGATAAATAAATCCCAGATACCTGCTTCCAGCTGCCGTGGCCTCCGCTCAAGGAGGACCTGGGAGCCTTGACTTGCCAGAGGCAACCCAGGCTTTCAGGGCCTGGGCTTTACTCAAGGCTACAAAGTTTCAATTATAGAAATTAGATAAATCCCAGATACCTGCTTCCAGCCCGGGGCCATGGCCAGCCTGAAAACGGCCATCAGCCCCTCACCCAGGCTGGCCAGGTACCCCAGTAGGGCCCCCCACCCTGAAGGGGCTGTGGGCAGCCTGAAAATAGCCCAGGCTGGCCAGGCACCCATTGGGGACCCCTACCCTGATCCAGGACACCCTTCAGGGCAAACCAGCCAGCCCCCACCCATGCACCAGGCCTCTATTCAATAAAATAAAAGGGTAATATGGAAATTGACCCTAACAGCAGAACGACTGGGAATGACTGGTCACTATGACACACATTGACCACCAGGGGGCAGACGCTCAATGCAGGAGCTCCCCCCAGTGGTCAGTGTGCTCCCACAGGGGGAGCTCTGCTCAGCCACAAGTCAGGCTGATGGCTGCCAGCACACTGGTGTTGGTGGGAGCCTCTCCTGCCTCCTCAGCAGCACTAAGAATGTCTGACTGCAGCTTAGGCCTGCTCCCTGCTGGCAATTGGACATCCGCCGAGGGCTCATGGGCTGACAGAGGGTCTCTAGTATGTAATAGAGACAGAACACATGTCTGAATACTTTTACCAAGATAGCCTGTCTGGCATGCCAGCTAACTAAGGTTTCTTAATATGTTCCTGGAAAATAAATATTAGAGCCCAGCTTCAAGCCCAATCATCCTATATTGAAGTGATTACACCTTTCCCAAATAAGGAATAATATTGACTTCCTCTAGTGTTACACTGGCTGACTGGGTCGAGCAGGTTAATGATAAACTACTTGAGGGGATTATCTTCATTTCTGACAATCCCTTAACAACATCTAGTGCTTTGCTAGCTTCTTCACATCATGGCACCAATAGAAATCCTCTGTATAGCATAATGGAGTAAATAGATGTAGATGAGGCTGAGATGGGTCAGTGGTAACCTTGGCTCAGGATATCCAGTTACCATGGGCTGTGCCTGGCCACCCCACGGACTGAGGGAAAATCAATATATCAGCACACTTGAAATCTATTCCCAGTTATGTGTGGCATGGTATAACAGTTGAGAAACTCTCTCACACAACATAGAATGGTGGCATGGAGACAGTATCCAGCTTGAATTTGGTAAACCAAGTTGTCGACTTCTTGGAGATGCTGGTTCTAGGAAGTGGTATATGATGAAGGAGGGAGGTTGAAGGTGCAACTAGGGAAAAGGTCTGGTGATGAATAAAATTTCTAGTGAGTTTCTAAATCCCAAGGAGTCATGTGAGCTCCTATGGCTACCTCTCTCAAATGCATACAGGGTTAAAACCAGTAAAATTGATGAGACACAATTCCTGTTCAGGCCATTGCAAACATTCCAGGTGGATAGTGAAATAAGTAAGCTAAGAAAGCCAAAGGATATGCAAGAGTGAGTGAAGAAGCAAAATGAACCCTAGAGTTATCAGGAGTTATCTGTACCCAATGAAAATCCAAACCAAGTTCTTTAGTTTACCACAATAACATTACATTATAAGTCATACAATCATCATGAGGGGACAGAAATAAAAATGGAGTACAAATTTCTTGTCATAAAGAGAATCGTCAGCAATGAGAAAGCTAAGGCTGTGATTGTTGGTTGTGTGTTTCACCTTTCCTTAGCAGTAGATTATTAGTTCAAATACCAGTATGAGAAGTCTGATCATGAGAAATTGCCTCTGCTTGGACCTTCTCTGAGCCCTTCCACCCCGCCCACACTATAACCTTACTTTTAAGAAAATGAAATTTTCTAAGAGTTCTCAGAAAGTCAGATCATCTTTTCACAGAAGGTCAGGATGAAAGTCATCTTAAAAATGTGCTTGATCTTTTCACACCTAGCTCAATTGCAAGTAGAAATTTTACATGTCCATGAAGTGAAATCCCAGAGCAAGTTTTAAGACACATGACCTTGAATGTTTATGAACTCTTGAGAAGCAATGTGAGTACATCTGTATTGCTCTGCTGCCCCCTTGTAGTGAATACAGATAAGAAAGCTGCTTAAGGAGAACAGCTGTACCATCTCTTTCATTTCACAAATATCAAGCCTCATCCAATGCGTGAGAAGAATGGGATGTAAGAATCCAGGCTTCCAAAAATAGAACAGTGATCAATTACTCACCATCATATTGGTGGCCTTTTTAAAGGTTGCAGGTACATGGGGCTCTCATTGGCAACTTTGCCTAAGCTGATTGATCAATTGAGTCATACAGCCAACTAGTTTGACAGATTCTTTTCATCTAGCTGACAGAATTGATTGATTATTTTTATATCTAGTAGGTTCAGCCTCAATATATTCAGGGAATCATTCTAGTGGGCATCTTGCAGATAAATTATTTCATTATAGGCAGACAAAAAAACTTTTTTATTTTGTCGTATTTGTTTTTTATTAATAAAGCATTACAAATATAGTTGGTACTATCTACATAGTCCTTTTTGGGGGGTAGAAGAATGGAAAGGGGGATAAATAATGATGGAAGGAGACTTGACTTGGGGTGATAAACACAGAATACAATGTACAAGATGATGCATTATAGAATCATATACTTAAAACCTACATAATTTTATTAAGCAATGTCACCACAATAAATTCAATAAAAAAGAGACAAAAATCTTTTAGAGAATTAATAGCTGCTGTTTATATCATGGAATGAGAAATATATATATATTGATTTCAGAGAGGAAAGGAGAGGGAGAGATAGAAATATCAATGAGAGAGAGAATCATTGATAGGCTGCCTCCTGCATGCCCCCACACTGGGGATCAAGCCCACAACATGGGCATGTTCCCTGACTGGGAATCAGACTGTAACCTCCTGGTTTATAGGTCAACTCTCAACCACTGAAGCAAGGCAGGAAGTTGCACTTTTATTCCAAGTGCAGCTTTCCTTTTGTTGTTGTTGTTGTTACCTCACTGGAGGATATTTTTTTCCCATTGAGTTTTAGAAAAAAAATTAGAGGATATTTTTAGAAAGAATGGAAGGAGAGAGAGAGAGAGAGAGAGAGATGTTGTTCCACTTATTTATGCATTGATTGATTGATTGTTGTATGGTGAGAGAAACATTGAACTGGGACTGGGGTTCAAACCTGCAACCCAGGTACATGCCCTTGACCAGGAATTGAACCTGTGACCCTTTGGTGCATGAGCCAACTCTGAAACACCAGCCAGGGCCAGCTTTCAATTTTTAACATAACCTTGAGTAAGTCATATAACCTCTTAGAGGCTTTAATATTCTTCATTTACAAAATATAAAATCATGTATGTACCTTAATATGATGTCAAATGATATTCTATGGTTGCATTTTTCAATATCTGCTAAGTATCCATATCAATTCAAGCATCAAATCTTCAAAATGGTCACTTGCAACTAGGCCAATAGTTCCCTGAGATTATACTATTGAAGTAGCTGGTGATCTATACTAATAAAAGCCTAGGTGGTCCCCGCACCCTCTTGCACGACATCGTCACAAGATGGCTGCCACAAGATGGCCACCACAAGATAGCCGCCACAAGATGGCTGTCACAAGATGGCCGCATGCACAGAAGAGGCAGCCAATCCACAGAGTGAGGCCTGGGGTTCCCACGGCTCTGTGCATTGCGGAGGAGGCTGGTCTCAGTGGAGGAGGCAGGTCACAGCAGGGGAGGGCAGTTGCAGGCAATCAAGCTGGCAGGGGAGCAGTTAGGGGGCTATCAGGTAGGTAGGCAGGAAAGAGGTTAGGAGCCAGTGGTCCCAGATTGCTGGTTTTGGCCCGGGCTTAAACAAGCAGTCAGACATTCCCTGAGGGGTCCCAGATTAGAAAGGATGCAGGACAGGCTAAGAGAACCCCTCCCCCCACACACGAATTTCATGCACCAGTCCTCTAGTCTAAACTAATAAAAGAGAAACATGGAAATTGACCATCCCTCCGCTATGCCCACCCGCCAATCAGAGTGATATGCAAATTAAACTGACAAAGATGGTGGTTAATTTGCATACACAGGCCTGGAGAAAAGATTGAAGGCAGCATAGGAGGAAGCCAAGCCCTGCAGAAGGGAGCGAAGCAGCAGAGAAGAGAATGGAGCAGAGGCAGTGGAGATGGGAGAGGAGCTGAGGCAGTGGACATGGGAGTGCATGAGGCAGCAGAGACAGGAGGGAGAAAAGTGGCGGAGAAGGGAGGGAGTGAGGCAGCAGAGACTTGAGGGAGTGAGGCAGCAAAGAAGAGAGGAAGCAAAGCAGAGGAGATGGGAGGGAATGAGGCGGCGAAGACAGGAGGGAGCAAGACAGTGGAGAAGGGAGGGAGCAAGGTGGCGGAGACAGGAGGGAACAAGGCAGGGGAGACGTGAGTGAAGCCCAGGCTTCGCTCCCTTCTCTGCTTTGCTCTGGCCTCAGGAAGCCCTATTCTTGCAGGAATAGGTCTGAAGAGGCCCTGTTCTTGCAGGAATCTTCCTGCATTGGGCATCTAGTCCTATCTAATAAAAGAGAAACATGGTAATTAGCCGTACCTCAACTACCCTTCCCACTGGCTAACCAGGGTGATATGCAAATTAACTGCCAGCCAAGATGGAGGCTGGCAGCCAGGCAGCTTGAAGCGAAAATGAGGCTTGCTTGCTTCAAT
>NW_006297217.1:310626-310962 GCF_000327345.1 Myotis davidii
ATTAATATTATTTCATTCTTTTTTTAAAAAAAAAATCCTTACTCAAGGATATGTTTATTGATTTTAGAGAGAGAGGATGTTTGTCTCCCATTCGCATACGACCGGGGAATGAATCTACAATGTAGGTATGTTCCCTGACTGGGAATAGAACCCACACTTTCTGGTGCATGGACAACACCCAACCAACTGAACCACACCAGCCATGAATAGATTGTCTTCTTAAGGAGTGATGTGCCCATCACCAGAAGAGTTCAACTAGATGTTGGAGGAGCATGTATCAGTGATATTTGAAAGGATTTCTTTGTTGGCCTGCAAACAGCCATCAGCCCCTCACCC
>NW_006297217.1:311493-319632 GCF_000327345.1 Myotis davidii
GCGGTCCCCTGGTGGTCAGTGTGCTCCCACAGGGGGAGCACCGCTCAGCCACAAGCTGGGATCATGGCTGGCAAGCGATGGTGGTGGGAGCCTCCACGGCAGTGCTAAGGATGACCAACTCCCCGCCTCCGAGGCAGTTGGACTTCCCCTGAGGGCTCCTGGACTGCAAGAGGTTGCAGGCCAGGACCCCTCCCTCTGAGTGCACACATTTTTGTGCACCGGGCCTCTAGTAAATTTAATAAATATTAATTATGTGAATGCAGACAGAAACTGTAAACATGTTTACCAGGAACTAAATGGGTTCTTGGGTGATTGATATGTAATGGGCAATGCATTAAGGAAAGCTCGGAAAATATTTGGTAGATATATTTAAACCTGTGATTTAAAAATATATTATTTCATGTGTTTTTCCACACACTGTCTCTTGATGGCCTTCAGGGGTGAATACTTGGCTGGATTCCAGCAACTTAAACTTATTCTTTTACTTCTTTTGACAACTAGTCTTTATTTAGGTCCCCTCCAAGCAACTCTCCACCAACCTCTTAACAACACCATAACATTTAACACTCAATTATATGTTGTCTTGTAGGTTACATGTAATCTGTTTAAGCCTAATTTTTCAAAGTACACAAAGCTTCTGGAAGCCAGGGAAAATACTCCTTCCCAAATATCTCCCAGAGTGTAAATAGTGTTGAACACATAGGCAATCAATAAGTACTTTATAAACTGGATGTTAAACTTTTGCATGTCTGTAGTGCTTTGTAAGTTGTAAAGTGCTTTTATAACTAGTTATTTTGATTCTCACAAACACTGTGAGAAGCAATCAGAGCAGGTATTGTTATTTCTATTTCCTTGATGGAGAAACTGAGCTTAAAGAATTCACAGCTTGAGCAAAATCACATAGCCAGCGCTCCTTCTTCCGACCACACTACATTGTATCTTACTGAGGAAAGGAAAGGCTGAGAAATAGATTTTAGGACAAAGAGACTTTTCATGTCAAGAATTTCAGCTCTTCAGGTCCTGGCAAGTTGGCTCAGTTTGTTAGAGCTTCATCCCTATAAACCAAGGCACTTTAAAAAAAAAGAAAAATAATTTTTAGCCCCTTTAAATAAAAATGTTTGTACTGGAAAAAGCCAAAAAAATATTGTGTGTTTCGAATTAGGATGAGGAGAAGCATTAATTATTGAATAAGTAGCTTTATTACATTTTTCACCTTGACAGTGTTTTGGTTTTTAAGATTTCTAAATTCCTGTATCTAAGCTCCCTTTTTTTCCTTCCTGGTTTCTAGCAAACATCTGTATCTGAATGGTACAATCTTTCTTTTCTGAGTGAATCTGAGGTCTCTTGCTTTTAATGCTTTAAACTTTTGTTAGTCTTGTCGCTGTTATTCCAGTTATCGTGTGTGCTAATGTTTTGAAAATGAAAAATGAACACAAAAAATATATGAGGCCATGTAGGAAAATAAATCCATTTAAAATTTTATCTAATTTATCAGCACCTATATTAGCAGATTAAGAAAAATAACCTTGCATGTAGTAAGAAGCCTTAGTTAGTGTAAACAGACTTTTACTTGGGCCCAGTGTGCATGAACTAATTGAAATGGGGTAATGTAAAAGAATGTAAGGGGGCTAGCAGCCTGACTCTGTACCTAGTTAATCAGTATCCTATTGCACATTCTTTTTTTAAAAAAATATATTTTATAATTTTTTACAGTGAGGAAGGGAGAGAGATAGAGAGTTAGAAACATTGATGAGAGAGAAACATCGATCAGCTGCCTCCTGCACATCTCCCACTGGGGATGTGCCCACAACCCAGGTACATGCCCTTGACCGGAATCGAACCGGGGACCCTCCAGTCCGCAGGCCGACGCTCCATCAACCGAGCCAAACTGGTTTCGGCGACATTTCTTGATAGCCTATATTTAAGTCACTGCCCCTTCCTTAATAATCTGGTTTTGTAAGACCTATTTTCTTAATTAATCCCAATTTCTAAAGGGCCGTAAACGAAGAATGTAACAGCTTAGCTAGAGAGGAGGTCACTGGTGCCACCCAGACCAGGCATTTAGATACAATCTAACTTCCCCATTCTAACTGACTCAAGAGGGGGCTGTGAAAGCCCACCACAAAAGCCCGGTAGTTAGGAAACAGGAAAAAAAGAAGTTTTGGAGTATATAAAGGGTGATCTCATTGTATTAGCTGCTTGGGCTTTGGAATTGAAACCCCTGAGCCAGCAGTGCTGCTTTGATTAAAGGCTTCTTTCCTGATACCTCCAAGTGCTCAACTGTTCCTTCTTTTTGTGCTAATTCCACAATATTTTTGGAGCATTGGTCATGAAGTGTCGATTGCGCTAGCTCTTGGGGCCGCCACTGACAAGAGCAGACTCCGGGGCACTTGGCCCGGGTGCTGTGACCCTGGGAAGGCACCACGGGCACATTCGCTGGTTCCTGGACTCAAGGGGCCTGGGGAGACTGCTGCACTTCTGTGCTCCAGCAGAAAACACCTTTCTGGACCAGAAGTCTGAGTGTCTCTGAGGAATCATTTTGATGTCAGGCCTGTCTTTCAGACAAGAGAGGCAGCCGATCACCATCTAGACAAATATTTGCCTCAGATCAGGGACTTTCCGTGGGTGGAAATCAAAACCCGGACTGACTGTTGTGTGAATGAGAGTGTGAAAGCCCGTGCTCCAAGGCAAAAAGCTACGGAGTTTGTGTGAACCCCAACCTATGGTTCCATGGTGATCCTCATATGGCTATGGCAGGCATTGTCACCTGGGGGACTGAGGCAACTTGGTCCCTCCTGCAGTGGTGATCTGGGTCTGGGGTTTATAAGGATTCTCCTTCAAAGCTAAGAGGCACCTAAATCCAGGCGACCAGAGCGGCCGGGTGGGTGAAGCAAAAGTTACCTCCTGTTTGTCTGGTGTCTCCATTCATTGGGTGGAGCAACATGGGAAATAGCTCCTCAACACCCACTGTCTTAGAATGTATGTTAAGGAATTTTAAGAAAGGATTTTCTGGGGACTATAGGATAAAATTGGTCCCTTGGAAGTTAAAAAGAATGTGTGAAACAGACTGGCCGTCTTTTGCAGTAGGTTGGCCATCAGAGGGCACATTGGATATTCCCACAATCAAGAATGTTCACAGAATTTTAACAGGAGACGCAGGCCATCCTGATCAGTTCCCTTATATTGATCAGTGGCTAGAAATAGCTCAGCACAAGCCTCCTTGGATCCAGGTCTGCCTGTGTAAGAAGGGACAGAGTAACATTTTAGTAGCAGGAGGAAAGAAACAGACAGAACAGAAGCAGGCAGGAGAAAAGCAACAGGTCCCTTAGAAGGAAGCTCAGTCACCTGCTCTACAGGAATCCCTGAGGAAGCCCTGCCAGTTTTAGCACCTCCGTATGTGCCTCAAGTGGCACCCAGAGCTCTCTTGCCTGGCCACAGAAGTTTAGATACACAACCTCCTTCCTCTTTCTCTCTCCAACCGGACTCTCCAGAGACAGTTGGATGGCACTTGCACTCAGCTGATGAGGGAACTAGGCCACATCCAGCCTTCCAGATGCCTTTCCGAGAAACTTAGGGTCCCCCAGTATTGAGAGAAGACGGGACCCTACAAGAGGGGAGATCGGTCTTTTACTACCAGCCTTTTACTACTACCAATCTCATGAATTGGAAAAATCACACTCCTGCTTATTCTGAAAAACCTAAGGTAATGGTAGTCCTCCTTGAGTATATTTTCCAGATCCATAAGCCCACCTGGGTAGACTGTAAGCAGATCCTCCTCACACTCTTTAACACTGAGGAGCACATGAGAATAGTAACAGAGGCTCAGGAATGGCTCCAGACCCAGGCCCTGCCAAGAACATTAGACACAGACAGATGGGCCAGGGAGGCCCTCCCAGATGAGGAACCCAGATGGGACCTGAACTCAGAAGACGGAAGGGCCAGGCTAAAAAGATATCGGCTGGCCTTCCTACAGGGGCTCAGGGTCAGGGCCAAGAAGCTCACCGATATGGCTAAGACCTCCGAGATCTTCAAGAAGCCTGACGAAAGACCAGCAGTTTTCTATGAGAGGCTATGTGAGGCACACTTCTTTTGATCCTGAAGCCCCAGAATATCAAACTATAGTTAATGCAGCCTTCCAAGTTCAAGCATAGCCCAACATAGGGAGAAAGCTGCAGAAGCTTGAAGGATTTTCAGGGGGAAAAAACGTAACCAAGCTGCTAGAAATAGCAAACAAGGTTTTCATGAACTGAGACAGGGCAGCTAAGAAGGAAGTGGAGGAGAGACAAAAAAAAAAAAAAAAGCAACCTTAATAGTGGCAGTTATTAAGGAATCAAGCTCCCAGACTGATAAGAAAGGGAATAAGGATCCAGGCCAAGGGGAAGGAGGATAAACCTGAAGCGAGACCAGTGTGCTTATTGTAAGGAATCTGCACACTAGAAGAATGAATGTCCAAAACATCAGAAAGGGAAATCAGGGTTGTCTAACCCACCCAGCCATTACTGACCAGAACCACTTGAGGCAGACCTTATTGGGCTGACAGTAGCTGACTCCGACTAGGACAGACCAGTGTCTTTCCAGCTGGGCCCCCAAGAGCCCATGATCAGAATGAAAACTGGAGCCAGACTGTGGACTTTATGGTGGATAGAGGAGCTGAGCACTCAGTAGTCACTCAGAAAGTAGTGCCTCTCTCAGGAAAGGAGGTCGCCATTATCAGAGCTACTAGGGACCAGACCCGTAGACAGTTCTGCTGCCCTCGCTGATGCCAACTTGGCGGCCACCAAGTAATCCACGAATTCCTGTACTTTCCAGATTGTCCAGTGCCTCTAATGGATAGAGACCTTCTAGCCAAGATGGGGGTAGAGATTACCTTTGCACCAGATGGCTCAGCACAGCTGCGCCTAGGTGAGGAGACCTCTCCAGTGATCCTTCCCTAGCAGTGCCCAGGGAGGAGGAATGGAGACTTTACACCTCCCATTCGAAGGACTCACCATTAGAGCCTGAATTAGAGGAAGAATTCCCAATGGTCTGGGCAGAAGGAAATCCCCCTTGCCTGGCCAAGGGCCACACCTGGGGACTAATTGACTTAAAGCCTGGGGCACAGCTTGTCAAAATCCACCAATATCAGATTTCAAGGGATGCATGCCTAGGAATCCAGGTCCATTTAGACTGGCTGCTTCAGTGGGGACTTTTTAAACGGTATCAGTCTCCATGGAACATCCCTCTCTTGCGCGTCAAAAAGCCTGTGACTGATTACTGCCTGGAGCAGGAATTGTGGGCTGTTAATGAGGCTGTTATAACCCTGCGTTCAGCACTGCCAAACCCCTACATTCTTCTGGGATCATCCCATCAGAGGTGGAATGGTTCATTCCATCAGAGGCGGAATGGTTTACATGTCTAGATCTGAAAGATGCCTTTTTCTGCCTTCAGTTGGCATCCCCTAGTCAGCCCCTGTTCACTTTTGAATGGGAAAACCCAACTACAGGGCCAAGGAGCAGTTCACCTGGACCAGACTGCCACAAGGGTTCAAGAACTCCCTGACTCTTTTTAGTGGAGCACTAGCATCTGATCTGTCCAAGTTCCCAGGACAGGACTTGGGGTGCGTTCTACTCTAATATGTAGATGACCTCCTACTGGCTAGCTCCACAGGAGCTCAGTGCTGCGAAGGTATGCAAGCCCTTCTGAAACTCCTAACTGAACCAGATTACTAGGTGTCCAAGAGAAAGGCACAAATCTGTCAGAGAGAAGTCAAGTACCTAGGCTTCCAAATCACTAGAGGGAAACGAAGATTGGGGACTGAAAGGAAGGAGGCAGTATGTGCTATCCTACTCCCTAGCACCCAGCAACAGATTCAGGAATTCCTGGGAGCAGCAGGGTTCTGTCAAATTTGGATCCTAGGGTTCTCAGATCTGGCTAAGCCTCTCTATGAAGCTATCAAAGGGGAAGAGAAGACACCCATAGACTGGGGTCCTGAGCAGGAAAAGGCCTTCACCGCCATAAAGGCAAAGCTCACTGAGGCCCCAGTACTAGGGCTACCAGATGTGACATAAGACTTTAACCTCTTCTTTCACGAGAACAATGGGGTAGCCCTAGGGTTCTAACCCAGGAGTTTGGACCCTGGCAAAGACCAGTAGCCTATCCCTCCAAGCAGATTGTACTGGTTGCCTCCGGGTGGCCCCCATGTTTCAGGGACCTTCCAGGCACGGTATTATTAGTCAAAGAAGCAGATAAGCTTACCTGGGACAAAACTTAAATGTAAAAGTACCTCATGCTGTTGTCACCCTAATGGAAGCTAGGGGGCAGCACTGGCTAACTCATGCTCAAATGACTCAATATCAAGGGCTTCTTTGTGAAAATCCCTGAGTACAATTAGAAGCTGTGAGAGCTCTTAATCCTGCCACCTTCTTAACCATCGCTGAGGGAGCCCCTGAGCATGATTGCCTAGAAGTTCTAGAGGAGGGTTAATTCAGCCAGCCAGATCTAAGAGAGGGCCTCTGCAGAATCTGGGATCTGATATTTTAAAGGGAGCAGCTTTCTATATGAAGGGAAAAGACGAGCCGGATATGCAGTGGTATCATACTTTGAGACAGTAGAGGCACAGGCTTTGTCTGAAGGATGGTCAGCTCAGAGGGCAGAACTTTGGGCCCTGATCAGAGCTTTAGAACTCAGCAAGGAAAAGCACGATAACATTTATATCGACTCGTGCCATGCCTTTGCCACCCTGCATAGCCATGGGGCTATATACAAGGAAAGAGGACTCCTGACTGCTGGAGGGAAAGGAATAAAAAACCAGAATGAAATCCTAAAATTACTAAAAGTATGGGAGCCCAAGGAAATAGCCATCATGCATTGTAAGGGTCACCAGAAGAGGAAAGACTCAGTGTTACAAGGAAACCGACGTTCTGACACTGCAGCCAATCTGGCTGTTAAAGAACAAGTAGCCTCTTCATGGATCATGTTGGCCCCCGAATTACCTGAACCTCCGAAATACACTCCTCAGGCGGAGGAACAGGCCCAGCAAGAAGGGGGCAAGAGAATGAAGGAAGGTTGGTGGATGCTCCCAGATCATAAGGTCTATGTCCCAGAACAGTTAGCCCATAAGCTAGTCCTCCAGCAGCATGAACTTACTCATTTAGGGAAGACTGCCCTAGAAGCTTTGTTAGGCAGATACTACTTAATTGCCCATCTTCCCTCATGTGCCTCAGTCTCTTAGCATTGCCTCCTCTGTGCGCAGAGCAATGCCAAACAGGGTCCTATAGGACCAATAGGAGTTCAGCGCTGCGGGCAAGTTCCCTTTGAAGACTTAGAGGTAGATTTTACAGAAATAGGGCCAAACACAGTGAATATATATCTAGTAGTCTTTGTTTGCACCTTTTCAGGCTGGGTCAAGGCACATCCCACTCACACAGAAGAGGCAAGAGAAGTCACTAAGGCATTGCTGAAGGATGTGATTTCACGGTATGGAATGCCTACAACCATAGCGTCGGATAATGGCCAGCCTTTGTAGCAGATATAGTACAACAGGTATCTAAGGCTTTAGGAATTAAGTGGAACCTACATACAGCTTACAGGCCCCAGAGCTCAGCGAAAGTAGAGCGCATGAACTGACTCTCAAGCAGGCTATGCCTAAACTATGCCAAGAGACAACCTTACCTTGGAGAGATATCTTGCCTCTTGTACTCCTGCAGGTGTGTTGTGTCCCAAGAGTGAGGGTAGGTTTATCTCACTTTGAAGTTCTATATGGAAGATCCCCTTCCTTAATTCAGCTGAAGGGATATTTGAGGGAAATAGGGAACTTAGGAATTCAGAAGCAATTACAAAAACTAGGGAAAACTGTCTTTGAGGTCCACAGATGGGTTATTGACTGATTACCCATCTCTCTAGGAACAGCTGTACACCCTTATAAACCTGGAGACCAGGTTTGGGTAAAAGATTGGAAAAAGGAGCCCTTAAACCAAGTTGGAAGGGTCCCTATCCAGTCATACTAACCACCCCCACAGCTCTCAAGGTTGTAGGACTGAACACCTGGATCCACCACTCCCCTGTGAAAGCAGCCCACCAGCTGAGTGAAGCCCAGACTAAGCGGAAGGTGACCTCTGACCAGAAACATCCCCTTGCGGGTCACCCTCAAGAAGATGGTGG
>NW_006297217.1:320731-321144 GCF_000327345.1 Myotis davidii
GGTCTATATGTCTGTTCTTGTGCCAATACCAGACAGTTTTGAGAACAGTGGCTTTGTAATACAGTTTGATATCTGGTATTAAGGTCCCTCTTACTTTGTTCTTCTTTCTCAGGATCGCATCAGCTATTCAGGTTTGTTTTTTTATTCAATTCCAGATGAATTTTTGGAGAGTTCATTCTAGATCTCTGAAATATGCTGTTGGTATTTTAATGGGGAGGTCATCGAATCTATAGATTGCTTTGGGTAGTATGGACATTTTTTTTCTATTCTTCATCACTAAGGGCATTACACATGTGTCCACCTCCTCCCCCCGCCCTAGACAGTCCCCCAGCCTCCACTAGCCCCCAGTGTCTTATGTCCATTGGTTATGCTTATATGCATGCATACAAGTCCTTTGGTTGATCTCTTACCCC
>NW_006297217.1:325764-329518 GCF_000327345.1 Myotis davidii
GTCCAACAGGTTTTCTATTCCTTGCTTATCCTTCTCTCCTTCTGGTACCCCTATTAAGTGAATGTTATTTCATTTTGCATTGTCCCAAAGCTCCCTTGCTTTTTAAGTTTTTTTTTTCCAGTTGCTCCTGTGTTTGTGTGTTTTTTCCTGCCTTGTCTTCTAATTGCATTGTCCCAAAGCTCCTCTTGCTTTTTAAGTTTTTTTTTCCAGTTGCTCCTGTGTTTGTGTGTTTTTTCCTACCTTGTCTTCTAATTCACTGATGCGGTCCTCAGCCTCTTCTAGTCTGCTGTTTAAGCCTTCCATTGTGTTCTTTATTGCCACTATGTCATTCTTCATTTGATCTTGGTTCCTTTTCATGTTGGTGACTTTCTCATTCAGCTCCTTATAATTCTCATTGAGTTTGTGTATTTGTCATCCAGCCATTAGAGCATCCTTATAACCATTACTCTGACTTCTTTCTCTGATAAGTTAGTAGCCTCAATTTCATTTAACTCCCTTTCTGGTGATTTCTCTTTTTCTTTCCTTTGTGGATTGCTTTTTTTGTCTTCCTATGTATTGCTGTAATGTTTTAATTGTAGTTCCGTTTCCTTTGCTACCCAGTTTCTTTAGGGTGTGGTGCTACTGGTGTGACCTCTCAGGTCTCCTGGGCTTGGTAGTCTAGTGTAGCTCCTTACTTGGGCTATTTGGGTTCTCTTGATGTAGGCCTGCAAGCTGGGAAGGCACAACTGAGGTGTCTAGAAGTCAGCAGCTGTGCAGGGGGTGTTCCAATTTTTGCTGTTTTATGCTCTTGGTTGAAATCACGCGTGCCCAGCAGGGACTCACAGTGGCACCCAGGCACTGTCTATTGGGGTGGTGGGGCTCAGGAGGCCTGCGTTCTGACAAAGTGTGACTGTGGTTTCCAGAGTTCTATAGTTGTGGGGTGAGCAGACTCAGCTTTTGCTGCTGCCTCCGTGGTTGGATACACGTGATCCCAGCAGCAGCTCACAAGGCACCTGTGGTGTGTTTGCCAGCAGGGTGTACTGACACACTCTGAAGGGCCCTGGCACTGAAGCCACTGGATTACAGTGTCTGTGGGCAGGTGTCCCAGAAGAGGGAATTCAGCATTTCTACAGCCCAGCAGTGCACCCCTGTTTGTTTAAGTGTGTGACCAGCAGGGCTCACAACGGGTCCCCAGGGCTGCCTGTGGAGCGGTGGTCTTGGGAGACCTGCAGGCTGGAAAAGCATGCAACTGTAGTGTCCAGAGTTCTCCAGCTGTGGGGTGGGGAAACTCAATATTTGCTGATGCACCTGTGGTGGATAGGCTCGTGTTCTCCTTGGCGGCACAAGGGAGCACCTGCAGTGAATTTGCTAGTGCAGGCGCACTAAAGCACTCTGAAGGGCCCTGGCACGCTTAATCGAGGTGTCTTTGGGCCGGTATCCAGGATGGGTGAATTCAGAATTTCTACTGCCCAGGGGAGTGCGTCCCTATTAGTCCAAGATCGGACCCAACAGAGGCTCACTACAGCTTCCCAAAGTGCGCTGTGGATACATGGGCTCAGGAGGAGTGAGCAACTGTGGCAGTCTAGATCACCAATGCTGAGCTCTGACGCACTCTGAGGGGCCCTGGTGCTGAGGGGCCCTGGCGCTGAAATTGCGCAGCTGGGTTTGTGTGGGGCAGTTATTCAGGCAGAAGGAATTCAGAATTTCTACTGGGGGGCAGTGTGCCTGTGTCTGTACAAAATCACACCCAGTTGGGGCTCACAGTGACTCCTAAGAGAAGTCTATGGAGTGGTGTGCCTTGGAGACCTGTGGGCTGGAGATGCTCGAATGCGATGTTGGAGTTCTGCAGCTGGAGAGGGGAAGGCTGCACTTACTGCTGCGGGCAGCTCGGTGCTCCTTTGGTGGTGGAGGTCCCAGGGTCTGCGAGTCTGCGGGTGTGGCTGAAGGATTTTGGCTAGAGTGGCTGCCTGGTCACAGGCGGGCAGTATCCCAGGCCTGTCTGAGTGGTGGTGCTGCTGAGTTCCTAGAAGAGGCTGCTCTCCCCTTTAAGATGGCGTGGGCTCCATGCCGAGTCCCGCAGTCTGGGGAGTGCCTCAGCGGTGGTAGTCTCTCCGTTTCCCAGAGAGCCTGGTCTGCCAGCCACTGCCCACCTGCTTGTTGCTTCCTACCACTCAGCTTGCTGTTCCTTAGTGCTGCTGCGAAGGCCTTGGGTCTGCTGGGTGTGGGCCTGTGGGTTTGTGTCTCTGATACCCCCAGAAGCCCCAGCACCTTAATGGCTGGGCTTGGGGCTGCTGGGTGCTGGGGCTGCGGATCTGTGTCTTCGATCAGGGCCCCAGCAACCCCAACACCAAGGTGGTGGGCCTTGGGGCTGCTGGGAACAGGCCCCCCTTGTGTGTTTGTGTCTTCGATCAGGCCCTCAGCAGCCCCAGCGCCGAGGTGGTGGGCTTTGGGGCTGCTGGGTGCAGAGCCTGCAGGTTTGTGTCTCCGATCAAGCCCCCAACAGCCCTAACACTGCCTCAGCGGGGCTTGGGGCTGCTGGGTGCCGGGCTCCCCTGTGTGTTTGTGTCTGTAATCCAGCTCCCAGCAGCCCCAGCAGGCCCAGCACTGCCTAAATAACTTAAGGGAAACCACTTAGTCTTCTTTTAAAAGCAATCTAGTTGTAAAATGAGTTGCAGTTAAGAGAGAACAAAGAACATGGTACCTAAGAGTGAGATAGACAGAGGAGAGGCTGGGCACTGGTCAGGGGCTTACATGCCAACTGTTCTCCACCTGGGAAATGATGTAAAATCAGTTTCTTTAGTTTTCTGTTCAATGGTCTTCTCCAGCGAGTGGAGCGGCATCTGCTCGCTTCTCCCTGGGGCCTGGCTTGGTGGTCGCCTTGGGGCCTGGCTGCGCTCCAGCGGGCTCCGCACGGGCCTGCCTGCTCCGCCTGGCCCTGTCCACACGTGGCTTCCTCCGAGTCTTCCTTGGGCGCAGCCCCGGTCCATCACCTCCTCCTGTGTCTGCACCGCTTCCACAGGGCCCAGAAAGAAAGAGGCCCACACGGAGTTCAGGTCTGCAAGGAGCTGGTCCTCTGCTTTCAGAACCTTCGGGATCTCTGCTTGTAATTGTTCCCTTCCATGACCTTCCTTCCCTACCTCCGGCCTCTTCCTGGAGCACCGCATGCCTGCTCTCCAGCAGCAGGTTGTCTTTGTGTGGCTTTCAGGGCAGCCTTCAGGGCCTGGTGGCTGCACTGTGGCCCTTCCACTTTGGGCACCGGGCCCGAGGCCCTCCCGGGAAGGCGGTCGGCTCCCCAGCAAGTCCTGCTGCACCAGGTGCACGTGCCCCCGCCCCCAACCTCCCCCACTGCACCCTCCAGGCATGGCGGCTCCACGCTGTGCTCAGGGCCTGGGAATTAAGCAGCAGGGTGGTCCTGATGTGGTAGAGCTGGGCCAGCTGGGTCAGCTTCCTGTGCTGGGCAGAGATGGGGGCACAGCTCAGGCTGGACCCTGGGGGAGGTCCTTGAGGGCAGCTCCCTGAGGGCAGCTCTCTGCCCCTCCTGGCAGGCCCATTGGGCTCCCCCGCCAGGCAGGTGGTCTTGCCTTCCATCTCTGATAGCTGGGAGCCACTGCCAGGGCTTGGTGCACCACAATTCCAGCAGGGCCCAGCTTCCTGAGGGGAGCCCCGAGTCCTAGTGCCGGTGGCTGTGGCAGCCAAGCAGAGTTCCGACAGGCTGCAGCTGGGGGCTGGGGGCGCCCCCTGGGTGGCGGCCCCTGCCAGCAGCTGGACAGGGGTG
>NW_006297217.1:330438-331526 GCF_000327345.1 Myotis davidii
CCCAGGGCGGCCGCCTGCTGCCGCTCCTGTCGCTGCTGCATGCACGCGTTCACGTGGTGGATGAAGTGCTCCATGGAGCTGATCATGGTGATGACGGCCTCCTTGGCACGTGGCTCATCCCTCTTCCTCAGCACCGACTTGAGCAGCAGCGGGTGCTTGGTGAGCCGCTGGTGGGGCTTGGCGAGCATGTCGCTCAGCTTCAGCCGCTGGCACTGCTGGTGCTTCTCGGCCCACGTGACCTAGGCCTGGAAGAGGTTGCTGTCGCGCAGCAGGCTGCTCATGTACTCCATGCAGCCCTCCTCCTCCATGCAGTACGGGATGTAGGGCTTGAAGAGGGAGCTGAACATCTTGAAGCCTTTGAGGAGGTCCTGGGCTGCAGCAGCGCCCGAGTGCGCTGTGCCTTCTCCACCATCGGCGCCATCACGCTGCCCCACAGCCCACGGTGCAGATGTGGGATCTCAGGGATGTGGCTGAACAGGAGCGGGGTGTGGAGGTGTCCGGACTCCTCCCCAGGGTGACCCATCACCTGGGAGTCCCTGCGGCTCCATTCACCCCCTTGGCCAGTGGGGAGCGCCCTCAGTGGGCGCTAAGGAGGAGGAGGCCGCGGAAGGCAGGCAAGGAGCCCAGGACTCATGGTGCCCCTGCCACCACCCCGCATCCCGCTGGGGCCTTCACCCAGGAGTGCCATGGCTGTGGCAGGGCCACCGGCTGGGCTTGGAGGTGAGTCCTCCACGCACAGTCTCAGCAGCCTGCCTGGTGTGGGTGGGGATTTCGGGTCACCTTGAGGGAGGCTCTGGCCTTTCTTTGCTCCTCTCCTGGTGGAGTGGCGGGACTCTAGCACTGAGGTCAAAGGAGCCACCTTCCAGCCCCAGGCCACCTCTCAGAGTTGGAAGTTGCGCCATCGGCCTCTGCCATCGGCCGCTGATCCTGGGGCCAGGAGGCCTCGTGGCATCACTGATACCGGGGCGGGAGGCCTCTCTGCACAGCATGTTTCAAGGGGCCTGGCGTATATGACATACTGTTCTTTTTTTTTTTTTTTTTAAATATATTTTTTTGCTTTTTTGGGGGGAGAAGGAGAGAGAGTTGGA
>NW_006297217.1:332071-343429 GCF_000327345.1 Myotis davidii
ACATTTTCTTTACTCCCCTGAATGGAGATAAGAAACGCCCTAACCTTTGGATAAGAGATTGATAGGATTGGAATCAACTGGTATAATTACAGATGTAACAAGACAATAAACACCAGAACTTTGCTGGAGATCCTGACCAGAACTTGGCTAGAGATCCTGCCTAGGCTGCTGATCAACTGAACGCTGTCTCTGTGTCGTTCCTTCTTCGCCGACTCCCTCCACACCTTTGAGGACCCCTGGACCTGCTGGGGTTAGACCCCAGCACCGAGGCCTCATGGCTCCGCTGATTCTGGGCCTGAGAGGCCTCTCTGCTCTGCTGATTCTGGGGCCAGGAGGCCTCTCCGCTCCACTGATCCTGGGCCTGTGATGCCTCTCCGCTCCACTGATCCCGGGGCCCTGAGGCCTCGCTGCTCTGCGGCTTCGGGGCTGTTTGGCTTCGCTTCACCGCTTGGAGTCTGTGTATGCAAATTAACCGCCATCTTTTAGCTTCTATAATTGAAACATTGGAGCTGTTTCTTCAGGAGCTCAGAGCCAGGCGGTGGTAGGTGGGGAACCTTGGCTTCCTCCATTGCTGAGGCAACCAAGCCTCCTGTTCACTTCAGCTGCTTGGCTGCCGGCCGCCATCTTGGTTGGCAGTTAATTTGCATATCGCCCTGATTAGCCAATGGGGAGGGTAGCGAAGTTACAGTTAATTACCATGTTTCTCTATTATTAGATAGGATAATTCTTATTTTGTCTTTTCGTGAATTTTGCCAGGACCCTAGACTAGTCCCAGGAGGAGAACTTTTCTGCCCTTGCTGGGACACAGAAACACTTTAATTTACTACCTCCTACAAAGCAAAGGAATTTATTGCTGTCCCCAGATAAAATGAGGCTGGTTCTCTTACTGTTACTAAACTCTCTTATTCTTGACTACTCTCAAGTCTTCACTCTGCCTCTCAAGGGTTTTCTAAGCCCTCACTATCTCTCTTAAACCCTCAATTTAACTCCTCAACCTGACCAACTCTGGGCTGAATAAGGACTGCTGGCTCTGTCTCCCCCTCTCATCAACAAGCTACATGGCAATCCCCACCTCCCTGCCTGCATGGTCTGATTCCAGACTTCCCTTCCATTATAAGGAGCGTTTAAGTTTCAAATGATACTATAAGCCAGGACCTTGCACTACTATGACCCTCTTGGGGAAAATAATGAAGATGATGAAGACTCAGCATGCTGAACCCCCTTTATCTCAATGCCCTCCTTCAGCTGGAAGCAGCTAGAGTGGTCATCATTCCTATCCCCAATCTCTGAGTCTTCTATAATCCCCCAGGTTAAGGCTAGTTTGTGGATCAAGAGGGGGAAATGTGAAGGATGTAGGGGGACTAGCAGCCTGACTCTGTACCTACTTAATCAGTATCCTATTGCACATTCTTGATAGTCTATAATTAAATCACTGCCCCTTTCTTAATAATCTGGTCTTGCAAGACCTATTTTCCTAATTAATCCCAATTTCTAAAGGGCCATAAACCAAGAATGTAACAGCTTAGCTAGAGGGGAGGTCACTGGTGCCACCCAGAGCAGGCATTTAGATATAGTCTAACTTCCCTATTCTAACTGACTCAGGAGGGGCTGTGAAAGCCCACCACAGAAGCCCAGTAATTAGGAAACAGTTAGGAAACAAAGAAATTTAGGAATGTAAAATGGGTGATCTCATTGTATTAGCTGTTTGGGCTTTGGATCTTTGAATCTCCTGAACCAGCAGTGCTGCTTTGATTAAAGGCTTCTTTCCTGGTACCTCCAAGTGCTCAACTGTTCCTTGTGCCAATTCCACAACAGTATGATTAGAAAAAATAATCCTTAGAAAGCAAACCATGCACAAATGAATAGACTGGAAGGAAAACCACATGTAAATATAAAATGTGCATTTAGAAAGGCCATAATGCAGTTTCAAATGATAAATAACACACACATGTTTGAACAAAATAGTTTAATTTATGTATTCCAAAATACTAATAACTGGCTAGAATTCACTTCCTTTACCTATTGCTCTAAAAAGTTTCCTTGTACCAGCCTGCAGTCTATCCCCTGTCCCTATCCCAATCCTTGACAACCACTGATCTGATCTCTGTTCCTAAAGCTTTGCCTTTCCCAAAATTTCATATAAACAGAAATATACAGTGTGTAGACTTCTGTGCCTGTCTGTTTTTTTTTAATTTTTTTTTTTACTTAGCATAATATCTTTTAGGTTCATTGAAGTTGGTGTATGTATCAGTAATTTATTCCTTGATTCACTTGATTAAAAACTAATGGCAAGCCAAAACAAAGCAGCTAATACAAAATTCCTGCAGATAATTTCAAAGATCCGTGTCATAAATTCACCTGTATGTGCACACATATTAATTTGGAGACCAGCATTTGATATATAAAAAGTCAAATAAATGTTTAAAGAAATATCTTTTTCCACAATGAATTTTGTCCATAACAATAGTATAAAACTGTATACATACAGATAACACATCAATAAAAGTAGTTGGAATATCTTATACAGTATAGATATTTTTTCAGTGCAAGATAATGAGTCTGATTCACCCAGATCTCATAGCAGCTCTTTGACCAAGAAGAATGACTACTAACTTTCTAAGGCAGTTAGAAGATAATTGAGGACACTATTGATAAAATTGTGCTGCCCTTTGAATGTGACAACCCTGCTAGTAAGATACAAAATGTATGTGAAATTGTTTCAAGTTGTGGTTTGAAAATGTTTGCATTGAGCCATTTTTGCACAGAACAAAATTGGTAGGTTGAAATTGTCTTTGAATCTCTTCAATATCTTTTTCTGTAAGTAATAATAATAGCATTGGCTAACATTTACTGAGTACTTTACTGTGTGCTAGACACTGTGCTAAGCATTTTATGATAGACTGTCATACTTCTTACAACTTTGAGATGAGTGCTGTCATTATCACAGTTTTCAAAGAAACTTAAACACAGAATTCAAATAACTTGTCCAAGACCAATACAGTCAATGTTAAAACTGAGATTTGAAACCAAGACTTAACTGCTATAGTATTCTACCCTAATCCTTGCATTATACTATTATACATACATTTAACCTTCTAGAATTTAGAGTCTAGAATTCCCTTTCTCCTGCCCACCAGTCACTGTAGTGCTCTTTATTGTTATGCTTCCCTCAAGACTTATATTTATTCTTTTCCAGTTTTAATGGCCCACCTTCTTAACTATCTTTCTCTCCATGCCCTGCTCTTCAGCCAATGTTGCAAATAATGCATCTGATTAAGCAAATGCCACTATGGTATGAAAACTTTATGGTCCCCCTTATCTTTGTCAGGGATGGTTGCATTTTATACAAAATTATTTACAATTAATTTCTACTAATATACTTCTAACAGATGCATGGAAAATGGGTGTGAATGATCAGGAGAACCTTCGCAGAATCCATTATTTTAAACCATATAATCAATCATAAGGTTGACTATCCACCCACATATTCCCCATGGTCCTATGTGACTTGCGACAGACTATAAGACAAGGTAAGAAATAGAGGTATATGGAGGTTCTGTAGCAGAGGATTTCCCCCCCTTGTCTAAACTAAAAATCTGAATGGAAATTCAACCTGTGACCAGTTTCAGAACTGTGCTGTATCCAATTTAAGCTAACAAGCATTATTGATACCAGTTCCAACGTTATTGAAACAGTGTATTGAATGGTCTCCTAAGAGCTTGAGAAAAACATTAATAAGTCTCCCTGAAGATCTAGTTTTTAATTATAGAGTGACCAGAGTATTGGGAAAGATTAGCGCTTCATGTGGCTTAGATCACAAAGGAGTTACTTGAATATATTAATCTTAGTATATATTATATTACATGGTAAAATGTTGTCATTTCACAGCAAAATCCAGAATTGGCAAAAATTTACCAAACTTCCAAACTGACTGAAACAGAACACTATAATGAAAAGAAATAATCATATTCTTCAGGAAAAATTAGAAAATGTGTTCTGACTTCAAAACAGTTACTATTGCAAGTATGTATTGGTGTACCTAATATGAGAACTTTCATACCTAAAAATGACTTTTGTTTTAATTTTAACGTTTATAATAGTTTACTCGTACAGATAATAAAAATGGTACTTGGATAAAAATATTAAGGAAAGCTATCTTGTAACTTGCACCCAAAGTAGAGGAACTTTATTTTTGTGACGGTAAATAAATAACATCATTTGTTTTAAATATAAGGTAAGAAATTTAGTTTTTATGTAATGCAGGCAGTTATTTGTTAATCTTCTAGAACAAATTTATTTTCATCATTAGAAAGTTTGCTTTTTTCTTGTAAATTACAAAAAAAAAAAAACCAACACACACACACCTTTAGGTCCAAATGCAATTGAGAGTAAAATACCTTGGTGACAAATCCTTACACGAGAAAATGCTCTGATACATCATTAAGAGAAAAAGCTGGACATATAACTGCATATTCAGTATAATTCTGGTTTTGCTGAATATATGTAATATGCACATGAAATGACTAGAATGTAATATACTAAGATGTTAATGATTATTATTGGGTGATGGGATTAGAAGTGGTTTTGTTTTTCTTTTTTAAAAATTATTTTTGTTAGTTTAGAGAGGAAGGGAGAGGGAGAGAGATAAAAACATCAATGATGATAGAGAATCATTGATTGGCTGCCTCTGCAAGCCCTCTACTGGGGATTGAGCAACAACCAGGCATATGCCCTTGACCAGAATAGAACCCGGACCCTTCAGTCCTCAGGCTGACGCTTATCCACTGAGCCAACCAGCTAGGGCTTGTTTTTCTTTATATGATCTACATTTTCTTAAATGTCTAAAATGAACATTTATTACTTTTATAATACGATGAAATGTAAACAAGAAATATAAAAAATAGTCTTAAAGGATGTGAAAACCTCATTTAATCTTATCATACTCATCCACTGACTTGTCTTTTAAATAGATTTATAAAGATTTCCACTCATTTTTTAAAACAAATGATTTCACCACTTTGTCGATGTTTTTACAGATCTGAAAAAAACTTAGATCATTGTAAGTGTATGTTTATATGTATCTCTTCATGCAACATTCTTGAAAATTTATCAACTGGGAAGGAAAACTTCTGATGTACTTACTATTTGATACCCCATAACTTCCTCCATTAGTTAAGTAATATGAAGACTTTTAATTGGTATAAAACTTTGAGAAAAAAAGCATGGGTGTATTTTATCCAAATTAAAAGCCTGTTCAACTGGTGTCAAAGACAGCTAAAAGATAGATCCTACACTATTTAAAAAATCTGTTGTAAAATATCATTCTTTGTTTATACTGTGGCAACTTACTTGCTGATTTAACCATTTAAGTATAATACCATGAACAAATTTGTTACAGAACGTTTACTCTATTCCATTGGTGTTGGGGTAATTCATTGGTAAGTAAAGCCAATAAAGGATTATGTACATGTCAGCTTGGAAATCAACCAAATTTCCAATTGAGTACTCCATATTCTCCCTTTTTGAACCCCCTGATACTTTATTATTCTCAGCATTCTTTGTCTTGTTACAGAACCTTATTTCTGTGAGGAAAAAATTATCTTTAAAAGGGATACAGTGCTCATAACACAAAAACTTTGGAAAATAGACATTACAATAAAGAAATAGATGGCTGTTAGTTGGAAATCATTTATTGCCTCTATAAAAGTAAAAAAAATCCTACAAAAGTTCACATTAGAGTCTGATACGGTTTTAAGGTGTTAGTATGTTTCAGAGGTAGTACCAGTAAAATGGGATGCATGATTTCTAAAATTAATTACTTAACAAGTTAATGCAACATAAACTTTCAATGTGGAACAATATACTCAGTATATACTTTAATGGAACAATCATAATTATATTCCATGAAAATATCATTTTTTTTCTCTTTTACCCCTTAGCAAATCTGTTATTAATAAAGATTTGTTTTGGGCAATGGTATTTTGACTGTAGACTCAAAAGTTAATAGGCTCCTCCATTATATCATCAACAGAGCATAGCTTGTGAAGAGCATGATACAGTACTATCCGCCAAGGATAACACCAACTTCAAAGATAAGCCTATTTACTCACTGTTTAGACACTATGGTTCTTAGAACTCCTTTCAAAGGCAAATGTATCAGAATTTGGCATTTTTGGGATATGAATGATAATCTAATATATATTTTAAAATAAACATTATTCCTGGTATACTATTACTGCAACATGTAGGAAGGGCAGCAGTTAATGTCTCTTAAAAATGATCATAAACTATCAGGCTAAGATGAGGAAACTATTCCTTGGAAACAGGCTAAATGCTCCTTTCCCTCAAAAAAGGCAACAAAGTCTATTTTAGATTCTAGAATTCTTTTAAATAGACATCTTACGTTTTATCCTACAAACTTACAGATTGTTGACTATGAAAGTGCCTTGAAATAGATGGTGCTGTCTTAGGAAAAAAGACTTCTTGGACATCTTTTGAAGTGTTGGTAGTATACAGAGCACAGAATGTGATTTGGTTGCAGACTATTCTTCTCCAACAATCACAAATATTTCTATCACATGATTGCAATGGTAGCATAAAAGTCTCGCTGTTGCCCTAGCTGGTTTTGCTCAGTGGATAGAGCGTTGGCTTGTGGACCAAAGGGTCCGGGGTTCGATTCAGGTCAAGGGCACATACATTGGTTGCAGGCTCCTCCCTGGCCTGGGCCATGGTGGGGGCTCCTGCAGGAGGCAACCAATCCTTGTGTTTCTCTCACATCAATATTTCTTTCTGTCTTTCCCCCCTCTTCTATTCTCCCCCAAAATATCCTCGAGTGAGGATTAACAACAACAACAAAGTCCTGTTGTTATAACTGATCTTACAATAAAACATTCCCGGGTTCCATAAAAAGGCGAATTTTCTTTTAAGTTTTCTTTGCATGTGTTAATGTCCCTATTCACCAGAGTAACTGTAGTTCTGTTTTTCTTGTGAATAATTTGAGCTTGGCTGAGATGAGAAAGGTATATTCATTTTTTGTTTATTTTATATTTTAATACATATTTTGGAAGGTAAGTGCTCTTAGATGCATATTTCCTGCTTAGAAACTGGTTGGCTATCCTAAGCTGAATGCAAACATCAAAGTTAGGTAAAAGGGAAAAAAAAGGGCTTTTCACATTAACATTTGTTTTTGTGAGAGATGGTTCAGATAGTGTGGTCTGTTTCACTATTGAGTCACAGCTCTATAAAAAGAAACACTAGTGGGTTTTTTTCCTCCTCTGAGTCATGAAGATGTTCACAAAAGAAATCATGAACTGATGTTTTTCCTCCACTAAAATGTCTCAAAAGCAATTCCAATCTGTAAGAACCAAATTTTCTTCATAATAGATTTTTCAGTACTTGACACCTTGGCATCACCTTGCCTATTATTATTTTTCTTTCTGGATACAGCTATTTGCTTTGGTCTCGCTTTAGAATAACCATATTTCATTTTAGAAATTTTTTAAGTCCAGCAATGGTAAAATAAATAAATCTGGTGCTGAAGCATGCATGCCAAAGCAAAAGGATCCCTAAACGCAGTTTCTATTTTAATGGAACTTTAAATAGGGACATGGAAATCATCTATGCTTTCTCTCAAAATTATGGACTAGGATTCTTCTAGGAATCACAACTAGCAGAATCAAATCTATGCAACCTTCTAATTAAATAAACTGTATTAATATACCTGAAAAGGTGATAAGAAATCATTTGTTTTGAAGTTTATGGCTTGTTGAGGAATTGAAATCCAATGTCCTTAAAGCAGGAGGTCAAATAATATTTTAGTGACTAAATGCTGAGGTATGACAAATAGAATCCATTTAGTTGAAAGATGTAGGAAAGAATCATCTTTCCTTACTTTGTAACAAGAACCAAATAAGAAGGGACATAAATTGAAGCAGAAAAAAAATAGAGTTTAAAATTAAACTCAGTGACTAGGAAGGAGACCTTAGGGGAGGCTTAAAGGTCTGGAATTTGTTCATGCTACATTAAGAAATGATTTGTATATTTGCTGTATATAGTAGGATCTCTTTATCTTATGGAAGAATTGGTGAGACAGATAAATGTAATCATAATATCTGAAGTTCAATTGTTACTCAGCACTCCTTTTTTCTGAATAAAATTTGATTTGTCATCAAGGAGTACTAAACATTGTTTGCAATGAACCATATGGCTGTCAGCTAAACGGGAGCATACCTAACCACTGATCTATTTCTGCTAACAAAAGAACCATAATAAGATGGCAGTAACATTAAATCAATAGGTGACAAAAGGACGTATTATCAATAAACCTTACTTATTTGTGTCTGTGGTGAGGAGACATTTCAAGGTCAAATACAGTCATGACTGCCTTTCTGTATTCATAAATTGGTATCTGTGAATTCCAAGATCAAAATTGGTTTTTCTTACAAATTACAAAATTATCTGATGTAGAAATTTGATGGCCAAGAGTCATGTAAGCTACTTCTTTAACATTTTTTATGTGTAGATAGTAATTTAACCATGCACATGATTCCACACAATCTACAGATATATGATACTGTATGCTCAGGGAGAAACTGGCATTTTCCCTTTTATAGGCTCTGGTGATGCCATCTGGTACTCAGAATGAAAGGTCTGAAAATTGTCTACAGTGTGTTGCCATCTGGTACCTGCTAATAGAACAAAGGGGTAACGTGCTCATAGAAGAGTGTCCAGGGAAATCCAGAAGACTGGATTTACAACCAAAGTAGTTTAACTCTATTTTTAATATTATCCTTGGCTGATGGCTCTGTACAAGCTTCACATGGAAATGAGGTAAATTTTATGGCAAAGCTGAATGACTTAATTAAACACAATCTTGCCCAGCCGGCATGGCTCAGTGGTTAAGCGTAGACCTATGAACCAGGAGATCACGTTTCAATTCCTGGTCAGGGCACATTTCCAGGTTGCAGGCTCGATCCCCAGTAGGGGGCCCGTATGAGGCAGCCAATCCATGATTCTCTCTCTCCCTGTCTGAAATCAATAAAAACATATATTAAAATAATAATAATCTTAGTGGCCAACCTTGACTTTGTGTCTCTTAAAATATTTAAGAAATCAAAAATATTATGAAGATGATGATAAACTTGTAATATTTGTGCAACATTTCATGTATTACTCAATTTTACTAGTAAAATGTGAATCATATCAATATTTTTCATTTTCAGCAATGAAGAATTTCTATTGACTAATCTTTTACAACATTTTGTTTCTGTACACTTAATTTATTTAACTTCATGTTGGTGAATTACTTTTCTATAGTGCTTCCCCCCTCCCCCCGAAATATTTGGGTTAGATAATGGAAGAATACCAACAATTTACAATTATATACTAGTAATCACTTCAATTTTCAATCATTAACTTAAGTCAAGTTCTCACAGAGCTTGCAAAATAAATCCCAAGACTCGTACAGGTTAATTCCCTTTCAAAGTTTCATTTCAATTTTCAGTCCACTTTCCTGAGTAAAAGTGTGTATTAGGAAAAAGAGAGAGAAAGAAGGAAGATGTAATGGCTACAAAGACAATAATCAAGCTTCAGTAATTTGATAAAGCAATGTTGAAATACTTTTATTATTGTGTCTCTGGCCAAAGCTATTATTGAAACTAAAATTTTTCTATAAAATCAAACAAAAAATTTCAAAAATTATACATTATGCATTTCATAGCTAAGCTGTTCAAAATTAAATATTTCCCACATTTCTATCAATTTGGGAAAAACTCTCAAAATATGCTTTTAAATTTCACAAACAATTTTTTGTACTGTAGCCATTATATCTTGTCCATTCTTAACAGAATATATTGGTTTCAACAATATGTTTTTCCAATTGAAGAATTTCAGGGCAACAGAATGCAGTTATCAGAATGCATGCCTGTTAGGCAGCGTAAAGGCTGTATCATATACCACCCCCCTCAAATCACAAACAGTCTGAGGCATTTTTCTCTGATAAAGAAGATACACTGAATGAGGTATCATCAGGCTCCAGCGAGGTATGATTGAAATCCATCTCTTCTAATTCAGGAGGTAAATCTGACAGCAGTGCCTGAGTTGGAAAAATCAATTATTTTGAATTAGTATGTGGACAGATTTCCCCCCAATTTTATGTTAATAGTTGCAGTTCTCTCATGTTGATTTATTCTTATGGATTTAAAGAAAGGAGCATTTCTCTTTCAGGACTTTGTATGATATCTTACCTAAAAGATAAATTCTTAATACACTAGTACTTGATAGTGTGGATTATGTAAAGTAGAACCTTGGACAAAAGGGAAATCAGGAGAGAGATGAACAACTATTCTGTATCAAGTGCTTTGAAGTGTTTCAGATAACGTAATTTTCATACGTTTTGAGTGTTCACTGATCACTGTTAAAGGGCTTTAAAATTACATTCCTTATTAAAATACCTCTGCCTAGTTATGCTGTCTTTTAGAGAAAAACACATTTCACAAAAACGTCTTTTGTACTTCAGTGGGACAAAACTTAACCATTGAGAAAGAAGTTCAGATTTTTTACTTTAGACTAAACTTTAACAACTTTAAAATATTAAGTATTTTTTTCTTTTCTTTTCTTAGGCTATGCCCATCTATCCACAGATGATCAAACAACCAATGCGGCACAGCTGAACCGGTGAATCTAGCTGTGTAATGATGCATCTAGAGGGATGGTCATTTCTTTACTGGGAGTAATTAGGATAAGTCAAGAGCCATGAACTAAGCTTTGCCATGGGGTAATTTTTTCTACTAGGGTTGCAGAACATGCATCCATATATTAGAGGAATAAATGATCAATTAAGATTTATATAGCTGACAGTTCTGATGCCCAATTGACCGTAAGAATTTATGAAGAAAATGACTGATTTGCTGCTCCCAATACTAAAAATAATGTAGCATATCTGAGAAATTTTTAGTCAGCATTAGTTGAAATGTGGGCTTTGAATGTAGTGGTAAAGAAGGCCCAAGGGAACCAAAACAAATGCAAGCTTGCCACGACCTAATTAAGGAACAGAAAGATGGGGCATGTTGGAGAACATACGAAATCCACTGTTGAAATAAGATAGTATTCTCCTACTCTCCTTATTAAAGGAAATGAGATCTAAAAATCCTATGCTTTTTATCTTGTAGCAGAGAGGCAAGATTAGAAACTTTCTCCTTTCTGTCAGGCAGCATAAAGAAAAACTAACTCCTATCTGAAAAACATTATATTTTATATTATTAAATATTTCTTGGCCCTGGCCAGGTAGCTCAGTTGGTTAGAGTATCATCCTGATATGCCATGTTTGTGGATTCTATCCTAGTCAGAGTACATACAAAA
>NW_006297217.1:343460-344865 GCF_000327345.1 Myotis davidii
TACAAAGTCACCTAAAAGTACTACAGGATTTTTAAGGTGTTGGGTTGCAGTAATAGGACACCATGGCATTTTCTTCTATAACATTTGTTTACCACTAACCCAGTCCAAGTAAAACAAAGTATTTGCTGACACTGGCTGATAATAGTTTATGAGAAATATATCATTGTATTTAGTTCAATCTGTAATTGTGAAGGAGCTATATAAGGGAGGGCAAAGTGTTACATTTAACATTCACTGAACATGTGCTTAGAGTATTGAAAAGTCAAGTGTCTGAGCAGACTTGACATTCCAAATTCTAGTGGGCAGACCTTAAAATCAAAGAAGCACTATTATTTATTTCTTTGTCATTGCACTTCACATAGTTGACTGTCAAAATGAGTGTAGTATGAAATAGAAAAACTTTAATATATGAGGCAATGTACAGCACTACTACTGCATAAAAAACACTTCAAGAAATGTTTTTCAGTGTGTTACTAGGTTGCAACACAAGCACACTGAACAAATCTTTGGGATATGCCAATTGCTAGAACTGCTTTTTTTCTTAGATACTAACACAATTAATGTGTTTTTTTGTTTGTTTCTTTTTTTTTAACTATAGGTTCTTCATCAATCTGTCTTCAGAGTTTGACCTAGGACCACTCTTCCCAAAAGATTAAAACATTTCCAAAACATTTCCCAAATATATCATCAATCTCTATAACACTTATTCTAGGACCTAGGGTGTTAATGTCAAGTTGCATGATACTAATCATTCTGATATTACTTGCAAAGTAGAGAAATTGAAGTTCAAGAAATGCAATTGACCTGGTTAGGTTTACATAGTAAATTATCAGGGGAAGAAAGACTGTACAGGGCTGGCAATATTATTTTTTATCATAAAATGGCCATTTTTTTTTTAAAAAAAGCTTTTGAGCAGTATAATATTTCAGTCAGACTGTATCATATAAGCCTGGACTGCTTCATTAGGGCAAAATTCTCTGTACCACTCATCTCACTTAATTTACCCAAATCAAGATTAATGGAAAAACACTTAGGATTTTTTAAATGATAAATCAATAAAACAAATTCCTTCTAGAAATAAATCTCTAAGAATTTCAAAGTTTTAAATCAGTAATTTAAGATATCACCCGAATAACTTTTATGGGTAAAATTAGTGTCTCCTGTAATTTGAAACTATATTTTAAGATCCATTATACCTGATATCAACTATGAAAATTAGTAGTCTCTATTTGGGTGCTTATTATATAAACTATGACTTTCAGTAAAATTTTTGTATAGCATTTTCTGTTTCTCAGCCAACATTTTTTTCCATATCTTAGTTCAGTAGTCTTTATCAGAAGAAAGTATAAGAGAAGGAGAAATGTAAAATGTAAAGAAGTTACTTCTCTTATTTGTTGGTTGTTTT
>NW_006297217.1:344905-346982 GCF_000327345.1 Myotis davidii
GTTAGAATTAACAAAGAAAATGCAATCTGTATGCTATTCCTAGATAACAAGAGATCTGGAAACTGCTATTTAGTTGGCTGTATAACTCTGAATTCAAAATCATACTATGACTTTGGGGACCAGGACCACACTCCAAGTTATTCCTATGGTTAGACTAATTTTTTTTACAGTTATTTAGAATTAAAGTTCCCATAGGACCATGTTCAATATTAGCACCTTAATTCTATAAAATCTTTAGTTTAAGTTGCTAGAAAACAAACAAATGTTCAGTATTCCATGGAACATGCATAACTCACACAATAAAGCAATAGGCTTAAATAAAATTGGCTAAGGGAGCAACTGAAGATTACTATCTTAGAATTTCTGTGTGTGTGGCACGGGGGAAGCGAATTTCATGAAAATGAACACATAATATACATGCTGGTTTGAACCTCATTAGTAAATTCTTTTAGTTTAAATTTTGTGGTTTCAGTAAAACCACATAATCTTTAGTGAAACATATAAAGATTTTTTAAGGGAGAATTGTGAGATGCAAAGACTCTAATCTCTTCCCCTGGAAATTTCTGGGATTGGATTACATGCAATCTTGTCAGTATATAAGGGATACATTTTTGTACTCTTGAGATTCCTTACTGAATAAAAACCTCTGAGATTGCTTCTTAATCAACAGTTACCTTTCTGATAAGGAATCAACATGGGAGTATACAACTCAGAGATAAATTTGTTATCACTTAGTATTTTTTCCTCTTTTCTTCCTTTTAAAAATGTATCTTTATTGACAAAAGTATCACAAATGACCCATTTCCCCCTCTTCACCCTCTTTGAACCTGTACCCATCCTCCCCCCCCCACCCAGGCCTTCACCAAACTACTGTCTGTGTCCAAGGGTTTTACATATATGAATATTAGTTCTTTGGTTAATCTTTTTCCACCCACCCACTCTGAGATTCATCAGTCTGTTTCATGCTTCTATGTCTCTGGATCTACTTTGTTCATCAGTTTATTTTGCTCATTAGATTCCACATATGAGTGAAATCATGTGATACTTGTCTTTCTCTGACTGCCTTATTTAATTTAGCATAATACTCTCCAGGACCCTACATGCTGTTGCAAATGGTAAGTTCTTTTCTTTTTCATAGCTGTGTAGTATTCCATTGTGTAAATGTACTACCACTTTTTTATCCACACATTTACTGATGGACACTTGGGGTTGTTTCCAGATCTTAGCTATTATAAATTGTGTTGCTATGAAAGTAGGGGTGTATACATCCTTTCTTATTGGAGTTTCAGATTTCTCAGGATGTATTCCTAGAAATGGGATGACTGGGTCAAATGGGAGTTCCATATTTAATTTTTCGAGGCAACTCCATACTGTTTTTTATAGTGGCTGCAACAATGTGCATTTCCACCAGCAGTGTATTATATTTCCCTTTTCTCGACATCCTGGCCATCATTTGTCATTTGTTGATTTGTTGATGATAGCCATTCTGACAGGTGTTAGGTGGTATCTCATTGTCATTTTAATTTGCCTCTCTCTGATGACCAGTGACTTTGAGCATTTTTTCATATGTTTCTTGGCCATTTGTATGTTCACTTTAAAGAAGCGTCTACTTAAATTCTATGCCCATTTTTGTTTTTTGTTAATCCTCCCCCTAGGGTATGTTTCCACTGATTTTTAGAGAGAGTGGAAGGGAGGGGGAGAGACAGAAAGAAACAACAATACAAAAGGGTCACATCAATTGGTTGCCTCTCATATGGGCCCTGACCAGGGGACAAGGTTAGAGCCTGCAACTAAGGTACATGCCCTTGATCTGAAACAAACCCAAACCCCTACAGTCCACAGGCCGATGCTCTATCCTCTGAGCAAACCAGCTAGGGCAGTCATTTGTCCATTTTTTTAATCTTTATTGTTCAGATTATTACATTTGTTCCTCTTTTTTCCCCCCATAACTCCCCTCCACCCAGTTCCCACTCCACCCTATACCCTCACTCCCCACCCACTGTCCTCATCCATAGGTGCACGATTTTTTTCCAGTCTCTTCCCGCATCCCCTATATCCCCCCCCCCCAAGAAACATC
>NW_006297217.1:348524-351302 GCF_000327345.1 Myotis davidii
GGAGTTCTTTATATATTTGTGATATTAATCCCTTATTAGATATATCATTGGCAAATATGTTCTCCCATACAGTGAGCTCCCTTTTCAGTTTGTTGATGGTTTCTTTTGCTCTGTAGAAGGTTTTATTTGATGTAGTCCCATTTTTTATTTATTCATTTGTTTTTCCTGCCCTAGGAGATGTATCAGCAAACATACTGTTATGAGAGATACTTGAGATTTTGCTCCCAATGGCTTCTTCTGGGATTTTTATAGTTTCACAACTTACACTTAAGTATTGTATGCATTTTGAGTTTACTTTTGTGTATGGTGTAAGTTGGTGGTCAAGTTTCATTTTTTTGCATGTACCTGTCCAATTTTCCCCAAACCATTTATTGAAGAGATTGTCTCTGCTTCGTTATATTCTCTTGCCTCTTTTGTTAAATATTAATTGATAATAATGGCTTGGGTCAATTTTGGGGTTCTCTGTTCTGATACATTTATCTATGTGCCTGTTCTTGTGCCAATACCAGACTTTTTTATATACAGTGCCTTTGTAGTATAACTTGATATCTGGTATTATGATTCCTCAAAATTTGTTCTTCTTAAGATAGCTGCAGCTATTTGGGGCCTTTGTTGGTTCTATATACATTTTTGGAGTATTTGTTCTAGATCTCTGAAATATGACATTTGTATTTTAATAAGGATTGCATTGAATCAATACATTGCTTTGGGTAGTATGGACATTCTAATGATGTCATTTCTACCAATTCATGAACACTGCTTCCACTTGTTTATAACTTTCTCTACCTCTTTTTTCAACATCCTGTAGTTTTCCAAATAGAGGTCTTTTACATCCTTGGTTAAATTTATTGATAACTTTCTTATTTTTTTTTTTTGTTATTGTTGTTGCAAGGGTAAATAGGATTGCTTTTATAGCTTTTCTTTCAGAGAATTCATTATTGGCATATAAAAATGCCATTTGATTTCTGGGTGTTAATTTTGTATCCTGCTACATTGCCAAATTTCTGTATTAACTCTAATAGTTTTTTGGTGGTGTCTTTAGGGTTTCTAAGCACAATATCATGCCATCTGCAAATAACAAGAGTTTTCCTTCCTCCTTTTCAATTTGGATGCCTTTTATGTTTTCTACTTGTCCAATTACTGTGGCTAGCACTTCCAGTAATATGTTGAGTAACAGTGGTGAAAGCAGACATCCCTGTCTTCTTCCTGTTCTTTGGGAAAATGGTTTTAGTTTTTGCCCATTGAGTATGATGTTGGCAGTTGGTTTGTCATATATGGCCTCATTATGTTGAGGTATGATCCCTCTATTTCCACTTTGCTGAGAGTTTTTATCAAAAATGGGTGCTGGATTTTGTGAAATGTTTTTCATGTTTCTATTGATATGATCATGTGATTTTTGTCTTTCAATTTGTTTATGTGATGTACCACATTTATTGATTTGCAAATATTGTGCCAGCCTTGCATCCCCAGAATAAATGCCACCTGGCCATAGTGTATAATATTTGCAATATTTTGCTGGATCTGATTTGTTAAAATATTGTTGAGGATTTTAGCATCTATGTTCATCAGGGATATTGGCCTGTAGTTCTCTTTCTTTTTAACATCTTTATCTGGTTTAGGAACTAAGATAATGCTGGCCTCATAAAAAGAGTTTGAAAGTGTTCCTTCCTCTTGGAATATTTGGAATAGTTTAAGGAGGATAGGTGTTAGTTCTTCTTTGAATGTTTGCTAAACTCCCCTGTGAAAGCCACAGCACCAGGGATTTTGTTTTCTGGGAGTATTTCTATTATAGCTTGAATTTCATAAGTAGGTATGAGCTGATTTACGTTTTCAGATTTTTCCTAATTCAGTTTTAGAAAATTGTATTTTTATAGGAATTTGTCAATTCCTTCCAGGTTTTCCAGTTTATTAGCATAAAGCTGTTTTTAATATTTTCTTATAGTCCTATGTATTTCTGCAGTGTCAGTTGTTACTTCACCTCTTTGTTTCTTGATGAGTCTGGCTAAAGGTTCATCAGTTTTATTTATCTTTGCAAAGAACCAGCTCTTGGTTTCATTGATCTGGTGTATTTTTTTAGTCTCTATGTCATATATTTCCACTCTGATCTTTTCTATTTCCTTCCTTGTAATTACTCTGGGCTTTCTTTATTGTTCTGTATCTAATTCTTTAAATTGTAGGGTTAGAAAGTTTATTAGAAATTGTTCTTTTTTTTTTTTTTTTTTTTTTGATTTTTTTTAGAGGTATGTCTGTAGTCCTATTAACTTCCCAGTTAGGACTGCTTTTGCTCTTTCACATAGATTTGGGTTGTTGTGTGTTAAGTTTCATTTATTTCCATAAAGTTTATGTATTTCTTCCTTGGCCTTTTTCATAACCCTATCTAATAAAAGACAATAAGAGTAATTAACCATACCTCCCCTATGCTTCCCATTGGCTAATCAGGGCAATATGTAAATTAACTGCCAAAAAAGATGGTGGCCAGCAGCCAAGCAGCTGAAGCAAACATGAGGCTTGCTTGCTCCAGTGATGGAGGAAGCCAAGGTTCCCTGCCTGCCGTGGCCCAGCTCTGAGCCCAAAAGCAACAATGTTTCAATTATAGAAGCTAAACAAACCCCAGATACCTGCTTTCAGCCGTCTGCGGCCTCAGAGCTGGGAGCGCCAGTGAGGGCAACAATGTTTCAATTATAGAAGGTAAATAAATCTCAGAATTAAAAAAGAAAGAAAAAAGGAGAGGCTGGGAGCTACAGTGGCTGGCCAGCCTGAAAACGGCCCTCAGCCCCT
>NW_006297217.1:351601-358204 GCF_000327345.1 Myotis davidii
TGGTAGGCAGAAGCTGTAGGTGCGATCAGGCAGGCAGGCAGGTGAGCGGTTAGGAGCCAGTGGTCCTGGATTGGAGAGGGTGCAGGCTGGGCTGAGGGGACCCCCTATGCACAAATTTTGTGCACCGGGCCTCTAGTTGTTTAATAACATTCTATTTAGCCTCCATATGTTTGCATATTTTGAGTGTTTTTACTGTAGTTGATTTCTAATTTCATGCCATTGTGATCTGAGAAGATGCTTGATATGATTTCATTGTTCTTGAAATAGTAGAGGTTTGTTTTGTGTCCTATCATGTGGTCTAGCTTTGAGAATGTCCCATGTACACTGAGAAGAATGTATATTCTGCAGCTATGGGTTGAAATGCTCTGTAAATGTCAATTAAATCCATCAGACTTAGTGTGTCATTTAGAGTTACAGTTTCCCCCTTGTTGACTCTTTTCTGGAAGATCTATCCAGTGAAGTCATTGTGGTTTTAAAGTCCCCTATTATAAATGTATTGTCAATCTTTTCCTTAAAGAGCTCCAGAAGTTTTTTTTTATAAATATATTAAGTGTTCTTATATTGGGTGCATATATGTTTACCAGAGTTGTATCCTCTTGTCTGATCAATTCCTTTAGTATTATGTAATGATCTTTACTGTCTCTTGTTATGGCCTTCATTTTGAAGTCTATTTTTTTCTGATGTGAGTAATTGTACCCCAGCTTTTTTTTTTTAATTTCTATTTGCCTGGAAATTCTTTTCCCCATCACTTCACTCTCATCCTATGTGAGTGTTTTGATCTGAGGTGGGTGTCTTGTAGACAGATATATTTGGGTTATGTGTTCTTATTCTTTCAGCTTCCCTATGTATTTTTTTAATAAATCTTTATTGTTCAAATTATTATAGTTGTTCCTCTTTTTCCCCCCATAGCTCCCCTCCACCCAGTTCCCACCCCACCCTCTGCCCTTACTCCCCCTCCCACTGTCCTCATCCATAGGTGTATGATTTTTGTCAGTCTCTTCCCGCACCCCCCACATCCCTTTCCCCCTGAGAATTGTCAGTCCATTCCCTTTATATGCCCCTGAGTATTTTGATTGGAGCCTTTAATCCATTTACATTTAAGGTTATTATTGATAGTTCCTTATTAATTGCCATTTTAATTAAGCCATTCTTCTCTCCAGATATACACAGTTATTATTATTACAGCAGCCTTTTCAATGTTTCTTGTAATGTTGGTTTGGTGGTAAATTCCTTAGCCCTTTTTTGGGGGTGCGGGGGGAGCTCTTTATTTCACCATCTATTTTGAATGATAGCCTTGCTGGTTGGGTATAGTTGTCTTGTTTTCAGATCCTTTCTTTTTCTTACCTTGTATACTATATGCCATTCCCTTCTGGCCTGTAGAATTTCTGATGAGAAATCAGTGGAAAGCCTTATGGGAGCTCTTTGTAGGTAACAAATTGATTTTCTCTTACTGCCTTTAAGATTCACCCTTTTTCTTTAATTTTTAGCATTTAATTATGATGTGTCTGGGCATGGGTCTCTTTGGGGTCTTCTTCCTTGGGACTCTCTGTGCTCCCTGAATTTGTTTGACTTTTTCCTTCATCATATTAGGGAAGTTTTGTGCTGTTATTTCTTCAAACAGGTTCTCTATCCCTTGTTCTGTTTCTTCACATTCTGGGACTCCTGTAATGCATTTCATGGTGTCCCACAGCTCCCTTAAATTTTCCCCTTTTTTGTTTTTTCTATTTCACCATTGCTTTTTATTTTTATCATTATTGCTATTTATTTATTTATTCTTTACTATTGAAAGTATTACATATGTCCCCCTTTTCCCCCATTGTCCTCTCTAAGCCTGCCCCCATACCCTAGCCCCAGTCTTCACCCCTCTCATTGTCTATGTCCATTGGTTATGCTTATATGCATACAAGTTCTTTGTGTTTTCTTTTTGGTTCTCTGATTGATTTCTATTCTACCCTGTCTTCTAATTTGCTCATCTGATCCTCTGCTTCCTGCAATCTCCTGTTTATTCCTTCCAATGCATTCTTTATTACTGCTATGTCATTCTTCATTTCTCACTGGTAGTTTTTCATAGTTTCTATACCTTTTCTCATGCTGTTGAACATCCTTGTAATCATCATTCTGAACTCTATATCTGATAAATTTCTCATCTCCATTTCATTATATCTTCTGGAGAATACTTTTTTCTTTCATTTTGGGCTTTTTTTTTTTATCTCCCCATGTTGGTTGACTCTTTGGGTTTGTTTCTAGGTATTAGGTAGACCTGCTACAACTCCTGGTCTTTTTGTAGGGTCTTTATTGCAGGATAATGTCAGAAACTGTTTGTGACTGGGTCTGAGTACCCTGTTTGGAGCTATCAGTAATCCACAGCTTTTGGCTCCCAGTGCTGGGTTTGGGTGTGTTTGGACAGGACTAAGATGCACACCAAGGTCTGCTTTTCCTAGCCCTGCGTCCAGAAGCAGATCAGGCACACTCAAAGCACCCAGAGATCCACCTTTTCCTGCAGGCTGATTGTTATTCTTGGTCTCTTTATGAGACTCAGGTTGTAGCCCACAGCAAAGTGTAAACTCCACAGGGTGGGGAGAGATGTTTTCCAACAGAGAGGGGCAGCTGCTTCCCCTGCCCTCCCCCTGAGAAAAAAGCTGCCTGGATAGTAAAGGTCTGCCTGAGAAAGATATCCTCTACTCTATGGGGGAATGACTCAGCACAGGAAACCAGGTGACTGCCCTCCAAGCTCTATCTCCAGGTGCCCTAATCCTGGATTCTCCTCACAGAGCTTTAGTCCACTCTGCCCTCCTTCTGCAGGAACCCAAGGTGAGTGGTTGCACACAATTTTTTGCATTGGCTCTTTAGAAGGGTGTTTGCATTTCCAGCCATCTCTCCCTGGCAGACAGAAGCCTCACTGCTTTTCACAACTAGATGTCATATGGTCATCTTTCTCAGTTCTGATGCTCTTGGATGGGTACCCAGTGTTGGGTTTAGACCCCAGAATTCTCAGTGGGATCCTCCCACAGCTGAGATATCCCTCCGGATCTTCAGCTGCTGTCTGTGGGGGCCTGAAAAGCCATCTCATGCTTCTGTACTTTTTTCTAGTCTATATGTGGTCTTCATTTTCCATCCTTGGTTATCAGGGTTCTCTCCAGCTAGTGTTCAGATGATTAATCAGGATGGTTTTTCTATATTTTCATTGTAACTCTAGTTTGGTCCTGGGAGAGTGTCAGTATAGCTCCAATTTAATCTGCCACCATTTTGTAATCCTGTATTTTCTTCCTTAATGAACATAAAATGTTTCTTCTGGAGGCTAGAAGCCCAAGATCAAGGTGAAGGCAGGATTGGTTTCTTCTGAAGCTTGTCTCTCTGGCTTATATATGTCCACCTTCTTGCTGCATCCTCACAGTGTGTCTAGATTTCCTCTTCTTCTAAAGACCTGGCATCATGACACAGAACTTGAGGTGGGAAAATAATACAAACATGTCCCAAGACTCTTAGCATCAGAAGTATATAGGCAATGGAAGAAAAATAGGTATAAAATGTGTGGGGGTAGAAGCTCATCTGTGGAAACTTCTTACAATTAGCAGACATGTAAATGCACCTTCTGCATGTGAGCCACTCTCATAGCACATTCATGTGTTTACCAAATAGGAAGCACTCACAGCCCCAGTATCACGTTTAGTATTAAATGGAACATTATAATTCTATGATTTTTGTTAACAAGCTTAATAGTTATAAAATTTCACATAAAATGAGATTGAAATGTCTTTTGAGAAGAATTTGTAAATGAAAATCCACAGCAACAAAAAAGACATTAATTTCATCTTTTGGGTAGGGGACTCAAACACTTTAGTTGAATTGGGATAAGTAAACGATGCACTGTGGTGATAAAGAATTTCACAAAGTAATTTAATATTTTTTAATTGTGAGCAATGTATTATGAAATATAAGGTACTCAAACATTTGTGAACTCTAGTGTAGGCTAGAAGGCAACTGAAATTCAGAAGAGAAGTAAATGTTTCATGACTTTCGTTCACCAAAGGTCTCCAAGTATGTGCCTCTCCAATTAAGGTAGCTACCATTACAAACATTTTGAGATTTTTAAAAAATGTATTATTATTTTTTAAATTTCCAATTTAACTTGTAATAAAATATGTTAATTAGTATATTGCTTTTCCACTAAAGCAGCACACAAAAATCTGAATATGTAATCTCAAGGAATCTGTGCTGAAAAATGTCATAATTAACAAATCACCCAAGTGTTACATGCCATTTACAGCTTACTATTCTCTTCTGGCACCTACCTGCTGTTGTTTCTTATCCTCAGCTTTCATAGCTAGTATCAGGCTTCTAACAAATGTCTGAAGTTTAAAGTATTTTTGCTTTTGAATCTCTAGCTCATTTTCAATGAATCTGACTTCTTCATTCTAAAGGAGAAAACATCAAATGATATAATTACCCTATGCAAGCTGGGACTGTACATAGCTGATGCACAACAAAATTATTAAAAACAATAAAATTAGAGAGACAATGAAGAAGATAAAATTTTAGCATAAAGGAATATAAAGCACAGAAGGAGATCGTCCTTTTATTCAAGGGCTGTTTTTTAAGAAAACCACTAACAGAAAACAATTTGGAAGGTCAAAAATCCAATGAAATCAATCCAGTAAGAGGAAAATCAAGAAACAGTTCCCTTATTAGAAAGACTCTTCCTATATTAAACCTAATTAGCATTTGGATTAGGATTAAGAATAGAGAGTCCAATTAACTCCAAGTAAAAAGCAATTGCAGATTCAGTAACACAGAATGTACCATTCATAAAACCAAATACTGAGAACTAGAAAGGTCAATATATATATATATTTACCAAGGAGAGACTTTAATTATTACGAAAACTTTCTTAAGTAGTTTGCTGAGTCCCCTGTCTTTATGTAAGAGTCTATTACTCAGAAAATATGTCCAAATATAGCACTGTATCCTACTAATTTGAGACCAATTATCTCTTCACTGTTTTTGCTAGTTGTGTAGGACAAAAGCAATAGACTAGGATTTGGGAGGATTTTAGTGCCAAGTTTATTGATAATTGTGTAAACTTGGGAAGGCTATTCTCTGTGACTTTGTTTATTCATCAGTAAAATAAATATAATATTAATACTATTTGGATATTTTAGGTTTGAGAATAAATTTCAAACAAGAAAATGGGCATTAAATGCTCTGAATATATTTAATATTAAAGCTACAGTAATCAAGAAACCAAGAATATGTGGTAATGGCAAAAGGGTAGACATAAAGGTCAGTGGAACAGAACAGAGTGTCCAGAAATACATATGCTGAAAAAGGTAGATATATTTGGTTGATTTTCAAAAAACGTGCTGAAGTAACTCAATGGACAAAGAAAGGGTACTATTTCAAAGAACAGTGGTTGAACAATTGTAAATGTATATTTTAAAAAAGATATCAACCTTGACCTCACATCATAAACAAAATTTAATAAGAAATGAATTATATACTGAAAAGTAAATCCAAAAACTCTAAAACTAGATTTTAAAAAAAGAATATAAAATCTTTGTGACCTTGTGTTAGACAAAGATTCCTCAAGGGGATACAAAAAGCATGAAACCTAAAAGAAAGACTTCATCAAAGTTTTAAAAAGTTTGACCTTCAAAAGATAATGTTAATAATATAAAAATACAAGCTACATATTTGTAAATCAAATATCTGTTAAGGACCTGCATTCAGAACACATAAAGAACTTTTGCAACACAATTATAAGACCAGAAACAAATAAAGAGCAGGCAAAGTCTTTGAACACATACTTTACCAAAGAAGATATGTGAATGACCAATAAACACATTAAAGTACTTAATATCATTTGTCATTAAAGAAATGAAAATTAAATCTGATATTAGATTGTACTACTAACATACTACAAAGGGTAAAGTTAAAGAGACTGACAATAGTACATGCTGATAGCAATGTGGAACAATTAGAGGTCTCATATATTGCTAGTATGAGTGTAAAAGGATACATCCACTTTGAAAAATGTTTTGGCAGTTTCTTATAAAATTAAATCTACTCTTTCCTATCATCTCACTCAACAGTCCTACACTTACCCAAATGAAATAATAACACATGTCCACAAACGACATATATATATTCATAGCAGCTTTATTCACAATAGCCAAATACTAGAAACAACAAGTGATCATCAGTAGATGAATAAACAGATTGTACTCATGGTTATATGACTGTGCCCATTTGTCAAAACTTATATAACTGTATAAGGAAGTGAATTTTATTTTATGGAAATTAAAAAAATGATTAAAAATAAAAAAATAAATTTTTAGCCAGCTTCTTTGCCAAAACACATGGAAATGATCTATAAGTATTCTTTGCAGCTGGAGAATATGTTTCAAAGTACACAGCAAGACCTTTAACAGCATTTTTTCAAAAGTTTCATAAAATACATTAAAATAAGTTAATTCTATGGTCATTTTTACTTATTTTTATTTTTTTATTATTTTTTAAAAAATATATTTTATTGATTTTTTACAGAGAGGAAGGGAAAGGGATAGAGAGTTAGAAACATCGATGAGAGAGAAACATCGATGCCTC
>NW_006297217.1:358307-367106 GCF_000327345.1 Myotis davidii
GGAGAGAGAGATAGAAACATCAATGATGAGAGAGAATCATTGATCGGCTGTCTCCTGCATGCCCCCTACTGGGGATCGAGCCCACAACCCGGACATGTGCCTTGACCTGGAATTGAACTGTGACTTCCTGGTTCATAGGTCAGTGCTCAATCACTGAGCCACACTAGCTAGGCTGGGCATTCTTACTGTTTCAGAAGAAGGGACACAGTTGTATTAATCACATTCAATATATGAACACGTTGATTACATCAATTTCATCAGCTCAGTTTAGAACTTATTTTACTTAGTAAAACTGCTTCCTTTCAGACCATTTAATATCAAGTTAATCATCTGCAAAAGGTGATTCAAGTTAAATTCCTTATCCAAAGGCACTGTACAGCAATCAAATTTACAAGCATTAAAATAAAGTTCAACATGCTCCTGTCATAATACATTTGATTAATTCTAAATTTGGGGGCTTTTAGTATTCATTGTCAGAACTATAGTATGAGTAAAGTGCTGACCAGGAAGTCTTTTTGAGTACAGGAGATATCTATCATCATTATCTTAGTGTCTCCAATGAATATACAGTCCTTTTAAGCTGCATTTATAGTCCATTAAAAAATTAAAAACAGTAATTCACATTTGCAAAAGTCATGAAACATCTATTGATATGCAGATCTCTAATTTCTAATGTGAACATTGCTCTTCCTCAGTATTTATGCAATGTTTGATCAACATAAACAACTTTCAGATAATATTGCAGATATTTTTTTTCTTAGAGCTGCATTTTGCAAGCTTATTAAACACTTCCAGGACTAGAAGCAGTGATGTATGTGTACTTTAGAGATTTTCCTAAGTAAATGGAGTGTTTGTGAGAAGAATTAGTAAGGTAACATCAGCCACTGACTTTCAGAAAACAATATCTAGCTCATTTGTATCATTAAAATGTTCTCTACATTCCAGTAAAGTTTGTCAATTCTTCTCCAAGATGATTGTAGGGAACATTCAAGGTGTTATTTTATGATATAGTACTCATGCCTCAGGGATCACTACTTTGTCTCATAAGCATTTGGGTTAGTTAGAACTCCTAGCAATATGGATTTTTAGGAATATATTTCAATCAGAAACTCCAGTACACCCAAACTGAGCACTAATGGTTGCATAGTAACAATTATCAAATGCACATCAGAAATATTCATTCAATCTACTGCAATGAATTCCAAGAATAATGGGAGACTGTTTAATTTAGTGTAGGAAAAAGTTATTATGATCCAGCTTCTTGTCTTAATTGATTTCATAGAAACGAGTACTTGCATAATAGTATTAAAAATATTTCCAAGGATACTTTAATGTATTCACTCACTCAGGAACTAGTTACTGGACACCTATGTGCTAAGCACTAGACCAGATAACACATAGATAAATATATCTCTTCTTTCAAGAAGCTTAAAAGGAATTATACTTAAGAAACCTACAAAGTGATTTTGATTCCAAAACAAGAAGTACTAACGTGTATGCAAATAAAATGCAAATATGCTCTGAAGAAAGATTAAATTTCCGAACTGATGAGGCTGTTTAAAATTATCATCCTGAAATCAGCGATGAGAACTGTTACATGAGGTTTCACTTACCCTTACTTTAAGGTAACAAATTCACAGATGAAGTGAACAGAAATGTTGTTAATATTGATTATAAAAATATATGTTTCTATATAGGGGCTGATGTTTGAGAGTTAAAGAAGTTTATGTAGGATGGTGATGTGTTATAAAAGTTATCCTTAATAGGGTAGTGAATGGCCCCTTGTTCCCACAGCATTTACCACAATGGAAAACCCTGGATCATTAAATGTCTTTTAGAGTTCAATGAAAATGTTAAATAAGATTTCTGGACTGGACACACTGCCTTGCCCTGGCCTTTAGCTTCAAAATTTCTCAAGTCTCTTGGAAGGAACACCAGAGGGGAAAGCTCCTAGAAAGAATCCTCAGAGTTCTGGACACAACCCTATCTGAACTGCTTGAAAGTGCTAAGAGGAGCACACTTAACAGCTGTGCAAACCAGTCATCTTTCTGAGGTTTCCATAACCCGTGCCAAGCAGTGGCTTGCAGAGCCATTTTAATCCTGTTCCGAGTATTTAGAAATACATGCTCATGTAGGAGAGATTAGAATGCTCTCTAGTACTTCAGAACTGAAAACTTTATAATTTTGTTAGTTGGAAATACAGCTTAAATACAGGATTGTATTGTGCTTTTTGACTTGGAAAACAAATTTCAAAAGATAATTTCCTTCTGTGTTTACACTATTTAATATTTTAAAATCTGACATGTTATGCACATTTGGAAAACAAAATCTGTTGAATGACATAACTTTGAATTATAGTAAAAGTGAAAAAAATTTGAGAAAATGACACCTGTTGTCTTTTTCTGATTAGGGTTATGTTATTTTCTGTTAATATCTAAGTACTTGTCTCTGTTTTGAACTCTTATGATATTTTAATAAAATAATTTTGTGTATGGAAAAATTATTGTGTGACCAAAATTTCAGAAGACCCCAAAGTTAACTTGTAAGATGTGATACTGATTAACAAAGGGAAAACAATTATACATATATGCAGAAAATGTATTAACATACGGACTGATAGCTTAATTCAAAATTGAATAAAAACAATTGTGTATGCCATGCTGTCAAAATAAGTGCATGCCATGCTGTCAAAATAAGTCTTTCAATTTAGTAACAAGTGATATTCAGAAAGGGTAATTTCTATTTATATTCATTTGGTATTTGCATTAGGGATTGTTTTTAAACTTCTCCTAAAACAGATATACTATTGTATCTTTTAAAAATGGTCTTCAGAAGTTATAATTTAAGATGAAATTAGCAAAGGAAAAATCTGGAAAAAAATCCCTTTTATTACCACTTAAAAATGAACATTAAGTTTTAAAAAAGCATTGCCATAAATTTCACATTAATCATCACTATGCACAGCATCACCTTGTACCTCATCAATACCTACTCCTATTGAGAAAACCCTGTGCTTATAACTATAACCACTGAGCCAGCCAGTATTAATTAAAATGACCTGCACCCTGACTGATATCGAAGTTATCTGAGAGAGTCAGTGTGGAGCCCAGCATGTTTAACTTATCAAGTGGAAGTGAAATAGACCGATACATAAGTACTGTAGAAGTCTGCCTTATCTAATGCCTTCTCTTAATGAATTCACAATTTGAAATTGCTTTTACCTTATAATCCAAGAAAGAATTCACTTGTTCTACTTCAGAATTACTTATCATGTCACTTTCTTCATCGTCAATAATTTCTATTTTCTGTAACACAGGTAGAGAAGTTTTCATAAATATAGATTTTATCATCATCACTACACTCAACAATGTATAGAGTGTATACATTCAATGTTCAGCTTTAGCTAAGGGATTATCTAGTCTAGGATATCCGGAATAAACACAGGTCTCCTAGTGTTAACACACAGTGTTGAGTCTAAGCCCCTTCTCTCGATCTTCACTTGATTACTGCTTAGAAAATAGAAAATTACTGAAGGGAGGATAAGGGGGGAATTCATAATAGTGTCAACAATAAATAAATTTAATTTAATTTAAAACGAAATCACTGCTATACTATTTAAAATAGAAAAACAAAACAAAACAAAGAAACAAACAAACAACAACAACAACAAAAAAAAAACCTTTCACAATATCCCTTAAAAAACAGGCATTCAAATTCTGCTTAAATAGTGCCCTCCAGTGACAGGGAAGTGTTTTTCTATAAGGGCAGTGTATCTAAAGGTAACCATACTTAATTGGTTTAAATATTTTTTAAGTCCTCACACATCTCTGCAATTTCTAATGTAAAATTTCAACATAAGACATGAATTGCAAAGTCAAATACATTTTTTAAACAATTCACTTATTTACTTCACTCCATTAGCTAGACAATTGAAAGCAGACATGTATGATGTAATGATCAAAATAGCATGGTTATGTGTTTCCTTCACTGGACAGTAAGAAGGAAGAGTGAGGAGAGAGATGCTAAACTGCTCTTAGTTTTAGAGTTAAGGTACAGAATAGTTTGTACAGTATCTTATACACAGAAGGCACTCATTAAATATCTGTCAAAAGAATAAATAAAACAACTTAGCACTAATGAAAAGAATGATCAATAAGCTTCAACCCTGGGGCAAGGCAAGTTCTCTAATCCTGGAACATTTTTCCAAAAGCAAAACCAAAACATAAGACCAGCTCTAATTTTTACTTTTGCATATGAAAAACAGAGTTAAGGAAAAACAATTTTAAATGTTTAAGCCCAACCAACCCAAAAGAATTTTTTTAACAGAAAAAAGTTAAGCTAGAATTAGTCACTGGGCAGTCTTTTTAGAAGGAGCACATTAATAGCAACATATTGTAGGCAGAATTTGAAAACAAGTTCCTACCCAGCAATATATATATGATTAAAAGTCACAAACAATCTTGGAATGATCATATTTGACATATTTTCTATGAGAGTACAATACCATAACAGGGGTTGTGACCTGTAGGCTTCTGAGTCAGGAGGACAGCTGCAATTAAATTGCTTTCTAATGCTGCCTGGAGATGAGTCTAATGTTTTGTTTTTATTATAATCACTATAAATTCAGGACTTAATTCTGTCAGCTCTCAGCAGACCTCTGATTTGATCATTTTTATGTTATTTTTAAGATTCTCAATATATTTTGATTGGTTCTGGAATAAAGTAGCTAAGTAATCTAGGGAGGAAGGCATCAAAGGCCACTGTATAGATTTGTGCATATAAATAGATCTTATATGTCTTTGTGACTTGGTATGCATGAATAATTGGGGACACTCCAAAGCTACAGGCAGAGCATATCAACCTTTGAAAGTCTGGACTTTTGTCTCTGAAAATCAATTGCTCTTGAAAAATTAAGTGCCTAAGTGACTGTGGGTCACCCCACGCCACTTCTTCATTCATTATCTTCAAATGTCTGCTGCAGGGGAGATCCAGTTCAGAGAAATTCAGGCTAAAATGAGTATGTCTTTAGGGGAAAAGAGGTTCAATATGTAACTTGTATAATGTCGCTCAAATCTGGAGCAGAGAAGATTATTACTTGGTGGGATTTAAGAATACTAGCACAATTAATAATCGTGGGAAACAATTATAACTACCTACATAATAAAAACATGATTCTGTCTCAAAATAAAAACTTGTTTTCCTATGCTCCCATCGAATGTAGTGTTAGAAGGGTCAAACATCAACTTAAGTCAGGACTAAAATCAACAACATGCAATCCTCAACAATATTGTGCATGTAGAAAACATATATTGTTGATGTTTAATAAAAAAAGAACAAAACTGTATTTTATGTGCTTAACTTTCATTAAGGAGATGTGGCAAGATTACACTGTTTGATAAACAATGTTTGTAATTAAAGCCAGGGTAAATCTTGAAGTTACAGTCATTTTGTCACAGAAAAATCCATTATAGGGACCATTTTTTTTTTCACATGTAGGGTGCTTATTCATAGTAAGGCCACAGGTTTTGTTCTCCTTGTCACAATGACCCCAGATTCCTGTTGACTCTGTTGTGAACCAAAGAACCATTTCCTCAGGCCCTCTGCTCTGAGCATGCCCCATAGGGGCCATTTTTAAAAAGTTGCAGTTAGGCACAAAACACTTATTCAAAAGCAAAAGCAAAGCACAATGACATTTGCCTTTATGTCTGACTTTAATACCATCTTGATATTTGTATTACTTGAAAGACTCAGAATATGAACAGATATTGCTAATAGAGCTCCTTAGAGGACAGCTCTATATACCAATAATGCTTATATTTGTACAAAACCCAGTTTAATCCACACATAGCTTGTCTCTGCCTGCTATTCAATTGCTTAATACTGTTTTTCCTCCATTGATGCAATTTTTAAGCTAACTAACAGAGTCCAATTAAGTAGAAAGAAGAAAAGATTCCAAGCACACTATATAAGATAGATATGGTCTGAACAGAGACCTTGAGTAAGAAATCCTTGGATACAAGTCCCAGAATCAACAAAGGCTTCCTTCATAATCTCAGGCTAAACTCTATTTTAATTCTGCTGTCTATGAAATGAGAAGAAATCTGGTTTTTTGCTAAATGTGTTTAAGAAAATAACTTGTTATGTATAAAATGTCCTATGTGTAGTAAGCATTAGATTTTTATATTTGCAATCTCTTAAATTGAAAAATCTCGGGTTAAATTGACAGTGCTTTAAATTTCATTTATTAAACTGTCAAAGATATAGAATTCCCTGGTAACGGTTCTGTTTTAGTTTTTAAAGTGGAGCTAGACTTTATTCTGAAAATACTAATATCATCACCAACGAGGAGCATATCCTTGAAATCCATCATGTAATGAGAAAATAATTTCAAAATGTACATACCACATTATCTTCGGATACTGCATGGTGGTCCTCCTCCTTATCAGCCCTTGTCTCATTAGGAACAACTTCATTGGACTCTTCCATAGACAAAAAGGCCATGATTTCATTTTACATTCCTCAAAACTTTATTGAGAATGTTTTAGTCAAGATCAATTAAATAATCTATTTTAAAAGACACATATGGCAAATTCACTTCATATATGCTTTGTTGAGCCACTCTACTTCTTAAATATGGATAGGTAAAAATACAAAGATGGTCACCATTGTGTTATTTATAACTGAAAAAAATGGAAGCAACCTATATGCTTAACCATGAGAATTGGAGAAGTCATTTTGGGCCTATCCCTACAATAAAAGCAATGAAGCTACTGAAAATGAAGTGGAAAAATTGTTGATAATTAATAAAATATTCATGATATGTTGGAAAGTGAATAAATAAAAGTGACAAAATCTACTATGTAGGCACACTAAAAAATGTGTACATATTCCTGCAGAAAGAAAACTAACACTATTTACATAAAAACATTGACATTATTATTTCTGGATAAAATTATGGGGAATTTTTATTTTTCTTCCTTTTGTCGAATTTTACTTATTTTCTTCCATTTGCTCTTTCATAATTAAACATTTTTTTAATATATTTTATTGATTTTTCACAGAGAGGAATGGAGAGAGATAGAGAGTCAGAAACATTGATGAGAGAGAAACATTGATCAGCCGCCTCCTGCACATCCCCCACTGGGGATGTGCCCGCAACCCAGGTACATGCCCTTGACCGGAATCGAACCCGGGACCTTTCAGTCCGCAAGCCGACGCTCAATCCACTGAGCCAAACCGGTTTCGGCCATAATTAAACATTTTTAAATGAACATGCATTACTCATTGCAATAAGAGAAAAGTGATAATTTTCAAATACATGATATGATATAAAGCTATAAATATAACATGTTTCCAATTTTTTTTAAAAAGCAGGTGTTTGTGAATGCACGCACGCGCACACACACACACACACACACACACTATTGTACATATGTAGAGAAAACACTGTCCAAAACTTCCCCCATCTCCATTTTTAAAATGGTTATCACTGAGGGGTAGGGTTATTTCCAAAATTCTTATTGTATTTTCCAATGTTTTCTATAATGAAAGTATATTCCTTTTATGATCAAAATTCAGTATTTAAAAAAAATGAGAAATAAAAGAAAAATTAATCCAGAGAACCCAGACTACTAAAAGGTTCTCTGTGTTGAGGTAGAGGAAGTGGTTCATTCACAGCATAGGATATCTACAATAAAACCGCCTGTTTTAGATTACCCCTAACTCTACTTCTTAGGAAAACAGGGAAGCAATGTTTCTCTCTGGTCTTCATGCACAGCCATATTATGGAGATTATTTGCATAAATACTAGTGGAAGTCTTTAGCCCCTTGGTGACTGACATTTTATTTCGCCATATAAAGCAGAACAAAAATATTTATCAGCCCTTGAGATTTTTTCCAAATCCATTCCTTTCCATGGAAAGACATATAGGTGTGCTCTGTATGAACATGGGGATGATTAGGAGGAAAACATGGTTGATCTAGGAACAAACGTATGAATACATAGATAATTAGTGTTTAAGCATCCAGGGAAATTTTACTGGAGTTTTAATGCAAAGTTCAATTTATTTTTTAAATATATTTATATTGAGTTTAAAGAGAGGTTTGGGGTGGGAGAGAGAAATAGAAACATCAATGAAAGAGAAGCATCAATTGGCTGCCTCCTGCATGCCCTCTACTGGGGATTGAGCCCTCAACCCGCTGACTGGAATCCTGGTTCATGGGCTGATGCTCAACCACTAAGCCACACCTGCTGGGCTATTTTTAAAAAATAAAATAATGGAGAGAAACCAAGATGGCGGCACAGGTAAACAGAGAGAAATAAACATCAATGAAAGAGAAGCATCAATTGGCTGCCTCCTGCATGCCCTCTACTGGGGATTGAGCCCTCAACCCGCTGACTGGAATCCTGGTTCATGGGCTGATGCTCAACCACTAAGCCACACCTGTGGGTGTTTTTTTAAAATATGTTTTCGTCTGCTCAGATCCATTAAATGAGTGAGATCTAAATTAGAGCCTGGTGTCCCTGCTGAGGAGGCCAGGTTTGGGGCCTGTATTGTTGTCCCCGACGACTCTTCTCTAGATATGCAATTCCGTTCCAATCTTCTGTTCATTCGACACCCCTCTGAGTCCCTGCACTGTGCCAGGGACTTGGAGGGAGAGCATTGGTCCTTGGTCTAGAGGAGCTCCAAGAGTTGGGAGGATGTGAACACAGGGAGTCGAGGAATCGGGGCTTGGTCTTCTAAGACCCAGACGGTGGCCCCAAGCTTGTGCTACAGAGGCCTGGTTGGGGGGGGAGGC
>NW_006297217.1:368262-375156 GCF_000327345.1 Myotis davidii
TGGGCAGGAGGCAGCGGATCAATGATTCTCTGTCATTGTTGATGTTTCTATTTCCCTTTCCCTTCCTCTTTGAAATCAATAAAAAAATATTAAAAAAAACACAGCCGTAACCGGTGTGGGTCAGTGGATAGAGCGTCACCCTGCGGACTCAAGGGTTCCGGGCTCGATTCCGGTCAAGGGCATGTACCTTGGTTGCGGGCACATCCCGAGTAGGGAGTGTGCAGGAGGCAGCTGATCGATGTTTCTCTCTCATCGATGTTTCTAACTCTCTATCCTTCTCCCTTCCTCTCTGTAAAAAACCAAATCAATAAAAATATTAAAAAATAAAAAAAATAAAAATAAATTAAAAATAAAATAAAATAATGGTTCCTAGACAGAAGAAGCTATTGTCTATTTGTTATTTAGAGATTTCAAATCACAGGCTTTTCAATTCCTACATAATTGGCAACTAAATGAAATGAAGGGAAGGAAAATTGTCATCAAGTTTAGTTTCATAGCTTTTATTAGTCCTGGAACCCTCAGAATAAGGGTTATTTAATTAAAAATAAAATAAAATAATGGTTCCTAGACAGAAGAAGCTATTGTCTATTTGTTATTTAGAGATTTCAAATCACAGGCTTTTCAATTCCTACATAATTGGCAACTAAATGAAATGAAGGGAAGGAAAATTGTCATCAAGTTTAGTTTCATAGCTTTTATTAGTCCTGGAACCCTCAGAATAAGGGTTATTTTGTTCATCAACAACGTCATTACTGGAATCACTTGCTCATAATTTTTTACACAGTTCTGCTTTACCAGAAACATGCTCATTCATGGTTAATTATAAGATGTAAACAAAAACTGTTTTGAGGATCCCTAAAATAAACAGTTGTGAAGTGATACAGCTGTATAAGGCATGTTTTCTTTAACTTACAGATAGCTTCTACTTTAGTGAAAGCTTGAAAGTTAAACATTGCCAATGTTTCTGGTTATTGCCCCCCAAAATCAACCTTGCCAATTGGAAACTAAACAAGTAAGTGGAATTATTAATCAGTGAAAACTCTAGAGAGCATTCTATGTGGTGTCCATAGTAACTACATGTAGATTTATTTTTCATGTCCACACCCACATAATAGATAAAGCTAAAAAAAGATTTCGTTATGAAATTTAACATTATAGATATTCATTTTCCCATACTTTAAACAATTTGCTTCTCAAAGTAGTAGAAATCTTGAAAATTGCTCAACCATAAATATATTTGGTGGACACAGAACTTGAAATTAAGAAACTGAGTCATCTATTACTTCTGTAACATTTGCAGTTAGGTGAGGGATAAAGCCAGGTAGCTAGGATTTTTATTGTTGTTGTTGTTTGTTTGTTTTTAATCAATATCAACCACAACTTCTCTTTCCTCCATACAGGAAAAGAAAATGGAATAAGTTAAGGAGAGGTAAAAGGTGAAAGTTAGAGGTAAGTCAGAAGTTCTTTATCAGGGAAGTACCTATTCTATCAGAAGCAAAATAATGAAATTGAAACTGCTGAAAGGTCAACAGCATCTTTTGGTGACTTTGGCTAAACCTGCCTTTTACTGTATTTTGAAAAATGGTCTTGTTTTTGCTTGTAGAAATTTTTTCTAGAAACTTTTTTTTCATCCTTACTTGAGGATATTTTTATTGATATTTTGAGAGAAAGGGAGGGAGGGAGGGAGAGAGAGAGAGAGAGAAGAGAGAAACATCCATAAATTGCCTCCTGTAAGACCCCAATCAGGTATCAAACCTGAAACCTAGGAATGTGACCCAACCAGGAATGACACTCAAACCAACTGGGCCACCTGGCCAGGGCTTTTAGTGTGATTTTTAATTGATTTTAACAGGTAAAATGTAAGACCTGATTTAAAAACACTTTTCTTTTCTTCTTGGACATTTGGAAGATTATCAATGGCCATATTATAAAGGACCCTGAATTTCAAGTTGTTACATTTTTTAAATTGTATGGTCAGGCACTCTTTATTCTGTCTCTCTATAACTATAATGCCATGCAGTTAATGAAAATCTCAAAGTAAACAAAAATTTAACTACATTTTCATAACTGGAAAATAATATGTTTAGTGTATTTTAAAGGTATGATACTAGTCTAGGCCAGATGAATCAATTTACTTAATTATCATAAAAAGATCACCCAATTAAGTCACTCAGATTACTATTCTGCATCAACAAAATGAGGAAGCAAATAGGACAGTATTTAAAAAAGTCTCTTTTCAGTACTTGAACATTCTTTTATGATTTTATGGTGCAATTTCTGATGAAAATGAAAAGCTTACCATGCAGTTGTAGAAAATAAACCACCAAGAGGAATTCTAGGCAATCTCACTTCCCATAAATTATTTTTTGATTCATGCATTCAATTCTCTCTCCTTTTTCACATTAGATCTTGATTACTCTGCCAGCTCTCTAGAGAACACACTATTAAATGACAAAGGTTGCCAGTGTAGAAGCAGTGGTACATTAGCAACATTAAAATTTGCTCACTTTTTTTTCTCCATTAATTCCTTATTTTTTTAAAATTCCTTCTTGGATGGCGGGGAGTGGGAGATGGGAAATTAAACTCTCCTTAGGGGTTTATGTAATTTTGTTTTATCATATTTATTTCCTCACAACTTTCCCATCCACCCATAGAAACAGACAGTCATTCTCTAAACATCTGTTTATGAATCAGTGAAAATACTCAAGTACTCCCAGGCATAGTAAATACAACTATTAGGCAATGGATAATTGAGACCATTATAAACTTTTGAACAATAATACAATAATAGATACAGAGGCAGAGCTGCCTCAAACAGAGTGTCAAACTGCATCGGGAAGGCCGGGGAGGATTCGGGGGCGGGAGGTAGGGGGGTAAGAGATCAACCAAAGGACTTGTATGCATGCATATAAGCATAACCAATGGACATAAGACACTGGGGGGTAGGGGAGGCTAGGGGACTGTCTAGGGCGGGGAAAAAAATGGACACATATGTAATACCCTTTGTAATAAAAAAAAAAAGAAAAAAAAGAAAAAAAAATGGTTTAATGGACACCTATATTAGAAATAAAGGGCTTGAAAATAATAATGGCTTCTCTTTTCTTTCTGATTCACAGTTTTTCCATACACTAAATTCTCTGTTATGATCTTCATCAATATCTATAACAAATGTTGGTAAGAAAGAAAATACATGGCCCTCTCAATATTAACAGCTTTTATATCCCTTTCATTACTCAACCTACTGCAATCTGGTTGTCTATCTCACCCATGCAATTGCTTTTTCAAAGAATTCCTTAAACACCAAATCCAATGGCTTCTCATTCATTTTTTGTAAATTTTATTTTACCCGCTTTATTGAGGTATAATTGGTATACAAAATTGCACATAATTAATGTATACAGTTTGGTGAGTATATATATATATACACACATACATATTCCTGTTACTATCACTACAGTCTAGGAAATAAACATATTCATCAGCTTCAAAAAAGTCCTTGTTCCTTTTTTGGTGTTCAGACCACAACATGAATCATCCTCTTAAGTTTTTAAGTATACATTTCTTTATTGCTAACTATAGGCACTATGTTGTTCAGCAGATCTCTGGAACTTACTCCTCTTGTATAACTGTAACTTTATACCCCTTGAACAACAACTCCCCATACTCCACTGCCCAATTCCCAGGTACCACGATTCTATTGTCCTCTTGTATACCTTGGACCATTTTAGATACCTCATATGAGAGGAATTTCTACTCAACCTATATGAGATAGTTGAGAGAATAACCCCTCTTCCTCATGAAATCTCTCTCTTTCTTTGGTTTTATAAATAATATAATATCCTGATCCTTTTGTGCCTGAATGTTCTTTCAATGGCACCCTTTTATACTCGAGTTCCCAAATATAGATTGTTCTTAACACACAGTCCTTGTCTATCTTACTCTCTTGTTTTCCATTTTCTCACTTAACTATATTTTCTATATCTATGGTTAGATATTATTTTGGCCTCATGGTGGGTTACTCCCAGATATCTTCTCATGTTTCAATTCCTCTTCTGAGTTCCATACCCAAATTATTGAAGGGTATGCTGTAAAGCTCCACATGGATGTCCTGCCATCATCTAAAATGCAACACATGCAAAACCGAATTCTGAATTTATCTTCACACATCATGCTATCTATTTAATGCAGTGCCAATAAAAATATTAAATGAATTATGGGGAGGGGACTTGTGGAAAGAAATTTTAAAGTTCATCTAGAAGAATCAGTGTGTTTTTGTTATAAGAGCTAAGAATAATGAGAACCCTATGAAATATTTACAGATTTTATAAAGCCACAGTTATAATCAGATCAATGTAACATAAGAAATTCAGAATTTGACCCACATGATATGTATGTACACATATGTGAATGTGCATGTACATTTATATGTATACTAGAGGCCTGGTGCATGAAAATTTGTGCACTCAGGGTGTCCCTCAGCCTGGTCTGTGCCCTCTTGCAGTCCAGGACCCCTTGGGGGATGTCCACTTTCCTGGCAGTCATACATCCCTCTGGCATCCCAGGAGCCCTTGGGAGATGTCTGACTAATGGCCTAGGCCCACTCCCCAGGGGAATGAGCCTAAGATGGCAGTCAGACATCCCTCTGACAGCCTGGGAGCCCTCAGAGGAGCAGGCCTAAGCCATTAGTTGGACATACTTAGCGCTGCCATGGAGGCAGGAGAGGCTCAGACCACTGCCACTGTGCTGGCCAGCCATGAGCTGGTTTCTGGCTGAGCGGCATTCCCCCTATGGAAACACACAGACCACCAGGGGGCAGTTTCTGCATTGAGCGTCTGCCCCCGGGTGGTCAGTGCACATTATAGCTACTGGTCATTCCTGGTCATTCTGCCATTAGGGTCAATTTTCATATTACCCTTTTATTATATAGGATTTATTATATAGGATATATACTAGCCTGACTACTACCATACTGTCTTTTATAAATATATATGCTTTACTTAAACTCACTGGAAAGTTATTAATTATTTAATAATTAGTATAGGAGGAATTTGTTAATAATTTGGAAAAATAAAATTGGGTATTTTCCTCACACATTTTAAAGCAAAATAAATTCAAATGTAATAAGTATCAAGTTGTAAAAATGAAATCATAAAGATATAAGTAAATATAGAGGTATGTTTACATAATTGTAGTACAAAGAAAGAATTTGTAATTATGACACCAAAGTCAGAAACCATAAAGGAAGGTATTGGTATATCTGAGTATATAAAAATTAAAGGGTAGGGGAGGCCAGGGGATTGTCAAGGGCGGGGGAAAAAAAAGGAGACATAAAATACTTCCATTGACTTATGTATTAGAAATATGTATGATTTAACTAGCTTTCTGAGATTAATAATGAAGAAATTATTATTTGAAATATTTGCTTCAAATAAAAATTGTTTACTCATCTGAAAAAAAAAATTAAGTAAAACAATCCAAAGTCTATGGGACACAGTGAAAGCAGTCCTGAGAGATAAATTCATAGCTCTACAGGCCTACATCAAAAAACAAAACAAAACAAAACAAAAACCAAGAAAAATGGTAATAAATTATCTAACTCTAGAACTTAAAGAATTAGACAGAGAGAAACCAGGAAAGCCCAGGGTGAATAGAAGGAAGGAGATAATAAAGATCAGAGCAGAAATAAATGACCAAAAAAACAATATAAAGATCAATGAAACCAAGAGCAGGTTAACTGAAATGATAAACAAGACTGATGAACCTCTAGCCAGGCTCACCAAGAAGCAAAGAGAGAGGACCCAAATAAACAAAATCAGAAATGAAAGAGGCAAAATAACACAGACCACACAGAAATACAAAGGGTTGTAAAAAAAATACTATGAACAACTCTATTCCAACAAACTAAGCAACCTGGAGGAAATAGACATAGTCCTAGAAAACTACAACCCTGAAAAACTCAATTGAGAATCAAAAAATCTGAATAGGCCAATAACTAAGGAGAAAATTGAAGCAGTCATCAAAAAACTTCCAGCAAGCAAAAGCCTGGGGCCAGATGGCTTCACAGGGAAATTTTACCAAACATTCAAAGAAGAATTAAAACCTATCCTTCTAAGGCTATTCTAAGAAATTAAAAAGGAAGGCACATTTCCAAGCTCTTTCTATGAAACCAGCATTACCCTAATCCCCAAACCAGATAAAGACACCACAAAGAAAGAGAATTACAGGCCAATATCCCTGATGCACATAGATGCTAAAATCCTCAACAAAATGCTAGCAAATCGGATCCAGCATTACATTGGAAAGATCATACACCATGACCATGTGGGATTTATTCCAGGGAAGCAAGGATGGTACAATATCTGCAAATCAATAAACGTGATACATCACATAAACAAATTGAGAGACAAAAATCACATAATCTTATCAATCTATGCAGAAAAGGCATCTGAAAAACCCAACACCCTTTCCTGATAAAAACTATTAGCAAAGCGGGAATAGAGGGATCATATCTCAACATAATAAAAGCCTTATATGACAAATCTACAACCAACATCATACTCAATGGGCAAAACTAAAACCATTTCCCCTAAAAACAGGAACAAGACAGGGATGCCTACTTTAAGAATTCCTGGTCGACATGGTACTGGAAATGCTACCCATAGCGATCAGACAAGAAGAAGAAATAAAAGGCATCCAAATTGGAAAAGAAGTAAAACTGTCATTATTCACAGGTGACATGATATTGTACACAGAAAACCCCAAAGACTACCAAAAATCTACTAGACTTAATAAATAAATTTGGCAATGTAGCAGGATACAAAATTAACACCCAGAACTGTATGGCTTTTTTATACACCAATAATGAACTCACAGAAAGAGAAATTAAAAAAAATC
>NW_006297217.1:375453-380893 GCF_000327345.1 Myotis davidii
TAAGCGCAATTAATATTTGACCACGGAGGCAAGAACATGCAATGGAGCCAAGATACACTCTTCAATAAATGGTGGTGGGAAAAATGGACAGATACATGCAAAAAAAAAAAAAGAGAGAGAGAGACTAGACCACAAACTTACACCATACACAAAAATAAACTCAAAGTGGATAAAGGACTTAAACATAAAATGGAAACCATAAAAATCTTAGAAGAAGGTATAGGCAGCATAATAACAGTAATTTGTCGGAGCAATATCTTTACTGACACAACTCCTAGGGCAATGGAAGCTAAGGAGAAAATAAACAAATGGGACTACATTAAACTAAAAAGCTTCCACACAGCAAAAGAAACCATCAAGAAAACAACAGGAAAGCCCACTGCATGGGAGAACATATTTGCCAATGTTATCTTTGATAAGTGTTTAATCTTCAAAATTTATAGAGAACTCATACAACATAACAAAAGGAAGACAAACAATCCAATCAAAAAATGGGTAAAGGGCAAGCCCTCCCCCGCTACAAAAAAAAATAAAAGAAAAAAAATGGGCAAAGGACCTAAATAGACACTTTTCGAACGAGGACATACAGAAGGCCCAGAGACATATGAAAACATGCTCAAAGTCACTAATCATCCGAGAGATTCAAATCAAAAGAACAATGAGGTACCATCTCACACCTGTTAGAATGGCTATCATCAACACATCAACAAATGACAAGTGCTGGAGAGGATGTGGAGAAAAAGGAACTCTCATGAACTGCTGGTTGGTATGCAGACTCCTGCAGGCACTGTGGAAAACAATATGGCGTTTACTTACAAAATTAAAAATGGAACTGCCATTTGACCCAGTAATCCCACGTCTAGGAATATATTCTAAGAAACCAGAAACACCAATCAGAAAGGATATATGCATCCCTATGTTCATAGCAGCACAATTTACAATGGTTAAGATTAGGAAACTGCCTAAGTGCCCATCAGCAGATGAGTGGATTAAAAACGGTGGTACATCTACACAATGGAATACTATGCTGCTGTTAAAAGGAAGGAACTGTTACCATTTGCAACAGCATGGATAGAACTGGAGAGCATTATGCTAAGCGAAATAAGCCAGTAGGAGAAAGATAAATATCATATGATCTCATTCATTTGTGGAGTCTAATGAACAACATAAACTGATGAACAAAAGTAGAACCAGAAGCATAGAAGCATCAAACAGACTGTCCAACCTATGAAGAAAGGAGGGGGTGTTGAGGGGGGTAGGAGATCAACAAAGGACTTGTATGCATGCATATAAGCATAACCAATGGACACAGATTAGGGGTGAGCTGGGGGTGGGGGCGATCAGGGAGAGGTCAATGGGAGAAAAAGGAGACTTATGTAATATTTTAAATAATAAAGAATTTATTTTTGTTTTAAAAAGGACTACAAATGTTGGTGCAGATATTGAGAAAAGGAACCCTTGTACACTCTTGATGGAAATGTAAATTTGTACAACCATTATGAAAAATAGTATAGAGATTCCTCAAAACATTAGCAATCCCTCTTCTGATTATGTAACCAAAGATATTAGATCAGTACCTCAAAAAGGTATTTTCACTTCCATGTTCATTGCAGCAATATTTACATTGGCTAAGATATGAAAATAACTTAAGTGTCTGTTGACAGATGAATAGGTAAATAAATTTATATATTTTTATACATTTATGCATAAATTTATATATAATCTATAATAATGAAAGCATAATATGCCAATTAGACTGGATGTCTTTCCAGATGAAGCTGGGGCTGCAAGGGCTGAGCCCCTTGCATGAATTTCATGCATTGGGCCTTCCCCTGGCTGCCAACACCAGCTTCCCTCTGGCACCTGGGACCCAGTGTTCTCTTTGGCCGCCGGCAGGCACCTGGGACCCAGGCTTCCCTCACAGCCCTAGATTCATCTGGAAGGACATCCAGTCTAATTAGTATATTGAGCTTTTATTATTATAGACTAGAGACCTGTTGCATGAAAAGATTCATGCAATAGGCCTTCCCTTCCCCTGGCTGCCTGCACTGGTTTTCCTTCAGCACCGGGGACCCAGGCCTTCGCTCCGGCCAGAGCCGCCTTCAAAGCCTTTGCTGCTCTGGCCAGAGCCGCTTGGATCGCTGCTCCAGTTGGAGCAGCTTTGATCATTGCTCCAGCCGGAGCCGCCTTCAAAGCCTTTGCTGCTCGAGCTGGAGCCACTATGATCGCTGCTCCGGCTGGAGCCGCCTTCAGTCTTCGCTCTGCTGCCTCCGGCCTACATATGCAAATTAACCGCCATCTTTGTTGGTGGTTAATTTGTATATCTCACTGATTAGCCAATGGGAAGTGTAGCAAAGGTATGGTCAATTACCTTGTTTGTCTATTATTAGATAGGATAATAGAATATTATTCAACTGTAAAAAGGAGATCCTGCCATTTGCAAAGTACACAAATGAAACTGAGGACATTATGCTAATTGAAATAGACACAGAAAAAATAGTACTGCATGATCTCACTTATATGTGGGATTTTAAAAAGTCAGTTACATACAAGCAAAGAGTAGGATGATAGTTACCAGGGTGGGGAGGTGGGGAAAATGGGAGATAATTATTAAAGGGTATAAAGTTTCAATTACATAAGATGAATAAGTTTAGAGATTTAAAGTACAACACAATTATAATTAGCAATACTATACTGATTACTAGAAATTTGCTTATCGATTAAATATCAGTGTTCTTATCATACACAACAAAAAGGTAACTATTTGAGGATATGTGAATTAGCTTATTTTAGTACTCATTTTACTATGTATATGTATAGAAAAGCATATACTTTAAATATATATGTTATCATTGAAACATAGAAGAAAATAAATCCATTTCTTTTAATATGTTTGACCAAATATTTTGAGTTTAGATTTAAAGTCCAGTAAGCTGAAAATAAACTAATAATGTATCAAATTTACAAAAGCTATAATTAGGATGTGCAGCATATAAAATACCTTGAGAGCTTCCTTCAGACAAACAGATGGATGCTTCATCATTTCTGTCATTATCTTCTTCTACTTCAGGACCAGCTTCCTCTCTTGTTGTGATTGCAGACAAAGAACCGGACTCTGGATGCTCAGAAAAATCAGCAGGGCCTCCCCTTGGAGGTGGAACTTCAATCCCCATTAAACGATACTTTCTTCTTCGATTCCCAATCCAAGTCTTTATAAGAGAAATACAAGAGGAAGTTTTGTAAACATGGAAATTTAGCAGTCTAATCATTAAAATAATGAATGGATGCTGCATAAAACATGATTAAAAGGATTAAATAGGTACCTAGAATAATGAAATTTTATTATTGCTCAATTAGTTAAAATAAAATGATTGTTTTCAATTTTTACATATATTATTAGCAGAAAATGGCATTTATTTAAATATTCAGACTTTCAAGAAACATGTTGAAGAATGCATTTTGATTTATATATTTATTTCTGTAGAAAATAATCCACCAAATCTTTCAAAAGGAACTTTAATTGGTTCTTTCTCTAAAAGGACCACGCATATAGCTGAAATCATAATTCATCTCCCATTTTGAATCTTGCTCTTTATAGGTGAAAATGTGGTTTCTATTAACTTTGGCTACATGATGGTTACCTGGGTATTTCATGTATTCTAAATTTTCATTTTATTGGCTTTAGAACCATTTAAAAAATGTTTACATTAAAATAAGTTTGCCCTAACTGGTTTGGCTCAGTGGGAGCATCGGCCTGCGAACTAAAAGGTCCCAGGTTCGATTCTGGTCAAGGGCATGTACCTCGGATGCAGGCACATCACCAATAGGGGGTGTCAGGAGGCCGCTGATCGATGTTTCTCTCTCATTGATGTTTCTAACTCTCTATCCCTCACCCTTCTTCTCTGTAAACAATCAATAAAATATATTTTAAAAAATAAAATAAGTTTGAAGTCACAGGAAGTTGAAGAGATAGGTCTTCATTCAGTTGCCTCCAATTAGCATTTTACATAATTATAGCATAAAAACAAAAACAGGAAACATATTACAAAATATGTGTATACAATTCCGTGTTCCCTTATCACACCATTGTTCTTCCCTTCCCTCTTACCATTTCCAACACCTGACAAATAATAATCTATATTTTTGAGAATGTTATATAAATGGAGCCATATAGCATGTGACTGTTAATTTTTAATTTATATATTTACTAGAGGCTCAGTGCGCAAAATTTATGCACTGGAGGGAGGGTCCCTCAGCCTGGCCTCCTCCCTCTCGCAGTCTGGAACCCCTCGGAGGATGTCTGCCTGCCAGCTTGTGGCTGGATGGCCTTCTGCTGCTGCACCGCTTGCTGCTTGAGCTTCAGCAGCTGCTGCACATGCTCAAGCTGGGACACCATGGTCTGTCCTGTGAACACCATCAAATGGGTGAGTCAAGCATGGAGGCAGGCTCACCCTGAGTTCCCTGCACTTCCCTGAGTCACTGAGTTGTTCAGACTGCCTGCCTTCTTAAGAGAACAGCACCGGAATCGGGCCTAAGCTCAATAGTATTGCTGCGGAGTTGGGAGAGGCTCCCCCCATGGCAACTGCACTCACCAGCTGTGAGCCTAGCTTCTGGCTGAGCAGTGCTCCCCGGGTCGGGGCGCACTGACCACCAGGGGGCAGCTCCTGCATTGAGCGTCTGCCCCCTGGTAGTCAGTGAACATCATAGTGACTGGTGGTTCCACCAGGCATTCCACAATTCAGTTGATTTGCATATTAGGGTTTTATTACATAGAATTTTGCATTTTACATTTTTATTGTCTTAAGTTTTACATAGGTCTCCTTCTTCCTTGATTAACACCCCCACCCATTCCCATGCCCAAGGGCAAGCCCCCAGCGCCCCAGTGTCTGTGTCCATTGGTTATGCTAATATGCATGCATACAAGTCCTTTGGTTGAGTTCTAAACACCCCTACTTCCCCTGTAATTTGTCTCTGGATTTATTTTTGCTCAACAGTTTATGTTGATCATTATATTCCACATATGAGTGATATCATGTGATGTTTATCTTTCTCTGACTGGCTTATTTTGCTTAGCATAATGCTCTCCAGTTCCATCCATGCTGTTGCAAATGGTAAAAGTTCCTTCCTTTTTATAGCAGTGTAGTATTCCATTGTATAGATGTACCACAGTTGCTTTTTTAATTTTTTTTATTGATTTAAGGTATTACATATGTGTTCTTATCGCCACATTGCTCCGAACCTCACCCCCCAACTCATAACCTCATCCCCTATTGTCTGTGTCCATTGGTTAGGCTTATATGAATGCATACAAATACTTTGGTTAATCTCTTCCCCTTACCTCCACCCTTCCTTACCTTCCCTTTGAGGTTTGATGGTCTGATCGATGCTCCTCTGCCTCTGGCTGTGTTTCTGTTCATCACTTTATGTTGTTCATTATATT
>NW_006297217.1:380944-386217 GCF_000327345.1 Myotis davidii
TGTGATTGCTGGGTAAGAAAGCCGTTCCATTTTAATTTTTTGAGGGAACTCCATACTGTTTTCTACAGTAGCTACCCATCTGCATTCCCACCAACAGTGCACTAGGGCCCTTTCTCCATAACCTTGCCAGCACTTGTCATATGTTGATTTGTTGATGATAGTCATTCTGACAGTGTGGATGGTATCTCATTGTTGCTTTGATTTGCATCTCTCAGATGATTAGTGACTGAGCATATTTTCATATGTCTCTCAGCCTTCTGTATGTCCTTTTTCGAAAAGTGTCTATGTCCTTTGCAAATTTTCTGATTGGGTTTTTTATCTTCCTTTTGTTAAGTGGTATGAGTTCTCTGTAAATTTTGGAAATTAAATCCTTATCTGATATAGCATTGACAAATATGATCTCCCATGCAGAGGGCTTTCTTGTTGTTTTATTGATGGTTTGTTTTGCTGTGCAGAAGCTTTTGATTTTGATGCAGTCCCATTTGTTTACTTTCTCCTTAGTCTCCATTGCCTAAGGAGTTGTATCAGTAAAGATATTGCTATGACATATGCCAATATTTTGCTGTCTATGGAGTCTTGTAGGATTTTTGTGGTTTCCCATCTTACATTTACTAGCATGTCATTTAGCCATTTTGACTTTGTTGTTTGTATGGTTTAAGTTGGTGATTTAGTTTCATTTTTTTTTGCATGTATCTGACCAAATTCCCAGCACCATTTATTGAAGATACTATCTTGACCCCATTGCATGCTTTTGCCTTCTTTGTCAAATATTAATTGAGCATAATGGCTTGGGTCAATTTCTGGCTTCTCTGTTCTGTTCCATTGGTCTATATGACTGTTCTGTGCCAGTACCAGGCAGTTTGGAGACCGTGGTTTGGTAATATAGCTTAATATCTGGTATTGTGATCCCTCCAATTTTGGTCTCTCTCAGTATTTCTGTGGCTATTCGGGGTATTTTTTTTTATTCCAGATGAATTATTGGAGAGTTTGTTCTAGATCTTTGAAATATGCCTTTGGTATTTTAATGGGAATTGAATTGAATCTATAGATTGCTTTGGGTTGTATGGACATTTTACTGATGTTGATTCTATGAACATGAACATGGTATGTTCTTCCATTTGTTTATGTCTTCCTTTATCTCTTTTTTTTTTCAGTGTGCTTTAATTTTCTGAGTAGAGATCCTTTACTTCCTTGATTCAATTTATTCCTAGGCATCTTCTTTTTTGTTGTTGTTGTTGTTGCAATGGTAAATGGTATTTATTTTAGTTTCTCTTTCTGTGAGTTTACTATTGGTGTATAAAAAAGCCATAGATTTCTGGGTGTTAATTTTGTACCCTGCTACACTGCTGAATTTATTTATTAATTCTAGTAGTTTTTGATGGAACACAGTGAAAGCACTGCTGAGACGGAAGTTCATAGCATTACGAGTACTTCAAATAAACAAGAAAAACTGGTAATAAATCATCTAAATCTGTAACTTGAAAAATTAGAAAGAAAGCAACAAAAAAAGTTGAGAGTGAGCAGACGGAAGGAAATAACAAAGATTTGAGCAGAAATAAATGACATAGAGCCAAAAAAAATACAAAAGATTGATGAAACCAAAAGCTGGTTCCTTGAAAGGATTAGAAATATTGATAAACCTCTAGCCAGGCTCACAAAGAAACAAAGAGAGAGGACCAATATAAACAAAATTAGAAATGAAAGAGGTAAAATAACAACAGACCCCACAGAAATACAAAGAATTATAAAAAACAAAAATACTGTGATCAACTCTATTCCAACAAACTGGTCAACCTAAAAGAAGTGGACATATTCCTAAAAATCTACAACCTTCCAAAACACAATCAGGAAGAATAAAAAAAAAATCTAAATAGACCAATTATTATGGAGGAAATTGAAGCAGTCATCAAAAAACTTCCAACATTGCCCTAGCCGGTTTGGCTCAGTGGATAGAGCGTTGGCCTGAAGACTCAAGGGTCCCAGGTTCGATTCCGGTCAAGGGTATGGTTGCGGGCACATACCCAGTGGGGAGTGTGCAGGAGGCAGCTGATTGATGTTTCTCTCTCATCAATGTTTCTAACTCTATCCCTCTCCCTCCCTCTGTAAAAAATCAATAAAATATATTAAAAAAACCACACAAACTTCCAACAAATAAAAGCTCTGTACCAGATGGCTTCACAGGGGAGTTTTATCAAATATTCAAAGAAGAACTAAAACTTATCCTCCTCAGACTATTCCAAAAAATTCAAGAGGAAGGCACACTTCCAAGCTCTTTCTACGAAGTCAGCATTACCCTAATCCCAAAACCAGATAAACACAATACAAAGAAAGATACAAGCTTCCTAATTCACTGAACTCATTTGTGGCAAGACTCTGGGGTCCCAGACTTCTATGGGGAGAAATTGAACTGTCTTTCAGTGGGTCGGAATGCTAGGGTGGCTTTCTCGCAGAGCTGCTCACAAGGATCATTGTTGCTGTGGGGGCACGGGACTCGGGGATGCAGAGGGACTGGGGGACGCAGAGACATGGAGTCACAGAGAGGCTGACGAGAGCCATTGTTGTTTGCTCTGCCCTGGTAACTCTCTGAGATCCTGCCCCACTCAATTTACATCCCCGTCCAAGCTGTGCACAGTGGCACGAAGGAACCACCTGCGCTTTTGCAGCATAACCTAACAAACTGCAGCTGAGTCAGAGAGCTCCAAAACTTCCAAACCCCAAACAAAGAGGAGAAATCTTCTGGTATCGCTGTAGCTACTGCTGGGTGGACTCACACAGTTCTTGACTTGGAGATCCAGGAGCCAGGGTACACCTGGCCAGATACCAGATTTCAACTCCCCACATCCATAAGGGACACACTCAAGAAGCAGACTTAGTGAGCACCAAAACCCCATTGAAGCAAGTCCTACCCCATAAGGGTGTCTCCAGCACAGCAGTTCTTCCACTGTAGACACAATGGATCCTCACAGTCAGCCAAAAATGCAGAGACAAAGAAACATATCACAAATGAAAGAAATGGAGCAAAGCAAACTAATGGAGGACATAGAGTTTAAAACCACAGTTATAAGGCTACTCAAGAACCTTCTATGAACCTCCGAGAAACTTAGTGAGACCTTCGAGGATCTTAATGAGAATGCCAAAAAAAAAGTGGAAAAGGACCAGTCAGAAATTAAACATACACTGACTGAAATGTAAAATAATATACAGAGATCCAACAGCAGACTCAAGAATCAAGTCAAAGATTTGAAATACAAAGAAGCAAAAAACACCCATCCAGAAAAGCAAAACGAAAAAAGAATGCAAAAATATGAAGATAGTGTAAGGCGCCTCTGGGAAAGTGAAAAAAAAAAAAAAAAACAAGGACCTACAACCAAGATTAATCTATTCAACAAAGCTATCGTTTAGAATCAAAGGACACATACAGAGCTTCACAGACAAGAAAAAGCTAAAGGAGTTCATCACCACCAAACCAGTATTATATGAAATGCGGAAGGGTATTCTTTAAGAAGAGGAAGAAGAAGAAAAAGGTTAAGATAATTATGAACTACAAAGTGACAAAAAATACATATCTATCAACAAGTGAATCTAAAAATTAAGTCAATAAAAAAATCTGATGAACAGATTAAACTTGTGAATATAATAGAAGCAGGGGCATAGAAAGGGAGTGGACTGATAATTCTTGGGGGGAAGGAGGTGTGAGGGCTGCGGGAAGAGACTGGACAAAAATATTACACCTATGTATGAGGACAGTGGCAGCAGGTGAGGGTATTGGGTGGAGTGGGAACCAGGTGGAGGGGAGCTATGGGGGAAAAAAAGAGGAACATTTTAATAATCTGAACAATAAAGATTTATTAATTAAAAAAGAAAGAAAATTATAGGCCAATATTCCTGATGAACATAGATGCCAAAATTCTCAACAAAATGCTAGCAAATTGGATCCAGCATTACATTAGAAAGATCATACACTATGACCAAGTGGGATTTATTCCAGGGATGCGAGGATAGTATAATATCCACAAATCAAATAATGTGATACATCTCATAAACAAATTGAGAGATAAAAACCATATAATCATATCAAGTGATACAGAAAAAAACATTTGAAAAAAATCCAGCACACTTTCTTGATAAAACCTCTCAGTAAGATGGGAATAGAAGAAGAAGAACCAAGATGGCAGCATAGGGTGTAGACCTGTGCATGCTGCCTCCAACAACATCATTGCAACCACCAACTATAAGACAAATAACCACCATTCAGAACCATGGCAATGTTGGCTCAGTGGAAGTTCTACAACTGGAAGGAAAGAAAGAAGCGCAGTGAGGCTGAGTAGGAGCTACAGTGGTGCCAAAAACAGAGGTACAGAGTCGCGCACCAGGCAGGCTGCAACTGGATGCGTGGTTTCTTTTCAATCGGAAGGGGTTACAAACTCTCGAATACTCTGGGCTTGCTCAGGGCGGGTCTCTGAGGCCCCAGACCCCACAGAGAGAGGCGGCATGGCCTTGCAGCAGTCTGAAAACGAGGGAGGCTCTGTCGCGCAGCTGCTCGCCAGCACGACGGGACGCGAAATCCCAGAGCCCCAGAGAGGCAAGGAGCTGCGGAGATGCCATTGCTATTTGCTCTGCCCCGGTGACTCCCTGAGACCCCGCCCCACTCAATTTATATCCCCATCCAAGCTGTGCCAGTGGCACAAAAAGACCCACCTGCACTTTTGCAACCTAACCCAATAAACTGCAGACTTCAACTCCTCGCATCAATGGAAGACACACTCAAGAACAGACCCAGGAGAACCAAGATGGCAGCGTAAGGTACAGACCTGTGTGTGCTGCCTCCCACAACAACATTGAAACTACCAACTATAGGACACACAGCAACCAAGATGGCGGCGTAAGGAAGAAACCTGTGCATGTGCTGCCTCCCAACAACATTGAAACTACCAACTATAGGACAAACAGCTATCATACGGAACCATGGGAAAGCTGGCCCAGTGGAAGCTCTACAACTAGAAGGAAAGAAAGAAGAGCATTGAGACTGAGTAGGATGTGCAGAGACACCAAGTACAGAGCCCAACCCAGCAGGCTGCAGATTTGGGCTCCTCGCATATGGGAGGGATGTGCTTGGGTGGGGGGCAGAGTCAGGCTCATGGGAGGCCGGGGCCGGGCCCAGCTGGGCTGGCGATGTGGAACCACTGTACCAGCACACGCACAAGCACGTCCACCAGTTCCAGTCTCACGTGGGACGCTGAGGGACGGCAGATGGGCAGTCTGTGCACTTGGTG
>NW_006297217.1:386253-387009 GCF_000327345.1 Myotis davidii
CTGTTCAGACACCAGGAACGCCTGGAGATTTTGTCTGGTGGGGAGCCGCCCAGCAGGGGACAGTGTGCCAAACTTCGTGTTGCCCCAGTGAGGCCGGGACGCCCCCGGTGAGGTCGGGATGGCCCCGGTGAGGCCGAAATGGCTCCAGTGAGGCTGGGACGGCCCTGGTGAGGTCGGGATGGCACCAGTGAGGTCAAGACGGCCCCAGTGAGGTCAAGATGGTCCCGATGAGGTCAGGACAGCCCCGGTGAGGCCACGACAGCTCCAGTTAGGATGGGACAGCCTCGGTGAGGCCAAAACGGCCCCGGTGAGGTCGAGACAGCCCCGGTGAGGCCTAGACGGCCCCAGTGAGGTTGGGATGGCCCCAGTGAGGCCAAAACAGCCCTGGTGAGGTCAGGATAGTCCTGGTGAGGTCGGGACGGCCCCAGTGAGGTCGGGACGGCCCCAGTGAGGCAGAAATGTCCCCGGTGTGGTAGGGATAGGCCTGGTGCAGTCGGGACAGACCTGGTGAGGTTGAAACGGCCCCAGTGAGGTTGGGATGGCCCTGGTGAGGTTGAAACAAATAATGTGGACCAGTATAGACTGATGAACAGGGGTAGATGCAGAAGCAGAGCAACATTGAACAGACTGTCAAACTACAGTAGGAAGCCTGGAGAGGGTTTGGAGGGGTGGTTAAGAGATCAACCGAAGGACTTATATGCATGCATATAAGAATAACCAGTGGACACAAGACACTAGGGGGTAAGGACCGGGGGA
>NW_006297217.1:387202-391551 GCF_000327345.1 Myotis davidii
AATAAAGATCAAAATAAACCTACAGACGACAAAATACTCAATGGGCAAAAACTAAAACCATTTTTTCTAAGAACAGAACAGCACAGGGATGCTCATTCTCACCACTCCTGTTTGACATAGTACTGGAAGTGTTAATCATGGTGATCAGACAAGAAGAAGAAATAAAAGGCATCCAAATTGGAAAAAAAGAAGTAAAATTGTCATTATTCGCAGATGGCATGGTATTGTACATAATAAATCCTAGTATTACATTTTGGTTTATCTATAGAGTTTTTTTTCTGTTTCTTTGCATAACATTTTTAGAGGTTGCTCTAGGATTTAATTATATAGATATCTATCTAAACATCATGTAGCTATTTTATGACAGACTTTCACAAGGTTGTGGAAGTCCAGGTTCTATACTTGGCTTACATTGACACCAGACAAAGGAAGATATTTGTACTGTTGGAAGGATTTAGGCTACCAATATTTCCATAGACATCCTCTAACATTATCTCAATAAAAAGTGAAATGGGAGATCCTCATTATCTCTAAGTGGGGATGGATTTGAAAGTAATCTATCGACATGCCTGGGTAAGGAGAGATTTTAAATGCACCACTCTGCACTTTTTCTTTGACACCACTCTTTTTGTGTTTGGAGCATCTAGTGGTAGCTTGGTAAGGGAACAAGAATAGGTCCTCTACTTGGCCTTTTCAGGTAGGGGTGTGGTGTGGCTGAAGTTTTGTTTCTGTGCTGTTTGGCTACAGTAGAGAGGTTATTGTCTAAAGATTTTCTTTGTTGCCTAGCTGCCCTTTTCCTGGTTCTTTGGCAAGAGAGAACTGACTTTCCTTGGATCTTTTGGTTTATTTGTTTGCACACATTTATGTTCCTGGGTTGCCAACTTTTCTAATATCCAATATGAGGTATGTGGGGAAAAGAAAACTCAAGGAATTCAACACTGTGTCATTCCTTGGGTCCTGTGTTCCCTATCAGGTGAGATTTATGCAATTTCTTAGTTCCAATCTCAACAGTCCTCTTATTTTTTTAATAGATAATGTCCAAGGTTTTAGTTTTCTTTAGTGGGAAGTATACAGAAAAGTATGTTTACTTCATCTTTTTGGAAGCAGCAGTCTCCAACCAATTTTATTCTGAAGTTTCTCATGTAATTTTCAAAAACCTCATCTGACATGACAAGAGTTTCTAACTATGATAGCTTTGTCATGCCAATTTATAAAGTGCAAGGATTCTTTTTTCATGCAAAAAGAATCCTTAAAACATGCATTTTCTCTTTTAGTGTAGAAAGGCACTCAAAAACATTTCATAATTTTAGCTCTAAATTTGATTATGGTATAAGCTTTTTTATATACCAAGTAGGATGTCTTCTATACAATAAGATCCTATAACTACAAAGCCACTTTACATATCCTCTAATGTAAATTAAAAAAAAATGAGTAAAGTTTACTTTATTACTTTGTAAGATTTTTCAAAAAGATTGCAGGTCAAAACAGAAGAACTATTCAGTTAGTCAAAGAATAATATATTTTTTTAATATTTGTTGGGGGGTATTTCCACTTCAAATGGAGGAAATTTAATACCTTGGATGTAGGTAGCTAAATGTGAAAACTGCAAAACAGGCTTTCTTTTGTCAAAATCACCAAGTGAAAATTACTCAGTAAAAGAGAAAAATAATTTATGGATATTATTTTTCTTGTCTTTACTAATTTCTCCCATAGGGCAAATTCTACTTTAAAGAGTATGATTCCATTTCAAGTTCCCATTACATGGCCTTCTTGAGAGGGCTAGAAATCAGATAAATTAAAAACTGCTATTTCTTACTACAACTCCATTAAATTATAATGTACTTTTTCTATTTCCTATCTTTGAATACTGAGACTTATCAAATTCTAAAGGCAGAGGCTTCTTTTCTTATGTTAATCTTAGTTACTGATCCTTGTGAAAATGAAGGTGTGAGAAGAAGGAAGAATATACTAGTTTCTTTGGAGTGTATCTTACTTACTTTTTGTCATAAATGTTTAAAAAGAAAAAAAGAGAACAAAAAGCAGAATCCAGGTTTTATTTATCTTCAACTTCTCTTACACCCTTCTAAGGAGAAATGTACAATTATAGAATGGTGAGCCTGAAGTAATATGCGGTGTTAACATTATGGTTATGTGAAATTTTATTGTATAGCAGGACTAAAATACCTGTACTCAAAAAAATATAGAAAAAATTGAGGAAGATACAAATAAGTGGAAATACATACCCTGTTTATAAATTGGAAGAATTAATAATATTAAAATCTCCATACTATCTACCCTGGCTGGGTAGATCAGTTAATTTGAGAGTGGTCCCACACACTAAAAGATTATAGGTTCAATTCCCAGTCAGGGAATATACCCAGGCTTTTGCTACCTGGGCATGTATGGGAGGCAACCATTAGATGTTTCTCTTTCCCGCTTCTCTCTCTCTCTCTCTCTCTCTCTCTCTCTCTCTCTCTCTCTCTCTCTCTTTCTCTCTCTCTCCCCAATCAACATATCCTCGGGTGAGCATTAAAAAACAAAAATCTCCATACTACCCAAAGCAAACTATATATTCAACACAGTTTCTATCAAGATACCAGTGGCATATTTCACAGAACTTGAACAAATATTCCAAACATTTCTGTGGAACTACAAAAGACCCCTTCAGCAATCTTGAGAAAGAAAAACAAAGTAGGAGTTATCAACTATGTGATATCAAACTATATTACAAGGCCATTGTAATCAAAACAGCATGGAAATTGCATAAGAACAGACTTTAGATTAATGGAACAGAACAGAAAGCCAGAAATCAACCCATACCTTTATGGTCAATCACTATTTGATGAAGGAGGCAAGAATACACAATGGAGTAATCATAGTCTCTTTAATAAATGGTGTTGGGATAATTGGACAGGTACATGCAAAAACTGAAACTAGACCACCAACTTAAACCATAAACAGGAACAAACTCAAAATGGGTAAAATACTTAAATGTAAGTTGTGAAACCATAAAAACGTTAGAAGAAAACCTTGGCAGTAAAATCTGACATCACTCCTATCAATATTTTTGCTGATACCTTATTGAACCAGGGAAAAAAAAGAAAACAAAAACAAATGGGACTACATCAAACTAAAAAAGCTCTTGCCCAGTAAAAGAAAATATCAACAAAATAAAAAGGGAACACACTGTATGGGAGAAAGTATTCACCAATAATACAATAATAGGGAGTTAGTTTCCAAAGTAGAAAAAGAACTTATATCACTTAACACCGAAAAGATAAACAACCCAATTAAAAAAAAAGGGGGGGGGCAAAGGACCTGAATAAATACTTCTCCAAATAGGACACATAGATGGCCAATAGATATATGAAAAAATGGTCAACGTCACTAATGATCAGAAACATATAAATTAAAACCACAATGAGCTATCACTTCATGCCTGCCAGAATGGCTATCATCAATACATCAGCAAACAATAAATGCTGGTGTGAATGTGGAGAAAAAGGAACCCTTACACACTGTAGGTGGGAATGCAGATTGGTGCAGCCAGTGTGTAAAACAGTATGAAATTTTCTGGAAAAATAATTTAAAATGGAACTTCCTTATGACTGAGAGTTTGCACTTTTGGGAATATATTTGAAGAAACCTGGAACACTAATTTGAAAGAATATATGAATCTATATGTTCATTGCAGTGCTATTAACAATAGCTAAGATCTGGAAACAGCCTGATTGCCCATCAGTAAATGAATGGATAGAAAAACCCAGGTACATTTACACAATGAGATACTACTCGGTCATAAAAAAGAAGGAAAACTTACCTTTTTCCAAAGCCTGAATGGACCTGGAGATTATTATGCTAAGTGAAATAAGCCAGTGAAAGAAAGAGAAGTACCGTATTATTTTATTAATATGTGGAATCCCATGAACAAAATAATTTAACAAATAATAGAAACAGAAACATAGATGCATAGAACAGATTGACATTTGTCAGAGAGGAGGGGGTTTGAGGGCTGGGAGAACAATGGTTAAAGGTATTAAAAATATATATGTGTGTTTTCTAACCCTACAACTTAAAGAAATAGAAAGAGAACAACAAGAAAAGCCCAGGGTAAATAGAAGGGACTAAATAATAACCAGAGTGGAAAGAAATGACATAGAGACCTAAAGCTATACAAAAGATCAATAAAACCAAGAGCTGGTTCTTTGAAAGGATAAACAAGATTGATGAATCTATAGCCAGGCTCACCAAGAAACAAAGAGAGAGGACCCAAATAGACAAAATCAGAAACAAAAGACCCACAGAAATACAAAGGATCTTAAAAAAATACTATGAACAACTCTATTCCA
>NW_006297217.1:396413-396792 GCF_000327345.1 Myotis davidii
CATGATATAAAATTTACACCCAGAAATCTATGGCCTTTTTATACACCAATAATGAACTCACAGAGAGAGAAGCAAACAAACAAAAAAAAATCCCATTTACCATTGTACCAAAAGAAATTAAGATACCTAGGAATAAACTTAGCTAAGGATGTAAAAGACCTGTAATCAGGAAACTACAGGACATTGAAAAAAGAGATAGAGGAAGACATAATCAAATGGAAGAACATACCATCTTCAAGGATTGGTAGAATCAACATCATTAAAATGTCCATACTACCCAAAGCAATCTACAGATTCCATGCAATCCCCAGTAAAATACCCACAGCATATTTCAAAGATCTACAACAAACTTTCAAAAAATTCATCTGGAAAAAAAAAA
>NW_006297218.1:0-204 GCF_000327345.1 Myotis davidii
TGATCGGTGAGTTGTCAGGGCCAAGGCCGAGACGTAAGGTGTATGGTGGCATTTTTTTTTCTTCTTCATTTTCTTAAAGAAATCTTGCACAGGAAACCACACAGGTAAGATGGAATCTGCCGGTGTGGAGTCAGGGAGGCACGTTGGCAAAATCCCAGGGCCCCATGGAGGTGGTCTGACACCTCTAGTCCCGTGACTGGGAAT
>NW_006297219.1:0-619 GCF_000327345.1 Myotis davidii
TCAAAAAACAAGAAAAAATGGTAGTAAATCATTAACTCTAGATCTCAAAGAATTAGAAAGAAAGCAACAAGAAAAGCCCAGAGTGAGAAAAAGGAAGGAGATAATAAAGATTAGAGCAGAGATCTGAGAGAAACCAAGATGGCGGCATTGGTAAACACTGAAAATTGCTGCCTCCCACAATAAATTCAAAAATACAACTAAAAGACAAAACAGACATCATCCAGAACTACAGGAAGGCTGGATGAGTGGAAATTCTACAACTAGAAGGACAGAGAAAAGCACACTGAGACTCAGAGGAGGTGCGGAAGTGCAGTGCAAAGGTATGGAGGCACACGCGGCAAGGGCTGGCGACTGAGGACACGGCTGTCTTTTTAAATCGGGAGGGAGTCACAAGCCCCCAACTGCTCTGAACTCCAGTTCCAGGTGAGTCTCTGGGGACCCTGACTCGTGTGGGGAAAGACTGGATGGTCTGGCAGTGGGGAGAACTCGGAACTTGAGGGCGGCTTTCTCTCGGAGGTGCTTGCAGCAATTACCAGGACACTGAGAAACAGGTCCCCTTAGGGCAGGACTGGGGATCAGCCATAGATACTTGCTCTGCCCTGTTGATTCCCTGAGACCC
>NW_006297220.1:0-389 GCF_000327345.1 Myotis davidii
TTAATTACAACTGTCTAGAGCTGTCATTGCGGTTTCCGGCCGCTACGGGGCGATGGCGTGCGCACAGGGAGAGGCTCCAAGGTTTCGGTTCTCAAAAAACGCGCAGGGGCCAGGCCGGCGCGGTCGTGTGACATCACATCGCGCGACTAGGTGAAGCGCCGCGGTGCTGTCCCTGGTACCTGTCTCTCTCAGTGGCGATCGCCATGGTTCCGCGGATGCAGCTCCCTCCTGAGATCCAGCTGGCGCAGCGCCTGGCGGGAACGAGCAGGTGATCCGGGACCGGACGGCGAGGAAGCTCCGGAAATACATCGTGGCCAGGACTCAGCGGCCGGCAGGTTGGCGCGTTGCCTGCGGGGCCGCCTGGGGGACTGGGCCTGGCCGGGCGGGGG
>NW_006297220.1:1761-2957 GCF_000327345.1 Myotis davidii
CCCTGGTGTCTGGTCTGTGGTTTGGACAAATGTGTAATGACATGTATTCATCACGATGGTGTCTTACAGAGTAGTTTCATTGCCCTAAAATGCTAGCCTTTGTAAAACAGTGTCTATTAGAATACGAACTGCTTACTCTTCTCCAAGATCCTCTGGGTGGGGGGACAGTATTGAAAGTGCAGAATCCTGCACTGTATTCCATGCCTCTAACTAGAATCTCAGGGAAGGCTCTGGAATTACCCAGTTAGCAAGTAGACCGAGTGCTGCTTGGCCAGTGACAGAGGCAGACAGTGAGTAAGCTACAGGGGTCTGGTTGATTCCCTCTTTTGATTGTTATTTCTTTTTTAATATTTTTATTGATTTCAGAGAGGAAGAGAGATAGAAACATTAATGATCAGAGAGAATCATTGATCAGCTGCCTCCTGCATGCTCCCTACTGGGGGGACAAGCCCACAACCCAGGCATGTGCCCTTTATCAGAATCGAACCTGGGACCCTTCAGTCTGCAGGCCAATGCTCTATCCACTAAGCCAAACCAGCTAGGGCTGGTTGGCTCCCTCTTTGTGCTGCTCAGGTGGATGCATGTCCTGTGGCTCCTTGCTCTGGCCTGCCTTCCCTTATTCTCTCCTTCCATGGCCAACCTCTGTTGCTCATGGCTCAGCTGGATCATGAGGGCAGTTACTGCCCTGTTGCAAGGTTCTACTGGCCCCAGCTGTAGAGTGAAGCCCTTTGCAGCAGGGATGTAGCTTGCAGGCCTCATGCACACTGGGCTGAAGCAACCAGTGAAGCCTGTCTCATGCCGGGTGGACAGCTGAGTGTGTTGCTTGTTGTTGTGAGAATGCATTTCTTCAAGGTGTTTAGGAGATTATTTTACTGTTTCCTGTTCGGGAGGAACTAGGAAGGACCATCTCCCAGCTCATCCATGCTTTTCAAACCACAGAGGCACATGAGTATCCTTTACCCCTTGGGAAGGCCAGAACCACTGAGTCAGTAGCTTCCAAACACAGAAGCCTTGGTTCTAAGATCTAGAGCAAGAGAAAAGTCCGCATTGTAGCTGGTGTCTGCTGGTGCTTATGTGTGAAACCCTTCAACTCGTATTAGCTCATTTACCTAAAATACACTCAGCTCAAAAGTCTAAAGGGCTAATACCTTACATTTTATTTATTTATTTATTCATTTATATAAAATATATTTTTA
>NW_006297220.1:4756-5272 GCF_000327345.1 Myotis davidii
TTGGCATCTACTATAAAATAAAAACATGGCTTGTGGGCCCTGGCGCTGTCTCCTCATCAGGGAGCAGCGTCCCACCGAGACCCAGCTTTCATTCTCTTGTCTGTCTTTTCTCAATCCTTTCATCACCACCCACTCAGGATCACCCTTGGCTGTGCTGGCGGGGCCCAGTGGCAACCGAACAGGCCTGAGTTCTGGGGGGAATTTAAAAAGTGGTCAGGTGAAAGTAGGTTCCAAGGCGCACGCAGAGAGTAAGCTTAAAAAGCAAAAGTAAGCCCTAGCTGGTTTGGCTCAGTGGATAGAGCGTCGGCCTGCGAACTGAAGGGTACCAGGTTTGATTCCAGTCAAGGGCACATGCCCCGGGTTGTGGGCTTGATCCCCAATAGGGAGCGTGCAGGAGGCAGTCAATCAATGATTCTCTTTCATCATGGATGTTTCTATCTCTCTCCCTTCCTCTCCCTTACTCTCTGAAATCAATAAAAATCAATTTTAAAAAAAGATATGATTATAGCATTCATT
>NW_006297220.1:5750-7321 GCF_000327345.1 Myotis davidii
GCTTGAGTTATTAAATGTTGTAAATAAGATTTGTCCTTGGTTTCCTGAGGATGGAAAGGTAAATGTAGAAATGTGGGAAAGGTAGGGAAGCAACTTAGAGATTGCTATATAGCTGAAGGCCCAGATAAAATTCCTGGTTCTATCTTCAGTTTGTGGGCCATGATTCAGGACTACCGAGAGCACCTTCCCAAAAAGGGATGGATGAATGTGGCAGGAGATGTAAGACAAATAGTAGAAAGTGACCAGAGGCTTCCGACTCCACTTATACCTTCGGCACCTCCATTACCTCCTCCAGTCCCTGGGGCTACCATTCCTGTGGGGAAAGCCCTCTGGACAATGTGCTTCCTCCCAAAAACAAATGAGAATTGAAGGAGGAGGCAGACAGGGAACAACGCAAGCAAGACTTGGATGATGGGGTTCTAAGACAAGCCTTCAGGAAGCTTACTGTTACTCGTAAGCCTCTCCAATTGCCTTCTAAACAAGCATGAACAAGAGTGGAATCTCTGTCTCTACTCCAGTGGTCTCTGTATGAGGCTATGCAGGCTGGGGAAGATACTTCAGGATTTAGTAGCCAATCGTACTCTTAAAATGCAATTACTAAAACAAAAAGGGGGAGAAGAGGTTGTGTTTGTATCTTTCCAGAAGGAGCAGTACAGTCAATTTGGGTGCCAGAACGGTACATGTGACACCACAATGGACCCAGAGAAGCTCCTTGTCCCTCTGTTCAAGAGACTGAGAGTTGCCCTAATGACAGCAAAGAGGAAGAAAAAGAAAACAAAAGCTACATTAGAGGCGGAGGTGCCACCATGGGGTCAGCTGAAGAAGCTAACAACTGAGGCCCAGCAAATAGCAGAAAAGCAAGGAGTGGAAGCTACTCCTTCAGCCATATTTATGGCTATGTTAGCATACAGAAATAAATAGAGAAGTAAGTGGTAGGAAATAAGCGGTAGAAATAAGCGGTAGAAAATAAGTAGAAATAAGCTTTAGAAAAAGAGAAATAAGCAGGGGTTGCAACCCAGGAAGGTTTGGGCAAGGGCAGCTAAGCTGACCTATAATTCATAGTTAGAGGTAGAGAAATAAGTAAAAAATAAGTGATAGGAAGTACGCTGTAGAAACAGAGAAGTAAGTAGAAATAAGTGGTAGAATAAGCCGTAGAGAAATAAGCAGTAGAAATAGAAAATAAGTAGTAAAAAGCAAGCGGTAGGAAGTAAGAAAATAAGAAGTAAACAGGGAGGAACAGAAGATGGCGGCGGTATAGGCAGACACGTCCCAGGTCTTGTCCCAGAGCAAATGGAGTAAGCAGCTGTAACTAATAACACCCACCTGAATTGGCGAAATTACTCAGCTGGTGAGACAGTTTGCAGCCGGGAAGGGCGGAACTCCCCTGGAAAGGTAGAAAAAGAACAGGGATTTGGCAGTTTGCCAGACCTCTGAGCCCAGAGGGTCGGAGGGAGACCGCATGGCGGACAGCCGCGTCCCTTGGGACAGGCAGAGCCCCAACTAGGGAAAGGATATCCGAGGGATTCCTGGTGCCGCCGGGGGGTTTGCGAGCTGGGTTCTGTGATCACAGA
>NW_006297220.1:8773-12192 GCF_000327345.1 Myotis davidii
ATTTGAGGACTTAAAGGGAGAGATCAACAACAATACAGTCATAGTAGGTGACTTTAACACCTCCCTCACTTCAATGGATAGATCTTCCAGACAAAAAAATTAACAAGGAAAGAGTAACTCTAAAGGACACATTGGATCAGATGGATTTAATTAATATTTATAGAATATTTCACCCCAAAGCTGCAGAATATATATTCTTCTCAAGTACACATGGATAATTCACAAAAATAGACCACATGTTAACACACAAAACAGGCTGCTACCAGTTCAAGAAAATTGAAATCACATCAAGCATTTTCTCAGATCACAGTAGGATAACATTTGAATCAACTGCAGTAAAAATACCCCAAAACATTCCAACACATGGATGCTAAATTGCATGTTATTAAACAACGAATGGGTTGCCAATGAGATAAAAAACTAAATAAAAAAAAACTTCCTGGAAACAAATAAAAGTGAACACACAGCAACCCAAAATCTCTGGGACATAACAAAAGCAGTCCTGTGAGGGATGTTTATAGCATTACAGGCTTACCTCAAAAAAAGAGAGAGAGAGAGAAAGAAAGAAAGATTAATAATAAACTGCTTAACTCTACAACATAAAGAACTAGAAAGAGAAAAACAAGAAAAGTCCAGAGTAAGTAGAAGGAAGGAAATAATAAAGATTAGAGCAGAAATAAATGACATAGAGACAAAAAAAAAAAAAAACAATACAGGAAATCAATGAAACCAAGAGCTGGTTCTTTGTAAGGATAAACAAGATTGACAAACCTCCAGCCAGGCTCATCAAGAAGCAGAGAGAGAGGACCCAAATAAACAAAATCAGAAATGATAGAGGTGAAATATCAACAGACCCCACAGAAATACAAAGATTGTTAGAACCAAGATGGCAGCGTAGGGAGTAGACCTGTGCATGCTGCCTCCCACAACATCATTGAAACTACCAACTATAAGACTAACAACCACCATTCAGAACCATGGAGAAGATGGTCCAGTGGGAGCTCTACAACTGGAAGGAAAGAAAGAATCGCAGTGAGACTGAGTAGGAGCTACAGAGGCGCCAAGAACAGAGGTACACAGTCCCGCACCAGGCGGGCTGCAACTGGATGCGCGGCTTTTTTTTCTCATTCGGAAGCGGTTACGAACCCTCAAATCCTCTGGGCTTGCTCTGGCGTATCTCTGAGGCCCAGGCCCCACGTGGAGAGGCGGCACAGCCTTGCAGCAGTCGGAAAGCGGGGGAGGCTCTGGCACGCAGCTGCTTGCTGGCACTGGGGGACGTGAAGTCCCGGTGTCCTGGAGAGGCTAGGAGCCGCCGAAATGCCGCCATTGCTGTTTGCCCCACCCTGGGAGCTTCCTGAGACCCCGCCCTACTCAATTTACATTCCCATCCAGGCTGTGCCAGAGGCACAAGAGGACAGGCCTGTGCTTTTACAAACTCTCAAATCCACTGAGCTGGTTCAGGCAGGATCATGAGCCACCAGACCCTACGGGGAGTGGTGGCACAGCCTTGCAGCAGTAAGAAAGTGAGGGAGGCTCTGTCACGCGGCTGCTCGCTGGCACTGGGGAACGCGAAGCTCCGGTGTCCCGGAGAGGCGAGGGGCTGTGGAGACGCAGCCAGTGCTATTTGTTCCACCATGGCGACTCCCTGAGACCCAGCCCTAATCAATTTACATCCCCATCCAAGCTGTGCCAGGTGCACAAAAAGACCCACCTGCGCTTTTGCAGCCTAGCCCAACAAATTGCAGACTTCAACTCCTCACACCCATGGGAGACGCGCTCAAGAAGCAGACCCAGGAGAACCAAGATGGCAGCATAAGGAAGAGATCTGTGCGTGCTGCTTTCCACAACAACATCGAGGCTACCAACTGTGGGACAAACAGCTATCATACGGAACCATGGGGAAGCTGGCTCAGTGGAGGCTCTACAACTGGAAGGAAAGAAAGAAGAGCATTGAGACTGAGTAGGATGTGCAGAGACACAAAGTGCAGAGCCCAACCCAACAAACTGCAGATTTCAACTCCTCGCATAGGAAGAAGAGCAATGAGACTGAGTAGGATGTGCAGAGGCACCAAGTACAGAGCCCAACCCAGCAGGCTGCAGATTTCAGCTCCTCGCATCCGGGAGGGACACTCTAGGGGGGCGGAGTCGGGTTCGGGGCAGGCTGGGGCCGGGCCCAGCTGGACCGGCGATGTGGAACCACTGTACCAGCAGGCGCACAAGCACGCCCATCGGTTCCAGTCTCGTGTGGGATGCTGGGGGACGACAGACAGGCAGTCTGTGCACTTGGTGGAGGGTGAAGGCCAAGCAGGCGTACTGGATGTTCAGCCACCAGGAAAGCCTGGAGATTATGTTTAGTGGGGAGCCACCCGGCAGGGGACAGAGTGCCAAACTTCGTGTTTCCCTAGTGAGGCTGGGATGGCCCCGGTGAGGTCGGGGCGGTCCTGGTGAGGCCGATACAGCCCCAGAGAGGTCAGGATGGCTCTAGTGAGGTCGGGACGGCCCCGGTGAGGCTGAAACGGCCCCAGTGAGGCCGGAGCAGCCCCAGTGAGGTCAGGATGCCCCCGGAAATGTTGAGACTGCCCCGGTGAGGTCGGGATGGCCCTGGTGAGTTCAGGACGGCGCCAGTGAAGTTGGCACGACCCCGGTGAGGTTGAGACGGCCCCGGTGAGGCCAAAACGACCCAGGTGAGGTCGGAATGGCCCCGGTGAGATTGATATGGCATTTGGGGCCAGAATGGCCCCGGTGAGGTCGAGACAACACCAGTGTGTTTGAAACGGCCCCGGTGAGGCTGGGATGGCCCCGGTGATGTCGGGACGGCCCTGGTGAGGTCGGGACAGCCCTAGTGAGGTTGAAATGGCCCCGGTGTGTTTGGGACGCCCTGGTGAGGTTGAAATGGCCCTGGTGAGGTTGAAACAGCCGCGGTGAGGTTGAAACGGCCCCAGTGAGTTTGGGATGGCCCCGGTGAGGTTGAAACGGCCCAGTGAGGTAGGGACGGCCCTGGTGAGTCTGGCACGGCCCCAGTGAGGCCGAAATGGCCCTGGTAAAATCGGGATGGCCCTTGGGAGGTTGAGACGGGCCCGGTAAGGTCGAGACGGTCCCTGTGAGTTCGGGATGGCCCCGGTGAGGTTGAAACGGCCCCGGTGAGGTGAGGACCACCCCAGTGAGGTCGGGACGGCCTCTGTGAGGTTGAAACGGCCCCAGTGAGGTTGGGACGGCCCTGGTTAGGCCGAAACGACCCTGGCGATGTATGGCACCGGCAGGATCGAGATGGCCCTGGTAAGGCCGGGACGGCCCCAGTGAGGTTGAAACGGCCCTGGTGAGGTAGGGATAGCCCCGGTGAGGTAGGGATGGCCCCAGTGAGGTCGGGGCGGCCCCGGTGAGGTCTTGACGGCCCCGGTGAGGTCAAGACGGCCCTGGTG
>NW_006297221.1:0-1190 GCF_000327345.1 Myotis davidii
TGATTGTGGGAAGCTCTTTAGGCAATGCTCTACGCTAACTCAACCCAAGAGAGTTCACACTGGGAAAAGCCCTATGTGTGGGTGGTGATTGTGGGAAGTCATTCAGGGAAAAGGGTAACCTCAACAGTCACTGGAGAACTCACACTGCTGAAAAGCCCTATGTGTGTGGTGATTGTGGGAAGTCATTCAGGCATAAGTGTGGCCTCGAGAGTCACCAGAGAACTCACACTGGTGAAAATCCCTATGTGTGTGGTGATTGTGGGAGGTCATTCAGTCAAAAGTGTAGCCTCAACAGTCACCAGAGAGTGCACACTGGTGCAAAGCTTTATGAGTGTAGTGAATGTGGGAAATCATGTGGGTCCAGTCACCATCTCCATTACCATAAGAGAATTCACACTGGAGAAAAGCCATATCAGTGTAGTGATTGTGGGAAGTCATTCAGTCAAAATTGTAATCTCAAGAGTCATCAGAGAACTCAAACTGGGAAAGGGGTGGTGAGCCGCAATGCCACTGTGTGAGGATATGGTGGTGTGGCTGAGCCTGGAGGATTCAGCAAACCCAGGCATGTTTTGTGTCTAAAGGCGACAGCAAGAGGCAAAGCTGAGGGTGAGGAGTTTTACTTTCATTCTCAGGAAGCCGGGGTCATTGTTTGCCATGATCAGTAAATGGACATTGTGTGAGGCAGGGTTCTGACGTTTTCCCAAAACTGTCCAGAGGAAGAACAAACTAGAAGGGAGAGGCCAGCAGGAGTGGCTGGAAGGAGGACCCTCTGGGTGATGAGGTCACCGGCAGGTGCGCACTGGACTGAGCCAAGAGGATGCAGGCATCACCTGGCCCCGGAGCTGGGCCAGGGCCCTGAGCAGCCTGAGCACGTGGGTCCTGGTGGTGGGTGCCAGGCCTTCAACAGCCCTTTAGTTCTCACAGGTTCCTGCAGGTGCAGAGCCGCTGAGGGGACTGGGCTGTGGGGCTGATGTCAGGGCCTCACACTCTTGTGCCCTCTGAGGTCGTGGGGTCCTGGGGCTGTGCAGCCCCTCTTCCTGGCCAGGAACCTAAGACCTTGAAGACACACTCACCCCTGAATCCTGAGTCCTATGGGTATGTACACTGAGGACGCCAGTTCCCCTCCTGGAGGTGCCAGGACCAGGAGTAGGTGGGCAGCCAACAGGGTCGGAATGAGGAGGACCGGAAGT
>NW_006297222.1:0-1259 GCF_000327345.1 Myotis davidii
CCCTCTCTTCACACAAACACATCTATTATGTGGGTAAATATGATATTTTTAAATGTCTACATTTGCTAGCTTGATTAAAGTCAAGGAAGAAAAAGAAAAATTAGACTCCCTTTCCTAATGTAAAGTTCACTTGAAAGTTCATTTTTATTACTAAATTATAAAGCAACAATGGGATACAATAGGTCAAAATTTAGGAAAATATGTTGAAAAATAAAATTCAATATCAAAAGGGTAGGCATTTTAAAATAATTTGTGAGTGTCATGGTCAAAAAGAATTCATTTAACTTATTACATCATGCATGCCATTGTTTAGTTTCTTAGTGTTAAAGCCATTGATTACTGAAATCTACATGGACTTCTAGTGTTTCTTAAATACATACCTTACATTAGCCAGTTAGGACTATTAAACACTTTAGTTCTAGGTTCACAAGTTTGTGATACCCATACAGCAAAAAAAAATATGACTTTTAAAGTATAAATTTAAAAACCAATAAAATAATTAGCTGCAGAAGAACCTTGATTTTAGAGACCAAGTCTGCAAATTTCATGTTAAGCACATGCCTCATGTTGTAAATATATGTCTTTTGGTGTTATTATGAAGATCAGACGATCAAACCTATGCTATCTCTGGCAAAAATTACTCCTAATTAGCAAATTAAAAAACACACACAAGTTTTATCAAATATTCCATATTAAATAAAGCTTGCTTACTTACAAGTCTGTCTAGCCACTGACCTCTTAAGCTCTTTGAGATATTATGTGTCTAATGCATCTTTGTACAGTGTTTACAGCAACCAGCCAATAGTATTGTACATGTTTGCTGAGTGACAATTATTATAGTGGACTTTTATTATATTGAAATCAAAAAACTTTTCTGCTCCAAACTTCTTTCTGAGCTTTGTACATTCGGACAAAAAGTTTCAAGGAAAATATTTAATAACTAGAGGCCCGGTGCACGAAATTCATGCACAGGTACGGTCCCTAGCCTGGCCTGCAACCAGGACCATCATCGCTGGCTGCAGGCAGCCCCCGTTGGGGTTCACCTTCTGTGTGGGGGGCGACCAGCGGGGTCGGGGCCTTGGTCTGGTGCCACCCACATCCCCCACCACCCACCCCCAGCTCCCCGTTCACCATCAGGTGATCGGAGACTGCCAGGCGGGGAAAGGGACGGAAAGGTGGTCAGTGCGCCTCACAGTGTCTGGTCCAGCGGTTCTTCTGGTCATTGCACTGTTAGGGGCAATTTGCATATTACCCTTTTA
>NW_006297223.1:0-206 GCF_000327345.1 Myotis davidii
CCCTTCCAGCATGGTTGCCCCTAACTGCCCTCCTCTGCCAGCCCGGGTCACCCCCAAATGCCCTCCCATGCTGGTTTGGTCACCCCTAACTGCCCTCCCCTGCCAGCCTGGTCACCCCTAACTTCCCTTCCCTGCAGACCTGGTCGCCCCTAATTGCCATTCCCTGCAGGCCTGTTGCCCCCAACTGCTCTCCCCTGCAGGCCTGA
>NW_006297224.1:0-666 GCF_000327345.1 Myotis davidii
AGCATGGTTGTTTTAAGAAAGTCAAAGGGCATCGTTTTCAGAGAAAATGTTGACAGCATTTGCCCTGGCAAAGCAGAAGATGATAAATAAGGCAGTGTTAGGGAAGCACTCAGCAAGCCATCACACTAGGCCCCATAATTCAAGTAAAAAATATCTGACTTTTTTTCTAATAAGTTAATAAAAACAGATGGAAGAGAAAGGAATACTAGGAGAGAGAAAGAGAAATTATAATAACTTCAAATGTCAAAGAACAATAACAGCAGAGGAGCAATCAAAGATTTCACTTAGATTTTCAAGTGTACAACAGAGCACTGTTAACTACAGACACAGTGTCAAACAGCTGATCACTAGAAGGTATTCATTTTGCATAACTTAAATTTTATACCCACTGATTAGCAACTCTCCATTTCCTCTTCCTCCCAGGGCCTGGCAACCACATTCTACTCTTTCTTTCTATGATTTTACTATTTAGATACCTCATATTAGTGGAATCATGCAAAATCTGTCCTTTTGTGACTGGCTTATTTCACTTAGCATTATGTCCTCAAAGTTGTTGATTCATGTTGGCACATATTGTAGAATTATTTTTTAAGGCTGAATAATATTTGTGTGTGTGTGTGTGTGTGTGCGCATATATTTTCTTTATCCATTTATCCATTAATAGCC
>NW_006297224.1:866-18546 GCF_000327345.1 Myotis davidii
AGGGCCTGGCAACCACATTCTGCTCTTTCTTTCTATGATTTTACTATTTAGATACCTCATATTAGTGGAATCATGCAAAATCTGTCCTTTTGTGACTGGCTTATTTCACTTAGCATTATGTCCTCAAAGTTGTTGATTCATGTTGGCACATATTGTAGAATTATTTTTTAAGGCTGAATAATATTTGTGTGTGTGTGTGTGTGTGTGCGCATATATTTTCTTTATCCATTTATCCATTAATAGCCATTTATGTTGTTTCCATGTCTTGACTATTATGAATAGTGAACATGGGAATGCTAATATCTCTTTGATATCCCTATTTCAATTTTTTTTTAAATCCTCACCCAAGGATATTTTTCTATTGATTTTTAGAGGGAGTAGAATAGAGAGGAAAAGACAGAGAGAAATATCAATGTGATAGAAACAAATCAATTGGTTGCCTTCTGCACCAGGCCAGGGAAGAGCCTGCAACCGAGATACGTGCCCTTGACCGGAATCAAACCTGGGACCCTTCAGTCCGTAGGCCGATGCTCTATCAACCAAGCCAAACCATCTAGGGCTCAATTCTTTTTGATATAGAAACCCATAAGTGAGATTACTGGATTGACCATATGATAATTCTATTTTTAATTTTTTAGGATCCTCCATACTCTTTTTCATAGCAACAGTGCCTTTTGGCACTCCCACCAATAGTGATCAAGGTTTAGAGTTTCTCCACATTCTTCCCTTTGCTTGTTGTCTTTTGGTTTTTTATATAATAGCCATACTAACAGGTGGGAGGTGATATCTCATTGTGGTTTTGTTTTGCATTCCCCTGATGATTACTGATGTTGAGCATCTTGTCATGTACCCATTGACCATTTGTATACTTTCTTTAGAGAAATGACTATCTAAGTCATTAGTCCATTTTTAATCCAGCTATTAGGTTTTTGTGGGGTTTCTTTTGTTTGTTTGTTTGCTTGTTTGTTTTGCTATTGAGCAGTAGGAGTTCCTTTTATATATTTACTAGAGGGGGGGGGTCCTTCAGCCCAGCCTAACCCCCTCTCACAGTCCAGGAGCCCTCAGGGATGGGAGGCGACCTGGCGATCAGGGGAAGGTGATGCCCTATCACACATCTGCTGCTGCCACTGTCGGCAGCACAAGCCTTGGCCAGCTCTGGTTACCTGAGCCTCAGGTGGCCCTGGGCAGCTGGGCAGCCACCATCCGAGGCTTGCCTGAACTTTGGGCCAGCCCTGGGTGGCTGGGTGGCTGAGGGGACTGGGGGACTCCTGAGGCAGGCATGCAGAATGGCTGAACCTGCCTGGGGGCAGGCCTGGCCTTGCCGTGTGCCTGCTGCCCTGATGGGGCTGAGGGGACTGGTCACCACCATCTTGTGTCTGTGAGCGCCACCATCTTTGAGGGTGTGGCAGTCAATTAGCATATTCCTTCCTTATTGGCTGTGGGTGCTGCCATCTTTGTGATGGTGTGAGGGTCAATTAGCATATTCCCTCTTTATTAGATAGGATTGGAAGTTAACTTCTTATCAGATACATGGTTATAAAATATTTTTCTTCCATTCCATAGGTTACTTTTTCACTCTGTTGGTTGTTTCCTTGGCTGTGCAGAAGTTTGGGGACCTTTTTTTTTTATCTTACAGCACACACAAAAGTCAATTTAAATGGATTAAAGACCTAAACATAGGACCTGAAGTGGTGAAAGCATTGGGGAAAAGCTTCTTGACATTGGTCTTGGCAGTGATTTCATGAATACCAGTATGATATCAAAAGCACAGGCAACAAAAGCAAAAGTAGGCATATGGGACTATATCCAGCCTTGGTTGAATTTCATTTTCTACCTTTTCCAATGCTTATGCTCTATTGTGTTGCACATTAGTTTCCCTCCCCATATTATGGAGTTTTATTTTTACAGATGTCATTGTTTATTTAAGAGAAGCTGGGGTTTTTATCCTCTTCTTTCCCAAGATGGGACCCATCATTTTTACAAGGATTATTATATTTATAAGTCCTTCTTGGATGCAAGACTCAGGTATATCTCTATTTTTACTGTGTCCTACAAAGTCTGCGTTCTCTGTGGCCCAATTCTCTTACTTCCTGCGCTCTACCTAGCTGCCTCTGCTCGGCTGTGTTGGCCTCTGGCTGATTCTCAGAAATCCCCAGCTTGTTCCTGCCTCAGGACTCTGTACTTGCTCTTTCCCGTCACTGGAATGCTTTTCCCATGGCTCCTGTGCTCTCCCCCCACCAAACCCCCAACACCCTTGTCAGTCAAGTATCTACTCTAATGTTACTCCTTCAGAAAGGCCTTCCTTTATCAGCATATATAAAATGCCCCTTAACCCACCCTCATTCCTCTCATCATTTATTCTCCTTTTCTCTTAATGCCACTTCTCATTCTTACCCATCATGAGATCATATATTAATTGGTATATATCAGAATCCTAATCTACTAGCTCATGGGGGCTCTGGGTTGGTGGCACATCAGGGCCCCAGGATCTTGTGACATATTAACTGAATTTCCAGAGCTGGTATATATTAGATGCCTGAAAAATATTGTCACATGAAGGAATGTTTCCCACTTATTTCATTCCCTTCTTTCACTTTATTATATAAACTTCTATAGAATACCTGTAATCAAAGGTCTTTTTTCTTTAGGTAGTGTGCATGTGGGAATGGTGTGACTTGTTGAGAGGTCGAGTGGGAAATGAGCTCTCTAGACCAGTGGTTCTCAACCTTCTGGCTCTTTAAATACAGTTCCTCATGTTGTGACCCAACCATAAAATTATTTTCGTTGCTACTTCGTAACTGGAATGTTGCTACTGTTATGAATCATAATGTAAATGTCTGATATGCAGGATGATCTTAGGCGACCCCTGTGAAAGGGTCGTTCGACTGCCAAAGGGGTTGTGACCCTCAGGTTGAGAACCGCTGCTCTAGACTATACCCACCTGTCAAAACATTCATTGGCTTTTACCACACACTCAGCAATACCCTACTGAAGCTGCATTTTGAGAGCACTGAAAAGTCGTAGCTGGAAGAAGTAATACATTCAAAGTTGGAGAATCTGCATCTACAGTAATTTGCACAAGTTAATAAGTGCTTCACAGGGTGGCGACTATATTTTATGTAAATATATTTTTATTTAAAATATACATATGCACAATGGTCTGGTGATATTCTTATAAAACGTATGTATTTTGAACAATGCTGGCCATAACTATTCCCCTTTCTAGGACTTTGCTAATTTTATTATATTCTACTAGTACACTAATCCTTTCCCACTCATTTATTATAGAAATAAGAATAGTTAACATTTTGGGGTACTTTCTATGGGCCAGGCATTGTCACTCTTTTTATACATGTCCTCATTTAATCCTCTCTACTCTATTAGACAGGTAAAATTATATTATTCTCATCTTACTAATGAGAAAACTGAGACTTAGAGAAGCCACACGGTTACTCAGGATTCAAACCGTGGTCTGTCACATACCTAAGCCTCTGCTCCCAACTGTTTTGCGGACCACTTCCTCTACTTTCTGTCACCCTGGCAATCAGAATTCTTTGGCATGTGAAGTCACATAGAAATTACAGATGGAGGTATAAGAGGTCTTATAATGACCCAGGACTACCCCCTCTACACACATACACACACACACACACACTCCTCATGTTATATTTCTAAACTGACAAAATAAAATCAGTTTCAAGATAACTTAGAAATGAATCATTAGCTGCTACAGAAATTTCTGAACCTGGCTATTTTGGAGCCACAATTGAAGTTAATCAAGCAGCTGTGGGTGCCTGAATGGAACCCAACCCTGCCAGGCTCAAGGCCCAAGAATAAGGAGATGTGGCCAGAGCAAACAGGAATGAGGTCCCGGAAAGAGCTCCTCATCAGATCAGAGGATGTTCAGAAATAATATATAACAGCTTATTACCCTGTACTTTCAGCTTTGATCTGAAGGGAAGAAGTTGGTTCTGTCTCCAGACTAGATTCATTTTTTCACCTGAGGCGTATTCATTCAGGCAACCTGAGTGTTACATTTTCCCACAGCTATTTTAAAGCTAATTAATTTATCAAGCACGTGCCAGTTTTTTCATTCTTGTTCACAACTACCTCGAATCTTCAATTTTTAAAATGATTTTGGTTTTGAAGTTTCTTTCATTTCTTATGGTCTGCTAGAGCTTTCCTCACTTTTTTCATGCCTGAAATTTTAGGGGAATACTGTACTGCTAGATTTATTCATTTAAATTGTCAAAAAGTGTGTTGTCAGGATTCTATACTGAAGAAGTCCTTTACCCCAGCAGTTTGCTGTATTAATGGGGTTATTAACCCTTCACTGACTTCAGGACTGCCTCTTAATTCAGCAGGTTAGCTGAGGTACTAATTTATTTTAAATCTTTACTAGAGGCCTGATACATGAAATTCGTGCAAGAGTAGGCCTTTGCAGCCCTGGCTGCTGCCTTGGCCCTCACAGCCCCGGCTTCATCTGGAAGGTCATCCTGATGGTCGTTCTGCTGTTTCGCCATTCGGTCAATTTGCATATTACACTTTTATTATTATAGATTGTTGTAAGTATTACATGTGTCTCCTTTTTCTCCCATTGACCGCTTATAGCCCACCCCCAGCTCCCACCCCAGGCCTTCACCGCCCTACTATCTGTGTCCATGGTTTAGGCATAGATGCATACAAGTTCTTTAGTTGATCTCTTCCCTGCCACCCACCCATCTTCCATGATTTAAGCCCTTTTTAAAATTATTTGTCCCAGTTTTTTCAGAAAGTAACTTCAGATACATGGGCTTGTACAAGATGGAACTCTTAAATAAAATTAGTGATACATTTGAACAATGTATTTTAAACATGTTCACTTAAATACCACATGCAATACATGTACACATCATAGTACAAACTAAGGGTGTTTGGGAGATGCTACTCGGTAAGTAACCTGAGCCTAAGCTGATATATCCTCCCTAACTTAACATTTATTTGGTTAACTTGATTGGGGACTCTTAAAAAATAAAATTAGCCTTAACAACCAAAGAGTAAATACATACATAGTATGGTTCTTCTTTGGACCCAACAATTCAATCTATAATGTTTACTGAGTGCCCTGTGTTGTGGTAGGGGCTATGTAGATACAAATTTTTTAATGTGGATTTTTATTCTTGTGCTCAAGGACTTAAGACCAGCATTTCAATTTGCATGTGTCTCTAGCTTCAATTACTGAGCCATTACATTAAGAATGGAAAACTTGCCCTGGCCAGTATTGTTAAGTGGTTAGAATGTCGACCTGTGTGCAGACTGAAGGGTCATGGGTTGGATTCGAATTAAGGGCATGTACCTGGGTTGCAAGCTCATTCCCCAGCTTTTGGGAGGCAACCAATCAATATGTCTCTCTCACATCAATGTGTCTCTCTCTCTCTCTCTCTCCTTCTTTCTCTTTTACTCTATCTAAAATCAATGGAAATATAGCCTCAGGTAGGTCTTTCTCCCTCTCTCTCCCCATCCCCCCTCCCCCAACACACACACACTCTGTAAAAAAAAAAAAAAATGGGAAAAAAATCAATGGGGAAAATATCCTTGGATGAGGATTAACAACAATCAAAAGAATGAAAAACTCATCTATGTGAGTTTGCAGATGTTTTTAAGACCTCAGGTTTGGAGAGATCATGCAAAGGAACAATAACACTTATGAAGTATCTATTATGTGACAGGTTCTTGACAAATGTTCCATTACTCTATCTTTGCAACCTTTATGTAAGGTATGCATTAGCCCCAATTTACAGATGAAACTTGCTCAGGGAAACTCAAAGGGTCAGTGAGTCAAAATTTGACACCAACCTCAAACTTACTCTGAAACCCTGTTCCTTCCGGTGTACTTCACATTCAATCATGAAATATAAAATTCAAGATTAGATACCTGTTTAAGAGAATGAGTGCAGGGACCAAATAGAGTAGGTAGGACTCTAAACTAGCTGTTCTGCTTTGACTGTCTGGCTTCTTTAACTGACTACAGCTGCGAGATGAACAGATCACTGGAAAGTGCCTGAATTACCTTAGGTTATGTGGACATAGGCCTGATGCAGTTTTATTCTGACTAATTAAACTAATTTTAGGTGTATAATAGCTCCTAGTTTAGTTGGTGTCCTAGAGGGGATGCTTCCAGTTGTGTGTGTTCACTAGTCCTTAGAGCTGGACAGCTGTGCCCCCTTTAAAGAAACTCTGTTCAGCCCTAACCGGTTTGGCTCAGTGGATAGAGCCTCAGCCTGTGAACTGAAAGGTCCCAGGTTCGATTCCAGTCAAGGGCAGTCTTGGTTGCAGGCACATCCCCAGTAGAGGGTGTGCAGGAGGCAGCTGATCGATGTTTCTCTCTCATTGATGTTTCTAGCTCTCTATCCCTCTCCCTTCCTCTCTGTAAAAAACCAACAAAATATATTTTTAAAAATTAATATAAATAAATAAAATGATTGTTCATAATGAAAAAAGAAAAAGAAACTCTGTTTAGGAAAGTCAGGCTCATAGACCTACACTAGGAAATAATCATTTGCTGACAAAAACCACTATTCTTTCTTAAAGGTAGTCACCCCAAATTTCATTTCATTAGTCAGATCCTCTAGTATATTTAAAATATTACTTTAGCATATGAATGTGAATTACACTCCTTTTTGGAAATATATCTGTTATTTCATATCTTCTAAAACTTTTGGAGGAAATGTAATATGTTGCCCATACTTCTTTTCCAACTTCTGAAGAAGCATTTTGACTGGGAATTAGATAAAATTTATTTTATACATATTATACATGAAGGTGTTTAAACTGTAATTGTATGCTATTTGAAGGAAATGTTCTTTCAATAGAATGAAGATTGACCTACTCAGGAATATTAAAATGTATAGGGATTCTCACTTTTATGATAATATTTTATCATTTTGAAACTTATTCTTAATAGACCCCCACATTACAATTCTGTAAAGTAGTTTCATTTTCTTTAACAACCATTAATAGCTATTAGAGGTAAAAAAAAAATAAGGCTTTAAATAGATCATTAAAGTACACTTAAGTAATTTAAAATTGACAATTAAGTCAGCATGGCAATGCATTATCATAAGTTTGATAGGTCTGCCTTTTTAAGAAGTACTGAGAAGAAAGGGCCCCTTTGTAAGACACCCCACTGCAGACTATTCTTGCATTTTAATTGATCACAAAGAGCACATTGTCTTCGTATATGTGCTTGGTAATCATCTCTTACAAGTTTCCTTTTGTAAGGCTTTTTGATGCTGTGTGTGGGAGTTTGGTTCATTGCTAGAAACAGTGTCCTTGGTGAGATTGGGAATGACCAGCAGCCAATTTTAAACCTTCCTCTTTGCCATTGTCATGATACTTAAAATAGTTAGAGCTTTACTCTTTGAAAGCCCAGATTCCTCATTTTCTCTTTCCTTCTCCTTTTCCTTCCTCTCTTTAAAGGCCAATGAATGTGTACTAAGGAGGCTACTTCTCAGTGTTACCGTGACGATGGCCACACTGATCGGGAATGGTCCATTCCTGAGCAGCCAATGGGCATTGCCCTTATCCTGTCAAACCATAAAAGGAGCTTGCAGACTATATTTGTTTGTTAGATTTGGACTCGTTTTCTTTGTCTTAGGATTGTGAATGTAGCATCTATAAATTATTATTAAAATAGTGCCTATGTTGAGGTCAAAATATAGAAGTATAACTCCATTTGAGAGGGAATTCTAATCATTCATATAGTTTTCTTCCTCAGGTGGAATTCTAAATATTTATTAGATAACTGATTAACTTGAACTTTTCTGTATTTCCTTATGCCATGCAACAACAATGGAATTATCCATTTAGTGTAAACCTTAAAAAACACAGAATTTATATTTCAAACTATAAAAACAAAAAATTAAAAAGATTAATTTCCATATAATTTGCTACACTCTGAGATAGGTCAAAGTACAAATAGAGCTTATTCCCTCTAATATCTGAGAAAGATATTTTATAATATGGACATAGTCAAGTTTTATGTGAGGTTGACTACTTTTATAAAGATGCATCTGCTTTATTATATCTTCCTGCTATTAAGTAATGTATATATTTTTATGAGCTTTAATGTGAGATAAATGCTTCACATTAAAGGTGGAAAGGATAATGGATTATTTTAAAGTAGTTTTTAAAATGTTGAAATTAGTTACATATTGATACCCAGTCAGTATAAATTAAAATTTTGATTTAGCTAGAAAGGAGAAAGGAGTCTTGCATAATTAGAATAAGTATTTTATACTGTAGTGTAGTTCCATGCATACAACAGCTACTCGGTGACTTTATTTATTTATTTTTTTAATCCTCCTGTGAGAATGTTTTTATTGATTTTAGAGAAGAGGGAGAGAGAGAGAGAAAGAGAGAGAGAGAGAGAGAGAGAGAGAGAGAGAGAGAGAAACATGAATGTGAGAGAACAACATCAATTGGCTGCCTCCCATATGTGCTAGGTATGTGTCCTGAGACTTAGAATCAAACCCTAAAAACTTTTTGGCATATAGGCCAATACTCCAACCACCTGAGCCACCAGCTGGGCTCAGTGATTTTATTAAATTAAATCGAATTAATGAATTTAAGGAGTTCAAACCACAGAGTGTAATTGGTAATTCAACAGACCTCCATGTCTACCTCACTGCAGTGAAGCCAGACTCGCTGACAGGAATGTGTGAAGTGTGAGCAGTGAGACTGCATGGTCACGTATTGCCATATAAAACTGGTAATATGAGCCTATAAAAGGGGGACACTGCACTCAGAGAAGGCCCTAGGAACTCTCAGCAGTAGTAGGAAGCTGCAAATCCATGGGGTAACTGATGAAAATGGTAACAGAATGCTTTAGGGTGGATAAATGGTTTATTTCATGGGAAGAAGACAAAAGTCACTGAGAGATTTTCTGAAGGTCAGCCATGGACAGACTTCTTGGCAGAGGTGATCTTTAATTTTTAAATCCCGCCAGCTCAATTTGGTTCAACTGCTGAAACGTGCTTCAAGGTATTAATGAAGATTGGCAAGGTGTAGAGATGTTTGACTGCAAACAGGCAGCAGAATGGCTGAGCACTTTAAAATATCGGGTGTGTCAGTAGTAAAAACATTTTAACTGACCTTCAGAGATTTCTATTTTCCCATCTCTGATAGAGCACGAAAACCTCACTAATTCAAAACAGTTCTTCCTAAAACTGGAGAATTCCCTAAATCTAAACTATTTTTATAAATATTATAATAAACTAAGGCAAGCATATAGTACTTAGCTGAATTAAGTGTGTTAAATGAAAGCAGATATGACAAAGCTATATCAACTGTGTTTCCTAAACTTTAACATTTCAAGTTACATAATTTACTTTTTAACATTTTACTCAAAAATAATAAGTCCTTTGGGATATCCATTTAACATGGTGTTTTGTCTCTGGCCCTTGACATCATTCAAAGATAGAACTCATGTGGAGAATCATTCTCTATAACTATTTATGGTGTATACCAAGAATAAAATAATACTTTAGTTTTGGAAAATGTGTTCCTATACTGCATCCGTCACCTTACGAGGTCAATAAGAAAAAAATGACCTCAAAAGACACTCAATAAAATTCAACCCTTATTCCTAAGAGGGGGAAACCTCTTAGAAAACCAGGAGTACAAAGGAACTTCCAACAAAAGATAGCTATCTTAAACCAACCAGTGGATGAGAGATAAGCAAGGGTGCAAATTCTCATCATTCATTCAATTATGTCTGGAAGCTCTGGTTATAGCAATAAGATATGGAACTGAAATGACATATGCTCAGAGGAAACACAAAGATAAAAACTTGATCATTGCACAGGATGATAGAAACATGAAAAAAAACAACAAAACAGTCAACGTAAAATCTCTAAGAATGTAAGGAGTGTGTGATAAAAATGTTTTTGATTAGGCCTGGCCAGTGCGGTTCAGTTGCTCAGAGCATCCTGGGCACCAAAAGGTCACCAGTTCCATTCCTGGTTAGAGCACATGCCCAGGTTGCAGGCTCAATCCCTGGTAGGGGGTGTGCCCCAGACAGCTGTTCTGCTCTCACATTAATGTTTCTCTCTCTCCAAAAAGCAAGAAAATAGATTTTGAAATGTTTTGGACCAATAACTCTCCTTTAAATCAGTAGTAACAGATGTGGAAACTATTTGAAGAAAACGTTAAGTCCTCCTAGAAAGAGAAAGAAATTAAGATTTCAGTAAATTTAAGGCGTGTTTAAAAAATAAAAAGGGAAGTACTATAAAGATATTAAGTTTTCCCAAATAAATCCAAGGGCTCAATTCAAATACCAGTCACCAAAACATCTAGACTTTTTTTTGAATGGACAAGGTTATTCAAAACTTCAAGTTGAAGTTCCTTTTGCAAGGGGAGAGTGATAATTAGGGTAACTTGCCATACTAGATGTTATAAAACACAACTACCAAGTTTTTCTGCTTAAAACAGTGAGGTACCAACGTCACAAATGACAAGAGATTCAGTAGCACTGAGTCTAATGCATCAACATAAACGTCACACACCAAAACCACGGGAAAGGAATGGATCACCTAGTAAACAATATTGCCTACTTGTGAAAGAGGGAAATCTCAGGTTGGAGCTTTCTCTCCAAAATAATCTTAGATGAATGAAATAGTACAAATAAAAACCAACAAAATACAAAGGTAATGGTTAATCTAGTTTCAGGTAGGCAAGACCTTTCTTTCACATAAAAAAAAATTATAGGGGAAATTATGGAAATATTTAATTACATAGAAATTTTAAAACTCAGTACCAGAATAATTGTTTTCAATTAAAAATAAATAATGATCATGAAAAAAATGTATAAATCCTTTTGTAAGCATTAAAATAAGAAATATATAGAACGGCTACAACTGAATTAAAAAATAACTAGTAATTGTCTAAGGCACATAAACTGACCATTCATAAAGGAGACAGGCAAATGACAGTAAACATTGAGGGAAATATTGATCTTCATTAGAAAGAAATGCAAATAAAATCTGAGATAATAGGTTTCGTTCCTTACAGTTGCAAATATAAAATTAAGTTAAAGTCAGTATCTTTGAAAGCATGGCAAGTCACACATTCTTATCCTGTGGGAGAGTGTCAGCCATTGCCAATCTTCTGCAAAGAAGTTTAGTAATATATGTTAAGACTTAGTTCAGGTTACTTTCTTCTCTCTAAAGAAAATGTAAAGAATGAAATGTTACCTCACTATTTAATTTGCATTTCTTCCTAATGAAGATCAATATTTTTTCCCAATGTTTACTGTCATTTGTTGCTGTTGTTTTTTATGAATGGTCAGCTTATGTACCACTATGCTGTGGACCTGAAACTAATACAAAATAATAATGCATGTAAACAGTAATTGAAAAATATATTTAAAGAATTTTCATCTCAATGTTACATATAAAAATGAAAATTTAGAAACATTGTTAATATATAATCTTAGGGAAGTAGTTAAATAAATTTTAGCACATCAATTAAATGAAATAACATGTAATCCTTGGAAAACATTTTTTCAAAAATAATTACTTATGGGAAGGAAATAGCTCATGACGTTTTTAAAAAGGGACTAAAAACTATATGATCAATACAACGCCAGTTTTATATAAACAGATGAAGTTTATTAATTGAAAATTACCTAAGGGAAATATATCGATAGTTGAATAATTTTTTTCCCATTCGGATTTAGGTAATAATAATTTTTCTTTTTACTTATCTACATTTCCCAACAAAATTATGAATATGAATTGTTTTCATAATCAGTACAAATACACCCTAACTGGTTTGGCTCAATGGATAGAGTGTTGGCCTGCAGATTCAAGAGTCCCAGTTCCATTTGGTCAAGGGCACATGCCTAGGTTGTGGGCTCAATCCCCAGTAGGGAGCATGCAAGAGGCAGGCGATCAATGATTCTCTCTCATCATTGATGTTTCTATCTCTCCCTCCCTATCCCTTCCTCTCTAAAATCAATAAAAATAAATAAATGTTATTTTTTAAAGGATCACAATCTGTGTCTATATTTTCACTAAATTTGAGTTAATAGCATCTAACTTAGGAACATTTTAATAGTAAAGGTTTAATAGTATAATATGGGCTCAGTGGGAATTCAGTATAGTATATTGATAAGTTATATTTGTAGAGAGATGCTAAATATAGGCTAAAAACAAGGCAATTATTTCCCATAAATATTTGGATAAATAATTGTTATAAGACAAGTTTTGTTTCAGCCTGAAACAGCCTGGAAATAGGGTTCAGTACATTGCTCACAAATACCCCAACTGGCGCACTTTTCTATGTATGTCAACATGGTTTGGATATCATTCAAGGTGGTTTATGTTCCCAGAGGTTTTGTTCAACCCTAATGGCTTTGCAGATGTTCAGCCATTGAGCCTTCATTTACAGATTCCTGGGAAATGCTCTTCTCATTTATAAAAGTAGGAATGAACAGGTGCTTACAGAATCTTTCTGAGGTGTGTGTGTGTGTGCGTTGTGTGTGTGTGTGTGTGTGTGTGTTTTCTTATGAAATATTCCTTTTGAAGTTCAGAGCTTAGGCAGATAAAGCATGAATTTGGTGGGTGTAACTTTCAAACAGCACCTTTAATCTCATGTTATGATTGGCACCAAACAATATGCAAACTATTTTTTATTCTCCAAAACACAGTGGAATGTGTGTGCCTGTGGTATTGGATGTGCATGCATACACTTGTGTTGTTTGCTCAATGTAAGACAAAAGTTTGAAAAGTTCAACTGCAAACACTAATGAATTTGACATCCTTCAGGCTGTTTCTCGGGAGGAGCAATTCTCATGGCAGTCCATGACACATGCTCCACGGCAATGTGACAAGGGTCTCAGCTGGGAGGACTGCTGCTAAGGAGAACTGCTTTCATCTCCCAAGTGTTTTGCCCTGGATGCATAGACCTTTAGTGACCAGGCTGGGAGCTTCAGATACAGTGTCACACCACCCTTTCAACAACAGAGAATGAAAACGATCAGTGGGTCCAGGGGGCTATAAACTGACCACATCAGATTAGATGATTACAGAGACACAATCACCTGAAGGAAGAATAGGAATTACTTCCCAGGAATTTTGTTTTCTTAATATTTTCTGAAGGACGTTCAGGGTTTTCAACTATTGTCATTTTCCCTTATATTATACATGGCTACAGACAGGCACTGCATTTTTTAATGCCAGCTGCTCCCAAAGACTCGTGCAAGTTTAGAGTAGGAAAAAAAAAATACTCTTTGAAGATGACTAGAGTAACATGGAACCTCTGTGGCCTTTTGAACATTTGATCATCCTATCCTATATAATAAAAGGCTAATATGTAAATCTACCAAATGGCAGAAGGACCGGTTGCTATGATGCACACTGACCACCATGAGGCAGATGCTTAACGCAGAAGCTGCCCCCTGGTGGTCAGTGCGCTCCCTGGGAGCGCCGCTCAGCCAGAAGCCGGGCTCATGGCTGACAAGAGCAGCAGAGGTGGTGGGAGCCTCTCCCGCCTCCGCGGCAGTGCTAAAGATGTCTGACTGACGGCTTAGGCCCGTCAGTCAGACATCCCCCAAAGGGCTCCTAGACTGTGAGAGGGTGCAGGCTGGGCTGAGGGACCTCCCCTAAGTGCACAGATTTTCTGCACTGGGCCTCTAGTCAGAAAATAAACGTCAGGTATTCTATTATATGATTGTGCATGGGCCACATTCTGCTTATACTTGCTTCTAGACTTGCTCCCCTCATTCCCACCCTATGCGCCTCTGTCAGTTTCTTCTTCCTAACACCCCCTTGTGTGATGCCTCCCTCCATGTGGTCCTTTGATCATCTGGTCATTTGTTTATTCTAGTATGCAACAAACACCTATTTTTTTTTACAGATTTTTTGTTGATATTTTATAGAGAGAGTAAAGGAGAAGGCGGGAGAGAGAAACATTGATGCAAAAGAGAAACATTGCTCGGCTGTCTCCCCAGGTATATGCCCTGACAGGGAATCAATTAACTGGACCACACTGGCCAGGGCTACAACAAACATTTATTGAACACATACTATGTATGTATCAGGCATCTTAGTAGGCATTAGAGAAATGGAAATCGTCACTGTGGTCCCAGGTCTCAAGGAGCCAACACTGGAAATCAGGCACAGTAAAGAAAAGTAATTTACTAGTCAGTTGCTGTGAGAAGGCTGCATACTACTTACTCAACAGTACAGTGGTTTGAAACAACACTTATTCTTACACTTGTGAGTCTGCGGGTCAATTGTGGTTTGGCAGATTAGGTTGGGAGGCTCTCTTTCAGGCTGAGTCAGCTGTGCTTGGCTCTGGAGGGTGCGTTGGGCTCAGATCTTTTCTATGTGTGTTTGTTCTGAGGCCCTAGGGGCATGCCTTTTTCATAGCAGGTCACATAGTGTAAAAACCCAAACTAAACCACACAAGCACATTTAATATAATGCCTTCTAACTTTTTAAAAATATATATATATATATTTGTATCATACAAATATATATAATATAGAGAGGAAGGGAGAGGGAGAGAATAATAGAAACATTAACAAGAGAGAGTCACCAATCAGCTCCCTCCTGAACGCCACCAACTGGGGATCGAGCTAGCAATCCAGGCATGTGCCATTGACCAGAATTGAGCCTGGGTCCCTTCAGTCCAGAGTCCAATGCTCTATCCACTGAGCCAAACCAGCTAGGGCATGTCTGCTAACTTTTTAAGAGCAGAAGCAAGTCACATTGTCAAGCCTGATGTCAATGGAGTAGGGAAATATATTTCACCTATGCTAGTGCACTACAAGGTCAGATGATAGAGGCAGGGCATGAAGAATTGGCAAGATAATCTAATCTACCAAACAAATTATGACAATAAAGTACGATAAATGGTACAAGAGAATTATACTTAAGATTTGGAGAAAGTACAGAGACATATCTAAAAAGAGGAGTATATTAGGGTCAACCAAAGAAGCAGGGGCAGTAGGATAGATAGATGAATGATGGGTGGGTGGATAGATGAAAGGTAGGTAGGTGGATAGAAATAGATAGATAGATAGATAGATAGATAGATAGATAGATAGATAGATAGACAGATACATAGATACATAGATAGATAGATGATGGAAAGAAGATAGATGATAGATAAATAGATGATAGATGATAGATAGATAGTTGTTATAGGGATTTGACTTCACACAGTGGTGGCAGTGGGTTAGGAAGCCTCTGTAAAGGTTTTTCCTCTGCATCTGATACTGGAAGTTGATGCCCACAGGCCAAACAGTCAAGAAAAGAAGATGGACGTAAAGTGGGGGGAGGTTGAGGGCAGGCTATAATTCAGAAACATGAGCTGGAACCCCTCAAAGATGGACTGAAACACATGTCAGATCTTGTTGTCTCTGCCTTGGGGACCTTGGTGATAGGGGTTAACACTCACAACCTGGCCCAGAAATCAGAGACACTCAGGAGGGACCAGGGGAGGGCAGAGGAGTTGCAGGCCCAGCACATCAGAACAATGGCAATTGCTTCCCTTCTGTTCTTTACCTCTCCCAAGAATCTTCCTTGTGGCATACTCTCACCAGAAACATTAAGAAAAAAAGAAAGAAAGAAAGCCCTGGCGGGTGTGGCTCTGTTGGTTGGAGTGTTGTCCCATGCACTGAAAGGTGTTGGGTTAAATTCCTGGTCAGGGCACATACCCAGGTTGCAGATTGCAGGTTTGATCCTCGGTTGGGGTGTGTAGGGGAAGGGGGAGTAACAAATGATTGATATTTCTCTCTCTCTCCCTCTCCTTTCCTCTCTCTGTAAAATCAATAAAAACATATCCTCAGGTGAGGATTTAAAAAATTAAAAAATAAAGTGAATTCTGGGAAATGTGGCTCAGCCTAGCCAAGTTTACACATTACAGAGCCAGCACAAGAGAAATCCAATTTCAATATGAGGAAGAATAGATCAGGAAATGCTTTGAGGGACGGTGGTATGTGAACTGAAGTGAATATTTGAGGATGAGCAGCAGGTAACCAGGAAGGAGAAATGGCAATTCAGGCAGGCAAAGGCATGGGAAAGGTAAGGCTCAGGAATACGGAAGGTCCTGGTGTGGAAGCCCAACAACCAAAGCCACCAGGAACACACCCCAAGGCAATGTCATGTTCCACTTTGCCCCAGCAAAGGAGCATGCACACCAAGGGTATGGGGCATGTTAGAACAAGGAAGTGGGAAGGGACTTAGTATAGATGCAGGGCTTGTGCACATGCTAAGGACGTTTTAAGGAAGTGGGAGTCAGTTTTCAATTGTGTGTGTTTAAGAAGCATAGAGTATTGTTATGGACTGTTATGGACTGGATTGTGTTTCTCCCCATCTCACAAAATTCACATATTAAAGTTCTAACCCCTAGTATCTCATAACTTAACTATATTTGAAGATAGGGCCTTTAAGGAGGTAATTAATGTTAATGAGGCCATAAGGGTAATAAGACTGGGTTCTTATAAGAAGAGGAAGACACTCCAGGAATGTATGTGCACAGAGGAAAGGCTATGTGGGGACACAGAGAGAAGGTGGCTGTCTGCAAGTCAAGGAGAGAGTCCTCATGAGAAACCAAACCTGCTGACATCTTGATCTTGGGCTTCCAGCCCCCAAAACCATGAAGAAATAGATTTCTGTTAAGCCACCCTGTCCGCACTATTTTGGTATAGCATCCCTAGCTGACTAATCCAGGCATCTTGGCAGTTTTATCTAAGAGATTAGGAAGATTAAAGCAGAGCTGGACATCACTAGGAAATAAGCAATTGGAGATATTTCATTATTTTTGTAGTTGCAATGTCTTTGTTTTTCTCTTGTTCTACAGCGGTCTCAGATTCTGATTATATCTATGTTCTGTAAGAGTTGTTTATGAGTTGGAAACATTATGGCCTACCCATCAGCTACCAGCTGCCAGAGCTGTTTCTAACTTTCTCATTGGCATATTTGGAGAGGATTCTCATTTACTGATCCAGAAATTACACTGAATCCTTATTGCTTATTATGTTGAATCCAGATTCCTTTGCTCAGTTTACAAGATTCACAGTCTGGCCTCACTCTTCCTAATTTCTTTTATTAACATTTGTCAATACTTGTGCTACTTTATTTAGACTTTCTTTTCACTGTCTCCCACATAAACTATCTTTAGTCTGAGTCTGGTCTCCCCTGCTTTGGGTGTCCTTATACTTACCCTTCGTGGCCTCCCCAAATGGAATCATACTCTTCAAGATTGCCTCAAATCTTATTCCTCCATGAAAGACTCTTATCTCTCCTTCCTTGGAGCTCCTATGGCTCATTAACTACTGCAGTAGTAGACACTGTATTGTTCTTCGTTTCATATGGATAAATTCCGTCTTTCTAACATGATCATTATTTCCTGAGGGCAGGGGCCATGACTAGTCCTTCTTTTGAATTCAATTTTAAATAACTAACCTTGTTCCCTCCCCCCAACCCCCCCAAAAAAGGTGTGGTTGATTTATTTCATCAGATTTTTAAAAACTGGGCCCATATTTTGACATTTTTATATTTCCTTGCTTCTGATGTGATGTCCTCAAACTATCCATGTATTCAGCCAGCAAGCATTTTTGAACATGTATTTTTGTGCTCAGCAATTGACATTTCAGCTGAATCCTGAAGGATATGCAGAAATAAACCTGGTG
>NW_006297224.1:18578-25845 GCF_000327345.1 Myotis davidii
GAATTTTGCATGAGTAAGAAACAACATGAACAAATGCACAGAGGCAAGAGTAGGCAGGTATGTGAGGTCTCAAAAGAGGTTTATGGAGAAAAAGTATAGTGTGCCAGGTGAGAAAACCTGCAATATGGGTAGGTCTTATGAACCAAATTATGTGGCTTGGACTTCATCTTCAGGGCAGGGGGAAAGCTCTAATGAGTTTTAAGCAGGAGGCAACTATGAACATATTAGAGACATAACTCATGCAAGTGTGTAGCATGGATCAGAGCTGGTGAAACTACAGAAAGAGACTCCTTGGGAACCCTGAGAGCCTGAATTAGGATAGCATAGATGGCAAAAAGTAGGTGGGTTCCAGAGAAAGTATTATTCAACTGGCTTTTTGTCTCTCAGGCAGTTTTTACTCACAGGCATTCTAGCTCTTATATATTTACTAGAGGCCCAGTGCATGAAATTGTGCACAGATGGGGTCCCTTGGCCTGGCCAGCGATCGGGGCTGATCGGAGCCATCTGGCCCAGTTCCAATCAGGGCCAGCCGGCCAGAGGAGGGACCCATGGGAGGTTGACTGTGGGAGCATACTGATCACCAGGGGGTAGCTCCTGCATTGAGTATCTGCCCCCTGACGGTCAGTGCGCATCATAGTGGCCAATAGACTGGTTGTTCAGTCGTTTGGTCGTTCAGTCACTTAGGCTTCTCTCTATATAGAATATGCATCAAGTCATGCTTGGGTTGTGGAATGAAAAACAAACCCAAAGTTGTATTGATCTGGGTAGGATGTTCTCTCTGTAAATATACTTCTGGATACTTTTCTCTAAGTATATGATACTTCATTAAAAAGTTTAAAACAGTTGACCCAGGAACTGTTATCTAAGTCTAGAATTTATAGTTCCTGATAACTTTTAGAATCCTCATCTGGAAAAATTCTCAGACACCTTCAAAAAAACTACCTTTGCTGGCCCAGTCAGTGTGGCTCAGTGGTTGAGCATCGACCTATGAACCAGGAGGTCACAATTCCATTCCCTGTTGGGGCATGTGCCCGAGTTTCAGGCTTGATCCCCAGTGTGGGGTGTGCAGGAGGCAGCCAATCAATGATTCTCTCTCATCATGTATATTTCAATCTCTTTCTCCTCTCTCTCTCTCTCTCTCGCTCTCTCTCTTTCTCTCTCTCTCACCCTCTCTCTGAAATCAGTAAAAATATATTTAAAAAACAAACAAACAAAAGATCTTTGTTGCTGCTTTCTTGAACTGTTGGACCCAGGCAGAATTCGGGAAGCCTATGAGCTTGTCTGCACTGTTGCCTTCCTGTTCCGCATGCTGGATGTGAAGATGCAGGTGTGGAAGTAGTCTGCTTCCTTTCAGACTAAGCTGCCTTCTAGAGTTATTGCCCCAGTTCTTGACTGACTCCTGAAACTTTCTTAACTTTCTTGCTTCTCATTTGTACTGCCCTGCTTTTTCATTTAGCCTCCAAACAAAAAATTCATGAGCTCATATACAGCAAGGTAGCTCAAAAGTTGATAAGCATATGTTTTCTCCCTTCAGCTAAGTTTCAGCCATTCAGTATGTATCCGGACCTCTCTTTCACTGGAGCATCCTCCTTCACCTCCTCAATTTTTGATTTGCCCTGGGGTTCTGGTCTTGGTTTGTTTCTCATTTTCCCCCTTCAGCACTCCTCCTGGCTGATCTTGTCCATGCAGTAAGTAGTTCAGCTGCCTACTCTACTTGGAAGACCTGCCTGCAGGCATCTCAAGCTCAGTTTGTCCCCAATGGAATCAGTTACCTTCCCCATCTACCCTATTTTGCCTTTTTTGTTGTTTGTTTTCATCTCAGTTAGCAGTGTCATCATTTGCCAAATTGTCCATGTTAGAAACATCAGAATTATCTTCAACTCATCTATTTTCTCCATTCTACCTATTCAGTTGTCTATATAATGATTCTGGCACTAAAATACATGTTTACCCCCTTACTTCTGAGGCCCAGGGAAGAGAGCTAAGCCTGACGAACATCTATCTCTGCCACTTACCGCAAATCAGCTTGGCCCTTTCGTCATCTCCCAGGCCCCCAGTGTCCTCACTTGTGTAATATGGACAATACTGACTTAGTGGATTGCTCTGGTGATGGGTGATTTATGGAGAGACTAAAACTGAAGCAAACAAGTTGGCAATAGTCCATGAATGCAAGCACTGACCTCGCAGGCCACACCATCTCCTAGCGAACAATGGCTTCCCCACTGCCTCCCTGATTCCAGACTTTCTCTGTTCTCCTTTATGCTTCATCTGAAACCAGAGTTAGCTTTCTAGTTAACTTTGATGGCCTCTAATGCCAGTGGTTAGTGTCGATTGCCATGTCTTTTCCCCCTCAGCTCCAAGCTACTTTCTGCCTCATCTCCATCACCCATTGGCCTCTAGGAACTTTCCTTTGAAGATCATGACTTACTCATGTTCTTAAAACATTTTCATTTATACCATAACAATACATGTGTAACAGGAATAGAGAAGTCAAAGTAATGTTTAGCCCTGCAACATAAAACAGAATAAAATTAATGCACTTTTAAAAGTGAGGATACATCTCATTAGGAACCGACTTAAGGCAATAAGTGTGGCGTTTAATAGCGTTTACTGTTTTGTTTTGGTTTCAATAGCAGACAGAGGGTGGAACTCATAAGATAACTTGCTGTAGGTCCCTGGGGAGTCCAGTGAGGTGAGAGAGGAGTAAGCAGGACATCTCTATGAGAAAGGGAGTGACTCACGTTTTTAAATATATGTTTTGATTGATTTTAGAGACAGTGGAAGGAAGAGAGAGAGAGAAACATCAACCAGATAGATGCCTGCTGCACGGCCCCTACTGGGCATCAAGCCTGCAACCTGGGCATTTGCCCTGACCCAGAATTGAACCAGCTACCTTTTCCTGCATGGAAGACATGCTCAACCAACTGAGCCACACTGGCCAGAGTGTGACTCACTAACTTTTGAAGTTATGGCACCACTAACTAAAGAGTTAAACACATAGCATAGATCTACTCCTGAAAATGAGCAAAGCAAAAATTAGACCAACTTCTGATTCTTTTTCCTTGCTCATAAGGACACTGGTTTTTTCTAAGATACACAAAAATCACCCTCCAACTAACATTGCCCTTAATTCTGGAAGTTTTTTCCACTCATCTTATCTTCAATGCCCTACCTGCTTGCAGTTCATCAACTCCCAAATGTCAGCATTATGGAAAGTAATAAGGGAAATATATGAATTTATTGCTTCATTTTCTGTGTGCCCATATAAATGGTGCTTTAAAGTTAAAAATAAATAAATAAATAAATAAATAAAGCAGCAAGCTTATCATTTCATCTCAAGGAATGTATAAAGTCCTTAAAGTTAGGAACAAGATCTTCCTGCCCTCAATCCTTCTAGCCTAATGACTGCTCATAGTTGAGCAAGGTAAATTTTTTATCCTTTATGTTATACTAGAGGCTTGGTGCACAAATTCATGCATGGGTGGGGTCCCTCCACCAGGCCTGTGATCGGGGCCGATTGGGGCCATCTGGCCCAGTCCTGATCGGGGCGGATTGGGGCCAGTTGATTGGGGAGAGGGGCCATGGGAGGTTGGCCAGCCACAGGAGGTTGGCTGTGGGAGCACAATGACCACCAGGGTGCAGCTCCTGCATTTAGAATCTGCCCCCGATGGTCAGTGTGCATCATAGTGACCAGCTGTTCAGTCATTCAGTCATTCGGTTGCTTAGGCTTTTATGTGTGTAGATAGCTGTAAGCCACTGATATTAGGTCACTTAACAAAGAGAATGCTTCACAGAGAAATCCAGCCATTGAACAAATGTTTATTAAGTGTCTACCATTTGCCATACATTATGCTAAAGTGGTGATAAAATGGAGTAAGTTCCTGTTTTTATGCGACTTAGCTGCAGATGCAGGAAAGAGGTTATAAACAAGTATATAAGTAGATAATGTAATTTCAGAGAGTGATACAAACAGAAATATAACATTTAAAACACCTGCACATTCAGTAAGAGCTGTGAACATGTTATGGTTGTTTTGAAAGCATCTTTCCCAGACCATCTGGGCTTCTCTTTCATCTCTGTCATATAATCACACGAATTCCAATCTTGGTCCATTTCCTTGCAAGGAAAACTCATCTATTCCACCCACAGCCATCATCACACTTGTGCTCTTGACTTCTTAGGATTCCATAATATCAAAACCACCAGGAAACAGTTCCCAAGTGCACCAAACTCTCTATGTCCATTTAAGACTCATGAATAATAGTCAAGTTACAGAATCTCTCTGACATGGCAGTTTGAGCAGGTAGAAAGGTGGCTGTATGTACATTTGTCTCTCTTAAAAATAGCAGTAATGAACTTGCTCATCTCCCATGCAAATGTTGATGCCTAACTTAATGTATAGCCAGTCACCTGTAGCCTTCTCAGGGTTTCCCATTTGCCTGAGGGTGGCTGTTGGAAAAGCATTAGGCCAAAAATAATCACTCAATTGTGAACATGTTATTTGATAAGTTGTAAGAGTTCACTGACCAAAATCAGTTATTTTAACAACTAGGCCATATATGCTGTTCTGTTGTCATGGGAAATTCTTTAGTTTCTTCTTTCTGTCTTCAACAAACCTTTCCTTGCATACAGAGAAAGAGTTCTCCAAACCCACTTCATGGATTCTGTTTTCATAACTCCTTTCCTTTATACACTGAGTGGCCAGATTATTGTGACCATCTGACATTTGTAGGCAAATTAGCCGTACACTGCATCATATGGGATATGGAAGCCGAAGGCCTGTTTGAACACCTTTGCTGTCTGCAGTTAACAAGATAAAATGTCTCCAATTTGCACAGGAACACAAGGATTGGACAGTTAAGCATTGGAAAAAAGTCATGGTCATGAATAAGTGGGCACACCATGAATCACGTTTCCAGTTGCATCATGCAGATGGCAGAGTGAGAATTTGGCAGAAACAGCATGAAAGTATGCACCCCACATGCATGAGTACAACCCTTCAAGCTGGTGGGGGCAGTGTTATGGTTTGGGGCATGTTTTCCTGGCATGATTTGGGCCCTTTAATTCGTGTGGAACAACATCTGAATAGCACAACATACCTAAGTATCGTTGCTGATCAAGTTCATCCTATCATGTTGATGGCGTATCCCAATGGAGATGGCTTCTTCCAACAAGACAATGTGCCATGCCACGGTGCTCGTATTGTGCAGGAGTGGTTTCAAGAACATGAGGGAGACTTTACCTTGCTTAGGTGGCCCCCACAATCACCAGATCTCAATCCAATTGAGCATTTGTGGGACGAAATTAAAAGAGCCATCAGACAGCTAGTTCCACAACCATCAGATCTCACAGAACTGGACAGTGCTATTCATCAGGCATGGTATCAGATTCCTCGCATCACCTTTTATCATCTCGCGGAGTCAATGCCAAGAAGAATCGCTGCAGTATTGAAGGCAAAAGGTTGCACAACAAAGTACTGATGGGGTGGTCATAATAATCTGGCCATCAGTGTATAGCAAGCAGTCATTATTTCTCTTTATAATAATACCTCTTAAATTTTATCTAGTGTCTATTTTCAAGTAGCTTCTTGGAGCTCTATGTACTTTACGGCTTATTATTTACACCTACTTATTGATAAAGATGACACTTTATATAATTTTAAGGGGCTTTACAATTATTCTTGCTAATCACTCATCCCCATGCCCCACTCATTCTAGAAAACATCACCGTTTTGAAGATGATTAAGTAGTCCCACGACTTAGAGGAGGAATATCTGTTTGGAATTTAGGGCCCATGGAATTGTTACTAAGATAGTGGCCTCTTGCTTCTAAATGTGACTTGGGGGTAATTTTTTGAGTGCTCAGGTGCAAGGAACTCATGTTACATAGATCCTCAGATTGTATCAAACCTTCTTCTTACTAATGCTGCTGAAGTGTCACTTTAAGCCATCTGTCAGTTTTATGTTTCGGGTTGTGATTTGTGATTCCTACATCCTTTTGGCTTTGGAGGGTTTTCCCCTCGAGCCAAGGGGGAGCACTGAAGTCTGTAAGAACAGGATTGCTCCGTATTCCATTCATTCCATCTTCTGTCGAGTGTTGCTCTGGGCTTGCCCCTGTGCTCACACAGCACTGACTTTCCTCAGTTTGCCCTTTGAGACCCTTCCTCAGAGGCTGACAAAGATGGTCAGAAGAACTTTGTATCTTCTTCTCGATACCAGCTCTGGGTGGGCATTTATCCTCTGACACACAGACTTACCAACTTGACTGAGCACCTATTGTGTGTCAAGCATCGAGTATGCCAGAAGTCATTTCTTGTAGACTTCAGTCATTGCTTCATATTTACTTCACATATTCTCTATGTATTCTTTCCATCTTTCATAAGCACAGGGCATTTTTCTTAATTAAACCTGGCAATTCTTGGTATCTGTAGTGTCCCCCCAAAATTCGTATGTTGAAATCCTAATGCCTTAGGCAATGATATTAGGAGGTGATTAGATCATGAGGGTAAAGCTCTCATTCATGGGATTAGTGCTATTATAAAAGAGACCCCACAGTGTTCCCAAGCCCCTTTTGCCATGTGAGAACTGAGCAAGAAGGTGCCAGCTGGCACCTTGATCTTGGACTTCCAGACTCCAGAACTGTGAAAAATAAATGCTTGTTGTTCATAAGCCACCTAGTCTGTGGTATTTTGTTAGAGCAGCCTGAATGAACTAAGACAGTTTGTGAAACTGACAACTAAAAGGATGTAATGAATGTCCTTGGTACCTCTACATTCTAGAGTGTTGTTTTGGGATGGGAATCTGAGAGGCACTCTAGATTTTTTTAGTGTTCCATCCATCAAAGAACTAATTTTTCCTTCCCGACCCTACTCCAGCGCATATTATGCACTTCCATTGAAATGGTACTTTATATTACCTTGGCAATGTAAATGTCCAAATTCGAGCCAAGATAGGCATACAAGGCAGAAAAAGTTGGCATTGTTAATGTTGCATTCAGAAATTTAGCTTTTTATTGTAGAAATTACCTATAACATGTGAGTGCACCTGTAATATACCTTTGAAAATGTTTTAGGAAACAAGAAATTTGGCTGATTCCAGCTCACCCCTATAGCACTTTTCCAGTTTTGCCCTCACTAAGTTTGCATTCATAGCTAACCATTTAATTTACAAAGTTAAAAACATATTTTTGGATGTAGAGAACTTTGAGATAAACTGAGTTTTTGTTGTCCTTTGCTAATTATCTCTGTAATACTTTTCAAAAAATTTTCC
>NW_006297224.1:25926-42336 GCF_000327345.1 Myotis davidii
GCAATGGTAAATAACCCCCAAAGAATAATTTGTCCCCCAAAGTGCGTAGTTTATCTATTTTTAATTCACCCTTCATTTGAAAAAACTTTTTGAAAGGAATCTCTCTATATATAAAACCCTAATATGCAAATAGACCGAGCAGCTGAACAACAGAACAACTGGTCGCTATGACGTGCACTAACCACCAGGGGGCACACAGAACATGGCGGGCGTCGACCATGGTGGGATGATGGAGCAGGTGAGCTGGGGTGCCAGACCAAGGCAGGGCGCTGGTCACTGTCATCAGGGCGAGCCTCTGGTGGTTACTGAAAATCATTTGCTCCTGTGCGCAGTGGTCATGCCTAGCACTCGCACCTGCTGCCTGCAGTGGCTCCCACTGCCTCATCCACTGCCAGCACCCGGCTCCAGCCCTGATCACTCAGCACCATCAGTGGATGCAAGTGGTGGCTGGTGGCCCTGATCGCTCCTCAGGGCCTCTCCACCTTCCCCTGCTCCTGAGGGGCGATTGGGGCAGCAGCCTCTACTCTCACCTGCTGATGGCGCTGGCCCCACTTGCACCCACTGCTGGTTGCTGGTCCCAACCACTCCGTTCAGTCAGCCAGTGTGAGCGTGCCTGGGCCATCAGCGTGTGGGAGCTGTGGTGGTGGGAATGAGGCTGCTGACAGACAGGACCAGGCACCATAGTGGGAGGGGCACTCAGGACGGGCCGAAACCCGCCCCTGTGCCCACCGCAGCCTGGCGGCCCACAGTTCCTTTCAAAGTGCACCTTCTGTGGGCAAGTTGCTCCATCTTTCTGCACTTGAACTTTTTCAGCTGAAGAGGTAATAGCACCAGCTCTGCCCACCCCACAGCATTGTTATGGGGATTAAATGAGCTGACAAATGTGAAAGGGTCTTGAAATTTAAAACATAACGCATGAAAAGAATTCTGTGTTGTTCACTGTGCCAACTATATGCCTGAATGAGAATAAAAAGTGTGTGTGTTTTTATTTCTGCGTACATGTCATGGAAACTACATAAAGGAATTTTGAAAATAAAATACAGATGACCTATGAACAATGGGAGGGTAAGGGACACAGTCAAAAATCCACATATAGCTTTTGACTCCCAAAACACTTAATTACTAAGAGCCTACTGTTATATGTATTATGTACTGTATCCTTAGAGTAAAGTAAGCTAGAGAAAAGAAAATGTTATTAAGAGAATCATAAGGAAGAGAAAATGCATTTACACTACTGTATTTATTGGGGAACAAAATCTGCGTATAAGTGGACCTATGTAGGTCAAACCCCTATTATTCAAGGGTCAACTGTGGCCTCTCTCCAAAGTTCCAATAGTTAAAAATAAATTTATTTATTTATTTATTTATTTAATATTTATTAAGCGCCAGCTAGAGGAAAGTTATTCAGTTGGGTGGATTAAGAAGTGCCAAGATTAACGAATGTGGATTTGGAATCAAAGACTTACAATACAATATGTAAATATCAGAAATGACATACCTTTCCATTCACTCATCTTTATAAGCACAAGTTCAGCACATAAAACTGGTGGGTGTGAGACCTTCAATCTGTCAATAGTGGAGTTTAGACAAGTACTACACTCTTACCTTGATAGCCCTCTCATTATTTAGGTACCTAGACTAAAAAGGACGTGGAGAGAAAAGAAAATATTTACTGGTTTGGCTCAATTCCTGTCCTTACTGCTATGGACCCATAATTCATGTCATCATAGGAATAGCCTCATGTCCTGGCTTCTAAGGCTAAGACTCTATTTATGGGTAAGCAGGGGCATTATCGTTATCTTAGGACTTGCCTCATAGTTCAGGCCACACTAGAAATTGGATGGGAGTGTTAAGAAAAGAGATTTCTGTCTGAGCAGCATATTTTTGCCTTTCTATCACAGACAAAACTGTGGCCAATGGCAGTTCACTCAGCCTGCTTTTTATTAATATTGGTGGTGACAGAACACACCCAGTTTCATTACCAGCTCTTCAGGTGCTTTCAAACATAATGGCTTTTGTCTCCCCCATTTAAGTGCTGGGGCAAGGAGAGCTACAGAGTGGTGAGGGGACAGCTGTCTCAGCACCCGCTCCGGGAGCAGCGCAAACCCTTTATCTCCAAGCTCTCTCTAGTCCTAAACTCATGTACATGAGGTTCATCTGGCTCCCAAAGAACATCTTAGATTTTAGATACTGTCTTTTCCAGGCAAGGTCATTCATATGTACATATTCACTCCATAACTTTCACATGCCGTAATGAACGGAGGAAATGTAAACATATGGTTGTCTTAGGGACAGGACTCTCATTTCCCTATTTGACCTTTGCCCACTTATTCATCATGTTATCTTCCTTCCTTCCAGAAATAGCGGTGGTGACTGCTACCAGTCACCTTGGCTTATGGTCCTCAATCCAGTGGATAATCTAAGCAAGATTACTGTGCAGTGGAGAGTAAAGAACCTTCATTCCCCTCCAGGCGGACTCCATTTCCCTAGCTGTGGGTCAAGACTAAGTTCAGAGGTCAGAGATCTAGCAAGATAGTGGGGTGTATTTCAGGTCTTCAAATAGGAAGAAAACGGAGCGGAGCACACCCTTATTTCCCTTCCCCACTTTTATTCCCACGAAAGGACCCCAGGTTAATACTGAGGAGCCTGATTGTGGTGATGGGGGACAGGCAGGTGGAACCTGGGAGTGAGGACACCAGGACTCAGTGATCCAGATCTGTTTCGGGCTGCGTTCTGCGTTGTTCCATCCGAGCTGAGAGCACTCTTGGCTTCCTGTCAGCTCACACCTCCTGGAGCGGTGCCTTCGTCTGCACTTTTGGACGACTGCCTATTCTGTCTGTAGCATCTCATCTTTTCTCTGTGTGTTTAACTTGCTGTTTTCTTGGCTAATCTGCATGGAATTCTTCTAATTCCAATAAACAGCAGTGCAATGTGTATTTCCCTGGCTAACAATATGCTAAGCCCAGTGAGTATAATGAAGTAGGGAAGCAGGTTTTTCTTATTTAGGAAAAGAGCGCCGAGTTGGTCTTTTGAGGCAGATGCTCCAGTGCCAGGCAGGACTTCAGTGTGACCAAACAATCTTTGCATTGCCTTCCTCGTTTAGATGCCCTGCATCAGGTCAATCATGGCTCCGATCGGCAGGAACTCTGGTGCCCACAGAGTTAAAATATTTCCCAGGTCCCCAGTCCCTGTCCTCCGCATCCACGACCCAGGGTGGGGCTAAGGGTCTTGACCTTGTCACTCTTCCTGAGGACAAGAGCAGAGGAATTGATGAATCCAACTGTGAATTCCGTGTCCCGGAAAAAAAAAAAAGAAGCAAAAATCTTTTCCAGCACAACAACTGATCCAAATCTTCTCTTAGTCATCCGTGTTGCTTGCTGGTAGCTGAGAGCAAAAAGAAAACGTGAACTTGGCTTTGCTATTAAATGTAGAGGAGCAAGGTAAACGAGTCCCTTATTTTCCTTTCCAAATTTTTAAGATGGTAATTAGGAGAACTAGCACCAGGCAGGCCTGAGTGAATACAAACAAGACCCCTATAGGCAGTGCAGTGTATTAATGTAAAAATATGCCTAGACAACGTAACTTGTCAGAGAGGATTATTTCTACTTAGTGAGTCTGCAGGAGCCCCTTTGCTCCACCATTCAGAATTTGACTAGAGAAGAGAGTGGGGCAAGAGAGAGAGAGAGAGAGAGAGAGAGAGAGAGAGAGGGAGGGAGGGAGGGAGAGAGAGCGCGCATTAGTGAACAGCTACTGTGGCATTGATGTTTGAGCGCACTTCTGAACTGGCTTTGTTGAGACTATCAGTGTCTCAGTGCAGAAAGCATGCGCTGTCCCAAATCCGCTGTTACTATGAGAAATGAGGAGCTGCTTTTAAGGTATGTTCGGTGGCCTTTGTTTTAATGTGTCCTTTTCTCGTTTCCAGAACTGGTTGAAACAATAATCCTGCTCTGAAGCAAGTATCTTAGAAGAGGGGGGAAAAAATCTAGAGAGAGAGGAAGAGAGAGAGGGAAACAAAATTGAGACCAAGAGATTGGGAGAAAGAGAGAGCAAGCGAGAGAAAGGACAAGGACTGCTGCGTGCGAGTTCTATTTGCAGGAGTTGCCTTTTGAAAGCATATCATGTTTTTGCTCCCTGCGATTTGTGAGTGGCCAGTGGCTCATTTTAAAGGCTCCGAATCTGGCTCTTGGTTTGTCTTTTCCTTTGCAATGCCTAAGCCTCTTTCCTTATTATGCACTCTGCATGGAGTAATGACCGAAAAAGGAGCTAAAGAGACCCCATATTAGACTTACGTTCCAAATACCGCTCTAATCTGGACTTAGCCTACCTAGATAGTCCTTCTGTGTTACCAGGTTTGGATCACTTTATCCTGTTTGCCAAAATGTGTACCTTTTAAAGACCTCTGTTCATGCATGGCGTCCTGGGTCCCTATGTATTGAAAACAAATATTTGTTTCCTGTATCTGTGTTGAGGTTCTATCGCCTACCAAGAATGAGCCACCACTGACCTTTTGGGAAGCAGAGAAAGAATTATGAGAGATTTGGCATCCTGCTTTGAAAAATGTAGTCTTTTGTTTATTTGCGAGCAGACATTGTAGCACTGAATACATCTTTGGGTTTGACAATGGGACCCGTTGAACAATGGAGCTGTCAAACTAGCTTAATGCATGTCTGGGCCCTTTTTTTTTCTTTTTCTTTCTCAACGCCCTTTTTATCTGCTATAATCTTGTTTGTATAGACTATACGGAATGAATAGCATTTGGTACTGCTTGTTTGTGGTCTTGTGCTTTTAAAAAATTTAATATCTGCCGTTCATAGAGCTTTTTGCATTTTGCAGCTATGTTGGTTGGATTAAGTTAAAGATTTATTGCTTACCTCTCTGTTAACTACAGAAAGAAATGTATTGATTGAGACTGCTTGTAATACCATTATCATTCTGGCAAATACCTTGTTATCAACATGCCTCTACAGTATTTATGCTTGGGGATTTAAAATTTGTCTATTTGGTGGGCTTACAGAATGTAGCAAGAAAGAAGTTAAGAGAAATATTTCTGTGTTGAAGTAAATTATAATTTTTAAACTTGATCTCCTCTTTTGGCATACAAATAGAGAAATGGTTTAGAAATTCAAAGATAAGTGAGAACTTTTGCCCTTATTATTTTGGTCACAAACTATTATTATATAGCCTGTTAAGTTAAAGGTCTCTGTGGAACATATTGATTTCTGATATATGGTTATGTGCTCATAAAAATGCATTTCCATGAAGGGCAAACATTTCTCACATACATCCTCAATTTTTTTTTTCTTTTTGTGACATAAGCATCTATTTCTAATGTGAAAACAGTGAGACCTCAAAAAGAGAAAATGGAAAAATCTGTTTTGAACTTCTCATAATATTAAAATCGCTTTTATTCTCAAAATATATATAAAAGAATGGACCTTATAATATTAAATGGTGCCCTGGCCAGTTTGGCTCAGTGGATAGAGCGTCAGCCTGTGAACTGAAAGGTCCCAGGTTCAATTCCGGTCAAGGGCACATGCCTGGGTTGTGGGCTTGATCCCCAGGGGGGGACTTGCAGGAGGCAGCCGATTCATGATTCTCTCTCTATCATGGATGTTTCTATCTCTCTCTCCCTCTTCCTTCCTTTCTGAAATTAATAAAAATATATTTAAAAAATAATATTAAATGGTAATTTATTCACATGACAATCATCACATTGAGATTGGTTTCTGTAAATAATATTTTTTTTTTACCTAACATTTTAATGTTTTGTTTTATTTAGCTGCTTATGCCAGAGCAATATTTTGAAAAATATCAGTAAATTTATGGAGAGAGATTAAGGACCTAATTTTTAAAAACAGAAGGAGAGTCATTTTAAAGGGCAAAATTTAAAGATATTTAGTTACAATGATTTCCTCTTAGATTATATTGTGGTTTAAATTAGTGAAAATACCGGTAAAAAAGGAACAAGATGTATTCTTTATGAAAACACAGTTATGAAATAGTAACTGTTTTTTAGAGTTTGGACTTACATTTTAATTTATTAAACTTAAGTTGAAATGTTGTGAAATACTTAACTCAGAATAATTTAAATTAATGTTACAGGCTAAAAAAAAATGCCTTCTTAAGTATAGATTTTTCTATGGACAATACTTTCAGAGCCTGTGTGGACCCAAACGTATCTGCAGTATAATGATATTTTTAAAGTTATCCATTGTGAATAGAATGGATTTTAAATGCGTACTTATTATGTTCTCTTACTCCCAATGGGATCTGAACTGCTCACTCCATCAGGTATGCCAATAATTGCTTTTAGGATGAGCTCATAAAAGGTAATTGGTGAAGCTTTATAACTGAAGCTGGCCCACGGTTACCAGCACACCTAGATGCTGCTTTCATGGGAAATTTTTATTCCAAAGCAAAGGTTGCAAAGCAAATTTTTTTGTGGTTTGGAAGAAAAATAGCCCCCTGTGCTCCTTAGCTGCCTGTCAGTAGCACACTGAAATAAAGAGATACCTTGGGAACCTCCATGTTGAATTTTTGACTAAATTATAATTATTTCCCTGAGATCTATTCACTTGGATTTCTAGGTGGTCTTGAGATCCCCTTTTCAGCATTCCACATCCATATTCTCTTTTCCGTTAGCCTGCTGGGGAAGGTAGGAGATTGCCTAAAGTTGGCAAACTTGTCTGCATCTCTGTTCACAACAGTAACAAGATGTGTAATCTGTATCTTGCCATCAGTGTGGTGATCCCCCTCCGTAGTGACCTAAAGAAATGTCAAAGTACATTTTCATTCTAAGCCAGGACTTGCAGAAAAGAAATAGCAAAAGATTCAAGCCGGGAAAATGGCTTCTTTCAATAGAGTGACCAGTGCACCCTTCACACACAAGCCTCCGGAATACCCACGTAGCCATGCTCAGCAGGCCACAGGCTGAGATCTGTAACCTCCATGTATTGGTATCCCTTTATTTGTTAAAATAAAACCTCACCATTTTCTCTCTCTCTCTCTTTTTTTTAACAGTCGTGTATACAATAGCAAAATATTCTTCTGGGACTGAAAATCAAAGAAGAACATTTGATTAATATGCATATCTGGAACTTTATAGCAAGTACAGATTGTGCTTGAATAGGTAGGAAGTCATTCCAAGAGTGAATCAATACTAATTATTGTAATCAGGGGGGTTAATTAGGTGAGAATGTGGCTGATGGGAAGTTCATTGCTCAGAGCCCTGGAAATACCCAGGTTGATGAAAAGAAAGGCAGGATGCGAAAGGAAGAGAGCTGTGTGGGAAGGATTGCTCCGACTCGGGGGTCAGTGTTCGCAGAGGTGAAGCACACCTGATTTGGTGTGATCGTGGCAGTGAGGAAATTAGAAATCTCCAATTTAGGTCCTTGTGTAGAGATTTCTGTAAAAGTCATTGGAACTGCCGCTTGTTTAGTGGCATCTCGCCCAGATCCATAGCATCTTTCTGCACCTCTTCAAACAGTAACAAGTACAGTCTATTCCTTTGCAATCATGCCTTCGATCATCCTTATTAGCCTTCCTGAATTTCTTTCTACGGTTTGGTGATTCCTGGGGATTTCCCCTTTCATAAAACTATTGATTGCTTCTGTAATGTTTATTGGCTTTGGGAATTTTCTGAACTCACAGTGACTTTTTTTTTTCCGTAGGAAAGATGAGGTGGCAGTGGTTTGGAGAGGATTAAAACCTGTGGCATTTTCCTTAAGGGACATGGGGAAGAGGGTGTCAGAGGAAGGAAAGCATATGTGAGGTTTTAATGTTGTAGCCCATTAAGGCTGGAAATGAAGTGTCCTAGAGCTGCAGCACCTTTCTGATCACGTGACACCAATCTACAGAGATTGGGCTGAGATGGAAGCCAGGCATACTTGTAAGAGAGAGAGAGAGAGAGAGAGAGAGAGAGAGAGAGAGAGAGTGTGTGTGTGTGTGTGTGTGTGTGTGTGGTTAACCCTGACTTGCGATGAGGTACACTTGGTTCCCAAACGCAGTCTTCTGCTTCACGTGATTATCTTTAAGGATTATCGTGCACAGGTATGTTTGTCTTCTCTGTAGCATTCTCCTCCCTGTGGGACTCATCCCAAGCCCATTTCCGTGTATGTCAAGGCCATCAGAGTTAATGGGAACTGGCATTTGTGGGGAGAGGATGACAGTGGCCCAGAGTGACAGGTATTACCAGGACAGCTCAAGCGGCCACCTCAGCCCATTCCAAGTTGAACCGCCCATGACTGGCTGCTTAGGACTGTGATGAATCACTGGAGTTTATGAAGCAGGACTTGCCAACATGCCCTCGGAGCAAAAGAAACACTAGAATTTTCCTGTAAAATCATTCTGTTCAACCCGCTTTGTTGTCTTGGCCAAGAAGAGCTGTCCGGGGCTTTTTAAATGCCTGTCTTGAGAAAGGTGGCAGCTGCAGTCCGTAAAACTCTGCTGAAACCTATGGATGGCATTGCTGGCTTCTAGCTGGCGTGTGAACAGACTAGAATGGGCACAGCTGTGCCTGATGCAGACATGGATCCGTTGCTTCTCACCCTCCCGGGGTGCTGCGCATCTCGGTAATTCAAGGGCCTTGCAATGTGGTTGTCTTTGTCATGGTATTCCTTTGTTAGTATCTTGGTCTGGGACCCCAGCTCTCTTCTGGATTCTGTGAGACGGCTCGCTGCTCATTCAGAGGTGATTTAAGAAGCGCTTCTGTAAATGAAAAGTGCACTGAGTTGGGGGTGGTTGGCATGAGTTCCTGGTGGCAGCAGTTAGGATGCCTTTGACCTTCTCTTTGGAAACTGACTTGATAAAAAGGGGTGGAGACCTCATTCCAAGCCCCAGTGCCTACTCTCCATCAACCAGAATTGTCCTCTTTGCTCTGGTTTAGATTGTTGGTCTCAGATGTCGAAGTGTCAGCGGAAACTCTAATGCTATAGAACAATAACATTGAGACTGGCTTTCTCTTCCTTCCCACTTGCCAGTTCCAGGTTTAAACAAAGATTGGAGGGTGTGAGTGTTATGATTAGAGGTACGAAATAACATCAAAATTTATTAACCATCGACTCTATGCCTGGCACTATACGAGGTGGTTTCTTTTATCTTTTCTAATTTAATTCTTACATATATCCAAGAGGTCTGTTATTCCCATTTTAAAGCTGAACAAACTGGGCTCGAGAAAGGTAAAGTAGGAGGCCTAGAGACACAGCTTGTAGTGGAAGGGATTCTAACTCAGGGCTCAAACAACTCTTTCCTTGGCCAACTTGAAAGTATAACAATTGGATATTTGACACATAAAAGTCAAGTCTTCCTCTGGGCCTGCATGCCCACTGTGGACTTTGATTGGTACACACCTCACCTCCTGGTTTTGACACTGAGTAAGCTGTGAAGTCAGAAAGGGAAAAGAAAGCGAACAAAATCTCAGCAGTGTTTTGCTTCTGAGTTCTGCCCACAACTCCCCTCTGTGTCCCGGCTTGTTCATGAGGTCTTTGAATTAAAGCGTCCTAAGCCTCACTTTTCTCAGGCTTTAATCTGTATAATGGGAACAAATGTCGGAAGGAATAATGGAGTGCTTTAAAGCTTTATGAAGTTGAAACATGACTTTTTATCTGTATGCATGGCCAAAATATGTCATGCTGGGATCATAACCAATCTGGCAATAAAGACATATTATGCTCAATATAGGACAGAGCCTCAGCCATCAAGAAGCTCACAGCAATTGTGAGACAGAGCAGTGGGTAAGCAAGTATCAAGTGGTGTAATGCCGAGGAGGGGGACATTGAACTAGGCCTTGAACGACCGATGAGTGAGGAGGAGAGGGAAGATGTTCTTAGAACACCTTGGTCTTATCTTTCTATTGAAAAGAGCAAAACAAAATCTTCAGCCTCGTCACCTTTCTTTTTCAGATTCTCAATGTCATTCACATCTCTCCTTCTCTCTAACCTTGCCACATTCCTATGAAATAGGACAAATGTAGCTATTAGCCTCCAGAGAGTATGGGGAAACTAAGTGATTGGGTAACACAAAGGTTTATACTCAGCAGTAGAGACAAGATGAGAGAATACATTCCACTTAGCTTGGGTAGGTAGCTACACCACTTTTCCATGAAGAATTTAGTTAGGTTTTTTGTTTGTTTGTTTTTAAGAGAAAGGGACACAAAATCTTTTTTTTTCCTAATGGACTTCATGGGAATTAGCATCAAAAGCAAGCTTAAATAAAAAGCCACTTGGGATCTTTTGAAAACCTCTATCATAAGCTAAAAATGGCTAGAGATTTGAACCATATTCTAGGGAAAAGAATAAATTTCCTGTGCTCAAAACCTTAATGTATTTTCAACCTCCATGTCACATTAATAGCTTGGTTATATAATTGCGATGGGAATAATTAGGCTAACACATTGTACTTCTTATCTGAGGATCATGGTAGGTGTTGATTTTCCAGCCAGTCATCCCTACAAGGAAATGAGGGCCACCCATCTGACAAAGGTCTAGCGAGGAATCAGAAAATTAAATGGCGTTCCCAGCGTCCATCAACTCTGTGGCAGAATCACATGCAGAATGCAACAGGTGTGGTTCTTAAATTGTATAATCTTTTTCACTCAGTTTGAAAGCAGCATTTGCCTTAAAGAGTCTAGTCTGCATGCGCCGTATCAGATGACTTCTGATCCTCGTCACCAGAAGCTCTTTGATGGGGCTCTGTCATCAGCGTGGATAAAGTAGATTCATGCATTTTGTTTTGCAGAACCCCAGGCTTTTGCTCTCTAATCCTCACTCTAATTCATTTGTTCAGGGAAAGGAGAGACATTCAGGCAAATGGGGCTGTCATGCCTGCAGAGATTTCCTCTCTAGTTGATATTGTGATTCTTGTCAAGGGCTGCCTAGGGCCGCAGTCGGCAAACTGCAGCTCTTTGGCCCCTTGAGTGTGGCTCTTCCTAAGCCTTAGGAGTACCCTAATTAAGTTAATAACAATGTACCTACCTATATAGTTTAAGTTTAAAAAATTGGGCTCTCAAAAGAAATTTCAATCGTTGTATTGTTGATAGTTGGCTCTGTTGACTAAAGAGTTTGCCGACCAGTGGACTCTAGGGCAACCCTCCTCCCCCTTAGGCTAAAACTTCCATTGCTCTTTCTTTCACACCCACCTGTTGCTGGTTTCTCTCTGGACCTAGTATTTTGCCTGCTACTATATCCCACCCAGCTGCTGCCACTCAGCTGTTGTCCTCCATCAAGCAACCATTTCTCCTTTTTAAATTTAACAACACGTGACAGTAAGATGAGAACTTTGGGCCAGTTGGGGAAAACCTTTTGTGGGGGTGGGAGTGTTGAAGGGCAGATTGCCAAGAACTAAAACCCTCATTCTGATAGGTATAAATGTTGTTCCTACCGCCAGCCTGGCACCAGATAAGGGTGCCTGGGATCGTCTGACAAATCTCGGCATCTTCAAGAGGCTACTGAAGCATTCCTTCAGAGTTTTGTGTTGTTTTTCTTTCCTGGGTGCCTTTGTGTACAAATCGCCATGCTGGACAGACAAGCCTTGTTTGTCTCCCCATCCTTTCTCCATTCTCCTTCCCAATTTTCACATCCGACTTACTCACTTCATGGGACACAATCGTACAGCCTCCCCCTCCCACCCCTTGTCTGGAAGGAAGCCCAACTCCAGAGACAGCTGTTCCTAGGTCGGAAATCAGCCTTGGTCAAGGCTAAGGCAAACTTGATTTTTCTGGCAGATAAGCAGCCCACAACAACTCATTTCACTTTTGTAGTCACCTGCCTCTTCAGACACCAGCTGTAGAGGGAAGCTTCTGGTATTGTCTGGCTTCCATTTGAGAGAGAGAGCGAGAGAAAAGAGAAAGCCTAGGGTGGGGGGAACAAAGAAGGCAGCAGCGGTGTAATGGAGAAAGAAGGAAAAAGGAAAAGCAAGTTAGAGAGGGAAGTGATGAGCTGGCTGGGCTCTGGGTCTGTCAGATCCCCAGTGTTAACCTTTCATCCCCTTGGAATGGAAGCTTCTGAAAACCCTAGAAGGGCACCGCATTTGAGAGCCAGAAGGTATGTATGCAAAGAATGATCTTCAGGTTGAGGGCCTCTTCAGAGGGGAGATAAATTCAACAGTATGTGTTTTTGCTCTATTAAAAACAGATTCAGAAAAATACAATATTGCAAAAAGCCAGTAGCAGCTGTTCTCAAGGGAGAGTGACTATTTAAAATTCCCGTAAAAATGTAAAATATGAATTTAATAACGATCTCATCTTTATTGGCATTTAATTTCACTTAAGTTGTTTTCAGACTGTGATAAAATCTCCATTCCAGAAGGTTTCAAAAGCGTGTGGGGGAGATAATAAGGCGATAATTTTGAACTTATGATTGGTGATGTATTTATTTTTTAGATGATACTTTTATGAAGCTAAGAAAATATATATTTACAATGTCTCACTTAAGGATCTGTTTGTTTGTTTCCAAGTTGCTAATAAAACTGGGTAAACCCAGAACAATCCCATGGCCACCAAGTCAGATACTCTCTCAGGTACTTAAAATTCATGCAGATTTCAATTTTATTGGCTGGAAATGATGGGAAATCCCCTTATAGGGCCTCTATTTCCTGCTCCAAATGGCTTTGAGCACACTGGGCTTTTTTTTGTGTTTTTTTTTTTAACATAAACCAAATAGCTATGTTAATAAAATTTGAATTTGGAAATGGGACAGAGGAAAGACGTTTTGGATTCTTGTTTGTAATGATGAGCCAGAAGTGAGGAGGGGAAAAACCCTTTTATGAAGGTGGCTTTTTGAGTAGACAAAGTAGTGCTGGTTCATCTATAGTCACGTAGCTGATAGGTTGCTTTTAAAGAGATTACGATGCATAAAGTTATGTGTAGGAATATTTTTTAATGGAGATTCGTCATAAAATAGACAGGGTTGTCTGCAGGAGAAGAAAATTCTACAGATGAAACAGAAGTCTCTAAGTTGTCATATATACATGTACAAAGATGCTGAAAGGTCTGTAGTTGAGGGACTGCATTCTGGCTCATTGATTGAGGGGGGTGACAGGAATAGGACTGTTTGATTTCAAGCAGTGTGTCCTCCATGTACAAATGCATTTATTAGCATTCTGTTTCTATTGAGGGTTTTGTTCTTTTTTAAAAAATGCCAGTGATAATTCAGCGCTCAAACAATGACATTGGACAAAACTCAGTTTGAGCTGAGGCATGAGGGGGAAAGGGGTTTGCTGAAACAGCACAGTGCACCCCACTGCCTTGGAAGGCCTCATATAAAAATGAGGTCATTCAGAAACTTTCCCTTGAAGAGCTTCCAATTCTTGAATTGCCTTTTGTTTGGGAAATGAATAGCAAGTTGATTAAAAAAAGGAAGAAAAAAAAAGGAGACAATTAGGGAAGGTAGGGGGATGGGCCTAGGGAAGAGCTTGAGGTTTTTCTGCAAGGAAGCTAAAACTATGAGGAACGTCATGGTTCCCGACAGCTCTGTCCTTCATGGTGTCACCAACCAGGTGGCATCCACAAGAGGAGCCTGCTAATGGCCCCATCCTCTCTCACTGCTGTTAGTAAGATCCTTGGCTATAAAATAGCTTCATTGAACCCGAATGTTCAACAGCCCCCAGTGGAGCTGTCTGCCAAATAACTCCAACTGCCAAAACATGCTACCTGGTGGCTCATTACTGCGCGAAAATTTAAAAAGGGGCCCCGCTGAGTTATATTCAGATATATACATATTTGCCTTCTGTCAAAGCATTGAAATGAAAAATTTAAGTTTTTCATCAGGTGGTATTTGGTTGGGTTTTTGTTTTGTTTTTGGTTTTCTGCTCAAACCTTTGAAATTTGTGTACATATGCTGATATCATGGAAACAAAACCCTATGGGTGTGTGTGTGTGTGTGTGTGTGTGTGTGTGTGTGTTTTGTTTCTCCCTGGCACCTACATCAAGTGCATTCGCTACATTACTTGTGTATTTGGCTGCCAAACTATTTAAACTCAACCGTATCCCATAAGCTTTCCTTGGCGCATGCCGTCACTGTATCCCACATAAGAGTGATCTTTTATATTTGACCCCAGTTTTGCTTCTCACTCTAAATGGTAAAACAAGTGTGCTTTGAAAACTCTGGTACACTAGCTGTTGAATAAGGCAATAACCTATGCACTTGTAATTCTTTCTCTATGACCTACTTACACACTACTTCACCCTCCTTATAGTATGATTAAAAGCTTCTTTGAATCCACCATCGCCTCCAGGGATTGGAGGCAAGAATTTAACAAACTGCTGAGAAGGCTTAAGTCAGTAAGAGGGCTTCCCTACAGCTTCTCCCAACTAATTCACATGCAATTAAGGGGAAAATAAATATTTCAGAAGTGTACATGTTAATGAAGCCTTTTCTACCTTATGGAATGTAGACATAGATGGAGCTTTATTCCAGAGCTGATTTGAAAATATTTTTTCTTTTGATCAATGCAGTTGTGCTCTGCTTCTGTTCATTCATTTTAAAATAAATTTATTACATAGTCAGCTCATTATTTACATTTGGGATTTATGTAAATAATGGGTAGACAACCAAGAACTGTCAAGGTTTGTCTCATTTATCCAGCTAATTATTAAAATCATTGAAAGACCGACAGAATTCTTAAAATTTTAAAGGTAGCCTGCAGTAGCTGAGGGAAGGATAAATGTAACCTAGTATTATTAGGAAAAGTTTGGGCATTTTGAATGTACAAATTCATTTTATTGCACCCGCTTTTCAATTCCTTAAGAATCTAGACCTGGTTCCTCAGAAAGGCAATGCTTTCAAATGAAGGTTAGTCCTAGCTTTACATTCAATGCTCTTGGAATTGGAATTATCTTGGTCAAAAGCCAGATACACTGTTCAGCTGAAGAAGGAAACGGAGTGAATTATGTATGTTTGCCCTTAATTGAATACTCCAGGCCTGTTACTCTATATTGCTCAATGCATCAAGCCTGGATTTAAATTGCTATGTAAATTTAAATTGGTATATACATATCTATTTTCCTTCATAACCTCTAAAGATGGTCAATTCTCATTACCACACAAGAAATTGGTGAGAAAAAAATATTTTTCCCCCATATTGTGATGTCTGATACATTTAGCTACAAGCAGTACATTTACACGTGACTAAATTGTTTAACCCCCTGGCTACCGTGATTACCAAGAGGCAAACTATTAACGTGAGCTCTGCGATTTATAAGGTTGCTTTGAATTAGTCCATGAAGTAGTTTTACATACTTGTGACGTTGTGAAAAGTTCAGTTTCATCCAAATAACCAAACAATAAAACAATAATGAGAATGCTAAATTAGAATGCCACCATTATACATCATTTATCTTTCAAGAATTTTAGCAAATCACCTGGGAAAATCAAACTCACCTGCTTCTATTTATTTGTAAGTGTCTTGTCATTTTTCTCAATTCCTATCAGTAAGTCAGTCACAAATCTGAAATGGGTATTTAAGCTTCGTGGCCATGTAGACCTAACACTGTTCCATGAAGTCACTGTTGCTTTTTTAATCCTTGTATTAAATACTAGGAACTGGCAAATTCATGATTTATCTTTTTAAAAGAAAACATGATTTATTACTGTTTCTTATTTCCATTCCTTTATAATTCTTCGTGTTTTCAAGATGCTACAAAAGGAATCATAACTGTACAGAGATTGATTCGTCTTTCTCCTTAAAGCTCTGAGATAAGTCCCGGAATGTCACTTGGGCCATTTCTGAGATATTTACTTCGGCTAAACCACGAATCCTATTTCAGTTATTTTGGTTCATTCACACACAGACAAGTGTATCACACCGAGAGCATGCAAACCTTTGGGATAATCCTGTCTCCGGTGACTTTGGGATATGGCTTTGACCGGCCCGTGAACTAGGCTTTGGCCACACAGTGGCACGAAACCTAGCAGCGCTTCTTGGGCCTCTTGCCAGCGCCTGGAAACGGGGAATTAAGAGGAACAGGGCAGACTCCGAGCGCTGAGTATCTCTAGATGCTCTGGGACCCTAGGAAAAGTCGGGCTATTTTTAAAGCCGGTGAGCTCAGCAGCCCCAGCCGCCTGCCTGGGGCAGGTCCCTCCCCCGGGCGGGCCCTCAGGGGTTAAGCGGCGGCGCTTTTTAAGAAAGCCACCTTTGGGTACACAGCATTGCTGGCCTGGTCGGTGTTGCCACATTCCACCAGTAGGAGGCAGCACCTTCCACCATTTTACCTCTTCACTCAGGCTTTCAATTTTTATCATGGCATTTGGAAACAAGGTATTTGGGGTAGGGTTGCCAGATTTAGGAAAACAAAAGCAGCATGTCCAATTAAATTTAGACTTCAGGGAAACAGGAATCGTTTAGTAAAAGTATGTCCCAAATATTGCACTTATTTTACATGGTAACCCTAATTTTGGGTGGCGGAGAGGAGAGCTC
>NW_006297224.1:42422-46240 GCF_000327345.1 Myotis davidii
CGGGGCGCGGCGTCCCGGGGTGGAGAGCGCGCGTGCACGCTCGTGCCATTGGAATTGCGGGGCTGTGGGAGCTCCGGTGACCCCTTTAAAGATCCCTTCTTACCATATTATCTGCTCTTCTGACTTTCCATTTGCCAAGATTCCTTTCCTGCGGTGGGAGAGTGGGAGGAAGAAGAGGGAAGAAAGAAAAAAAAAAAAGGGAGGGAGCGGTTAATTATAAAGCATTACAATAGCCAGGTGTGCTCTCTGGCAGAAATTAGTGGTAATTTTTACGTAATCGTGGTGGTTTTGTCTGGGATACAGCCTATAATTTAATAATTAATGTGCTTCTGGTTGTTTTACATGTCGTCAAATGAGGGTAGTTTTTTGGGAGAAGTAGGGAGCTGGGGTTCCTGAGGAGAGGGAAGTATGCCTCATTTTTATCTGGTTGGTTAGTCTTGCTGGTGCCTGAGCTGGTAAGAGAAACTTTGATCCCCTCAACAGGACCTATCTGTGTGTCAGGCGTGTGGTGGAAGGAAAACCTGAAGAGAGAGACCAGGGATTGCCAGAAGTGGGTCTACAAGGTCTGTGTCCATTTAGAACTGGAATCTGTGAGATTGCCAATTATCGGGCAAGATTTTTGGTAGTGAAACCAGGCTACAATTAATCTAGGGAAAAGGGACTGCTATCCTTGGTAAGAGTCCACATAGAATGTTTCCTATTCTGCACACTGTTAAGACTTAACATCCATATTCTTTCTGGCACATTACTGTACTTGTAGCAATTTTCATGCCATTCCGAGCTTTATGATCCATTTCCCTGGCAACTAACTTTCCCCTACGGTGCTGGATTCTTTTTCTTGTATGTTAAATGTTATGAGTTGAGAGATTCTTGAGAAACTTCGCAGCGGCCAATTATTTGAGCCCCTAGGAATTTTTTTTTTTTTTAATGGGGGCAGGGGATGATAGTTATCTGTTAAATGAGAATTGTCTTTTCACTCGATATTAAGAACATTAACTTGCTTGTACACACGATCAGGTTCATTATCTCAACTAAGGTAATCAGATCATATAAATTAAAATATTGAATTTCTTTTTGGCAGTTTTCTCAGAGAAATTAATCTTGGTTAGTAACATTCCCATGATACTTGTTTTAAAAGGGCTCTCTGTCTTGTCCTCCTTAAATGTGTGTGTGTGTGTGCGCGCGTGCGCGCGTGCTATATGGATATATAATAGATGTTTGCACGTTAGCTTTTGAAAGTTTTGTGTGTTTTTTCCTCTCTAGAGGAACTGAACTGAAGGATTGACTTATCATGATTTTGAATTTCTGGTCACCTGCTATGTAAGTGGCCATAATATATCTAGCTAATGAATGCTCTGTGAATTTAAAGTGTTAGTGGCCTCTGAAAGGTGCTGTCTCTTGTCCGTTAAATTATGAAAGTTTAATTCATCCTTTTCATTAGGTGGATAAAGGTGGCTTGTTCAAAATATTTGCTCTGAATAGAGCCTTTGTATTTTAGCCACAGAATATCCATACAAATCCTAAGGTCACTTCTACCCCACTTCTCTTCCAGATGTTAGTTGTTTCCAAATGATGTCCTTTGGCATCAAACTTAAATTGTTTTCAGGGTTTGCCAACTATTGCTTAATTGACCTTTTACAAATAGAGGAAAAGTAGAGGATATGTAAATGATGATCTTCTTATTTGTCTCCTTCGCCCTGAGAATACTGTACCATGTTTTCCGAAAGAGTTTGCAATTAACTCACATTAGAGACTAACGTTGGGGATATAGAAGGGTGTGGGGGAGGGCATTCATCAATTGAAAATACTTTTCGCCACATTCGTACAGTTGATATGATAGCTGTGTGGCTTTAATGTTGTCCAGACTGGTTATCATGTATGGTATATTGCCCTTTGCATTGAATTTCAGTTGGCTAGATATTGGCCTGTTCCTATAAGGAAGTTAAATAAAGCATAGGGGCTTTACTTGTGCTGATTTCTTTTAGAGCAGTAGGATGTATTTTTGATGGCATTTTCCCAGAAGAATGAATACATTAGATAAGTTTGTAAGATGTAATATGTTTGAGTCCTGGAGGCAGATGAACAAAATAGCTTTGGAGATGAATTATTACGCTTCGTGGCCCCACAAGCCATCCAGTGTTTAAAAAGCCTAGGTCACTGAAGGCTCTATGGTGGTATAGAATTATTAGGACATATGCTTCTAAGTCTTGGGGTTTTAATATTCATTAATAAACTGTAAGTGGAAATGGACCCTTTAAATTATCTTAACTAGTAAAGTTTTGTTGTATCATGTGCAATAAAGATGAAAATTAAATAGGAACTGTTTTTTTTTTTTAAATCTGTTCTAAACTGGGGTAGCTGGTTTTGGATTGGTCGTGGGCGTTTCCTCCTTTGTCTCACCTTTTTAATGATCATATATGCATTTAGGGTTTCTAAAAGTTTTTTAAAATTTTGAACAAAAATATAAGGAATAATATATTGGAAGTGAGAAATTACAGATGGGAAAATTTATAAATGCAACTGCGAAAGTACTAATTCAGATTGTGATGTTAAAATAACATGCTGAGAAGCTACCAATAAATTAAAATGAAATCTTATTCCCGCCCCCCCCTCCCAATCGGTAAGTAATCTTATTGAAAATGACAAAAGTTATCCTGAGTGTAAATTCATCAATTTGGTGAATTCCCCTGCTGTTCATTAAATCCTTCCAAGTATAAGGATAACTAAGAATATCTATTTGTGTCTAATTGAACTGAAACTTGGTTCTAGGGTTGTCATTGTTAAAGTTGAAAGGGGCGTTAGAGACCATCTCATCGGCCCTTGTTTTATAGATTAAGAAATTATTAGAGGGACAACTCGACCAGTCCAAGAAGGCAACATAAATACTGCTTTCCCCTTTTCCTCCCTGATAGGCCAAAAACGTGAGTCATTAATTGAATGCCTGCTATGTCTCAAGACACTTTATCTACAGTCTCTAACCTTCACAGTGGATCTGCAGAGTGGTTATTACACTCATTTCACAGGTGATCCTTAAAGAGGTGACATGCTTGCCCGTGCCACATAGGCAGGAAGTGGAAAAGCTGTGGATGGCTTGTGGGTGTGTGTTACATAAATGCATGCTCACATGTTAATTCGAGAGAAGAGGGATCAGTGAACTAAATAGGCCTTTATTTTTGTCAGAAAAACAAAATGGTGCCACGTGGGAATGATTGAGCATGATAGGAAATGCATACCAAGTTTTCAGACTTCACTATCTAATTTTATTTAAATTGAGTTTATTATTCTCTGATTTGATTCAAATTTGCACTGTATTCCATATTTCAGTTAACTAAAGAGAATCTGTTTTAGTTAAAAATATATTTTTGTTTATACAGTACCAGCAAAATGAAAGTCAGAAGCAGTGTGTCCTTTTTTTTTTTTTTTTTTAAGATGGCATTTAAAGTGTTTTTGGAAAATGCCATTATAAATAATAAAGTACAGAGATTACTGAGATTTATCACCTGATCCATGATGGTCATGAGAGAAAATTAAAACGAGGAGACTCCAAAGAAAAGATCTATGCATATAGTTCTTTAAAGATATTTTAAAAATATTATTTTTCAGGTGGGACTTCTCAGGTAACACTGCATATTTTCATAGCACCTGCCTCCTGAGACCCAAAACTCACCCCACATCGGCATTTAGAACACTAATGTTATCTTTGATCTGGGTAAGAGGTATTACTTTACTTGTTAAGTCTTGCTGTTTAATTGTAATTTGCTGGATTGAGGTTACTTTGGCATCTGTTGTGGAGAGGCAGGGAACCGGGGGGGGGGGGG
>NW_006297224.1:47113-48806 GCF_000327345.1 Myotis davidii
GGGGGGGGGGGGGTGTGGAGGCAAGAACCTTGCAAACACAAGATAAAAAGGACATAGGATTTTCAGATATGAACCTAGTAATTAAGATTTCATGGGACCGCTTAGAATGTTTTTCACCTCAGTGTTTTTCCTACCCAGCAACAGCAACAATAACAGTATATTTGGCCTCTGATAAAAGACTGCGTCCGTACTCTCCATCCCCGCCTTTTCTTTTTAACACAGACCCCCAAACTTTTCTTTCTCTTTACCCCTTACTTGTGGTTTGTTTCTTACAAGTTAAACACTCATTCACTTCTTATAAAAAGACAGGTAATGTTTGGGCGTACACAATCATCTGATAAACTGTCAGACAACCAGCACACATATGATGTAGGTATTTGTGCCAAAATTTGGGTGGAGTTCCTTGTGGAGGCTTATGGGTAGACTCAGGAGACCAAATAGCAGCAGGGGTGTGATGTCACTGTAGTGAATGAAAGACAAACCTCACAGCTGCTAAACAACACTGTGAACATCCCTTATCGTGTTGGCGTTTCAGTGGGAACTTGATATTTTCAAGGAGTTGCTAGGAGAGGAGTTACTAAGCCATTCATGTGTTGCACTTCCTGTGCTGAACTTCACCCAAACTTCGCCTGTATTTCTAGTTTAGAGTGTTAATGCCAGCGGGTTCTGTTTTTTTTTCAGGGGAGGGTCCCATTTTGCTTTTTGTTCGAAGATTAGGACACGACAAAGCAGTCAGCCATTTGTCCATACAGGATGTGTTCTAGGAAGGATGTGTTCCCAGCAGAAGGGAGTGCTGGGAAGGTGGTACCGATTGGCAGTTCATCAGCACCTGCACGTGCTCATGCCCTCGTGTCTGTGCCACTACCGGGGAGGGATGGTAATCTAACAAAGCCCCGTGCTACTTGTGTAGCAGAGCAGAAAATGTATTTTTATTTTTCCCTAAGAAAAAGCTCTTGCTCAATCTAAGAGAAATGGAGTTGTGCACTCTTGGAAAAACCTTTGAGGGAAACAAAAACCAATTAGCTCAGTAAATGTGCCGCTCTCAGGTAATTGTCAAATAATTATTCCCCTTCAGCGTCATCACTGTGTAATTGTGCCATCCAATCTTCTGCTCTGAATGTGGATGGGAAGGGATGGAAACCTCACTTCCCTCCTGGGATTTCCTTTTTCATTTACTGCGAGCCTGAGACTCCTCTTAAAGGACTTTTAAAAGAAAGGGGAGACTTGGAGCCTCTTTCCTCTTCCCATTTGTCCTAAGTCACAACAGAAAGTGGTTACTCCCACTAGCTTTATGGAAATGCAATTCCAGTTATGCAGCTGAAATGCCAGTGAGCCTGTCTGAGATTTCCACTGTCGCTCTGCGACACCCAGAGCTTTATGAACGGTCTGTTTTCGGAAGTGCAGGTTGTATATTATGCTCTGAGACTGAGAGCGCTGCTTTCAAATCGGCTGATGATGTAAAATGGAATGCTAATAAATATGTAATCATATGGCTCTCAAAATGACAGATGAGTACAAATTCGGGTGTGTTTTTTTTTGTTGTTGTTAAATTTTAATTACTCCTTGGAATGAATGCCTCAAAGCTAACTTGCCAGCAAATTATTAGACTCATTTTTTCCCCTCCTGAAGATGTATGTAAATTAAGTTTTAGCTTCAAGGGGAATAAAATACCATTTCAGTTTATTACTCTGGA
>NW_006297224.1:49201-62353 GCF_000327345.1 Myotis davidii
TCTAGTGAATACAATAAAAAGAAAAAATAATTTAGTTGAATTCTCAGATACCCTGCTGGTGTCTGAGAATCACTTATTGGTGTGGGAAAGCCTACACACACACACACACACACGCACAGACACGTATATATGGGACACTACTTATTGGGCATAATGCTTTACCTTCTTGAAATAACTTACATTTAATGGTCTTTGGCTATAAAGGTTATGAAACTGTTGCACATCATAATATGTATTTACATATTATTATCTTTGTAACTGAAATATTAAAGATTCAGGAAGGTTTAACATCTTGACCAAAGATACGCTTCAAATTAATGATACAGCAGAAAATTGGTCTCAGGACTACATTTTGACTCTTTGGCCCAGAAGCTCAGAGTGGCTTCTATTAAAGGTGTGAAAAGAAGTTCACTCTGGTAATCCTGTCACACCTGACTGGGTGACAAGCTTGACCCAGTTTAGTGACCCGGTCTATCCTTGCTGCAAACTCCCTGGACCTGGGGCCATTTCTAGTTCTCAGTTACAATGAAGATGTTGCTACTGTTGAGATATTTTAGGTTTAGAATAGGAAGAAAGACTTTTCCCAGGAAAATCTGGACAGTAAGACCTTAAATTGATTCTTGGGTAGACACAGCTGGCCCTGGCCAGACCAAATTTCTGGCTGCTGCCCCATTTTATGTGACCCATTTATATTAACTCATAGCTTCCTGTCACTATTGAAAGGAATCCTTGAAATTGTGATTGTGTCTAATGGGCAACCAGCACATAAACTGAGCCTCTCAAACGGCTGAAGTTAAAGGAGATTGATGGACCTACGAGGGGGCAGATGGGTGTAAACCAACTTAAACACGCACGGTCGCTCTCACACCCAGCTCTTTTCTCTCTGCATCTCCAGAGTAAGACAATGGGTGTCACCCAAGTGAACAAATACAGGTTGAAATCTGACATATCATTTTCTCCCTGGAAACTCTTAGAGGAATAACAAAGGGGAAAGCTGCTATGAAAAAGCATAAAGAAGGAGGAAAGCTTTTGGTATAAAGGTTGTATGTGTATTTTGTTAGGTTGCTTTTTCTTCTTCCCTCCTGAGTCTTTGTGTCCCAGCTTAGATTCCTGTAGGTCATGAAGAGTATAGCTATTTTTGATGTTTTCTTTCTGCCTTTTTTATATTTTCCTGATTTTGTATCTTTTCACTCTTCTCTAAGATGAAATGGACTTCTCTAACCCCATTGTGTTACCCGTTTCTGAGTCGTTTTCTAAATTTCAAGAGAAGGGGGTCACATCTGTCCCCCACACAGTTCTGAGCATCGGCGCCCTGAGAGGGGGGGCGGTCTCTGAACAGCGCCGTCACCACTGGGAGTAAAATTCCACTGGAGCAGCTGCGTGTTTCTGCGCATAAAACTGTATTTTGACTTCTTCCTACATTATGGAAGGGGAGTTGAGTTTTCTGGTGGAGCATAAGGGTAGCATATTTCAGAATGATTAACTTTATGGATGTCACTGTCGTGGCCAGCTATATTTGGCTCTGCTGCAGCTGTGTTTGCTTTCTCAAAATTGTCACCAGGAGGCCTCCAACTGCAATCATTCCCTTCCGTCATGCTGGTAACATCTTTCCTTGCGACTCCCGTTGTCCACCCAGCCATCTTTCCCGGTGTCAGGATTTAAAGGCAACACACAAGTCCTTTGAAAAGCCCAAATGCTGGCTAACACCATGGCAGCTCTCTCTCAAGGCGATTTCTTCATATGAAGTCATCTTTATTTTACAGCATCATGCTCCCTGTCAGGATCCTTTCTTTTCACAAAAAGCCACGATTTTCCTGATCCTTCTTTTCCTCCTTTTCTCTTACTCTTGGAGGTCAAAAAAGTCACTTCCGGCATCTGCTGATGGGCAGTGTCCCTTCCTTTTTTCTTTGTGACGAGGGCCTCGGAGCACGCTTTCACTTCTGACTGCTAGAGGTGCCTTAGAAACCCTGTGTGCAGAGGAGGTTGAGGGAAAACATTTTTTTTTCCCTTCATGGAACACTTGCCATTGAATTTACTTTCTCTCAGGAAGAATCTAGGAAACATTTATTTTTCTCCATACAGAAATCATTTCAAGTCCATGGGCTGTTGGGTGAATTTTAACTTTTAGCTAGAAATCACTTCCTCTTGGATTGTTTCTGCCTGCGGGGGACACGCCCCCTGCCCCGGGATCTGCTCCTGTGCGGAGGAATGGAATCACTAGGAAGACTGCTCTGGGCCTCTCCAGCTGGGGGTCAGAAGGTAGATCTTCAGGGTTGAGCGTCCTTCACGAAGCAGCAGCCTCGTGCCTTCTCTTGGCTGTCTTCTGACTAGTTCCATGCCCCTTCAGATCTCAGTTGACTTGTCAGGATTTCTCATCTAGAAAATAAGGATAATAAGATTTGCTTCTTGCCTGTCCCACAGTATTACTGCGAAGCTCATACCGGGAAAGGAATGACAACCTAAATATTTTATGGCTTCATGGTACTTAAAAGTGACCACAAGTTCATCTGCATTGCCTGGGAGAATCAAATACAATGGAACTTCATTACAACTGGCCGGCTAATGTTTCCCCCCTTGGAACATTCGTGCTTTATCAAGTCGCAGCCGAAAACCCAGTCTCAGCCAATAACGCGGTATTGCTCCCATATAAAGTCTCAGAAAATGCTCCATCCCCAGGACACCATTAAGAAGATGGATTTTCTTTTCTCTCCTCTTTCTGCATGGTGATGGAGAAATAAAATGCAGTTTGTGGGCCAACAGCTGTGAACTTGTGGTCAGACCTTCCCTTTTGGAATGGGGTGAAACAAAAAGCAATATCTCCCTGTCCATTATCCCCCGATGCAGGTTCTGCAGGAGCCCATCCCTAACCAGCTGAAACCGATTTTGATTTTCTTATGGGATGAGAATTAGCCACACAATATGAAGGCTGGTTCTCGCATAACAGGACTCCTAGCCCCTCAGAAACACCTAGGCCATTAAGAGAACAATTTTGATGGTATGAATATGGAGGGGGAATTTCATAGGCCTGCCTCCTAATGGCCTCACTGGGAGCTCAGGTCAGGAAGCCTGGAGAACAAAGGAGGAGGAGGAGTGGAGTCTCCGAGGAAGGAAACCATTTGGAGAAAGAATCAGTGATTTTTGCCTTAAGAGGTGGCGCAGGGGGTGTAGGGTATGTATCCATGTGGTGCCTAGCTGCAGGATGCATCGAAGTTATTCTGTTCTTGTGCTTTAACAAGCAGGCGCTAGTTTCTGCTGACACAGCCATTAGGGTTCTTGAAATCTAAGAGATCAGAGCCACCATGGTTAGTGGGAAGATTTGTTTTGCACATTGAAGTGCTTTGATTTGTTAGATCAGACGTGATGAGATTCAGTTGGGAAGCTTAAAGCATGATCTGAGGTCTTTGTTGAGGAACTACCTCCCTACCTGGCGGGCCAGGGGAACACTCAGCATCTACTCTGGCTAAGAAGTGATGTTGGCTCTAAGAAACTCCCCAGGCCATGAATGTGACCTCTAAACTTAAGGATCCCTTGCCTCACATAACAGAACACTTTGCATTAGGGGGAGCCAGGGCCGGCACTGAAGGCAGTGGGGACATAAGCAATATCAGAGATTACTGCTGTTTCTGAGATGGGGAAGGAAAACTAGCCAAGTCTAGCAAAGTTGGCAAAAAGAGATGGGAGTCTGCCACCCAGATACTAGAGATGTTTCTGTACAAATTAATTGGTACTTTGTAATCAGCACATTTCAGTGTCTACGAAGTCTAAGTTTATTGGCAGTCTTTCAGCGAGCCAAGATTTTGTGTTCAGCTATTACAAAAGGTGACTAAAATGGGACTGTTAGCCTCACAAGCCACGTGAAAGCCTTTTTCCCTTGCCTCTATGTCTTGTTTTTCAGGCCTATTCAGAACATAATACTTTTGATCCACATTGATTTCTAGTTGTCTATTCAATAAAACGATGTAGACCCAGAAGCCAACAAATGTTTTCTCGCATCAACAAAACTGTAATTCAGTGACAATCAAATATTTTTTGGTGTGTATGTTTCTCCTATTTCTGATGACTCACACTTTAAAGGACACTGCCTTCCCAATGGTTCATGTTCTGAAATATTTTATAATATCATTTGTCCTTGATTTAGAGCGTACTGTGGGACAGCCATTAGGCTAAGGGATTTATATAAATTATCGGTCATTTCCAGACACATGTTGCAAGGTAAGTTGTATCACTCCTATTTTGCTGGTGGGGAAATCGAGTTCTAAAAGGTGGTAGCCCTGAATGTTCAAGCCTGTGTCTGTCTGTCTGTCTCTGTCCATTTGCAAAGCCCGAGATCACAGTTTGGCCCAGGAGGTTGCTTGTAAGTCTTTTTTTGGGGGGGTTGGGGGGGGGGTATCAGATCCTTTTAAGACCATAAACAGGCTGAATTTGTAGAGATGTTGGTGAATTGGCAGCTGAATGGGTGGATTTGAGTGTGAAATATAGTTTCTTAGCTGCGTCCTGATAATCTGCTTTTTCCATGCTCTTTCACATAAATTGCTTGTTCCTGGTTTTTTAGTTCATAGCCAGACCACTTTGTGAGTCTAGGAGGCAAGAGTGTTGTAAGAGATGTCAGTAGAATGGGGCACCATAGCAATGTGGTGTCAAGATCTTCTAATGCCTGAGGCAGACTCTCACTAACTGCCGAGATAAGGAAGCAATTAACATGGAATGTTAAGGTGAATTCCCATTCTTCATTTAAGATAACTGTATATTTCATGAAAAGGTTTCTTTTAAGGATTTCATTTAGAAAATCTAGATTTCCTTCCATTTACTTCCCCATGGTGAACACTTGGCCTTTCTCAGGGGCCCTCCAGCCCACAGCCTTCTTGTGAATTAGAAAAAGGTTTTAAGGTGGAGTTAGGTCTTCTCTGTCCCCCTCAATTGGTGACTTTATGCAGAATCCTTTCTAGAGTTACATGCACTTCTACCTCCTTCTTCATAAGTGGGTCAAAATAAGTAGAGTCTCTGAGCAAGATGACAAGTGGATTTAAGTGATGGACAGTTGTGACCCACCCAGATCTGGTACCCAGTCCATTTCAAGTATCAGTACATGTTTGAACTCACCAGAGGATTCTGGGTTTTCAGCAAATCATAGATATTTGTTTCGTGTGTAGACACCCAATGTAAAGGAAGGGGTACTAGAAAAGTTAGAGTAGAATTCATGTATGGGTTGGCCTCATCCACAAACCATTCCCAATATTAGCTTGTCGAAATGCCTTGGCGGGAGACAAGCATCATAACCTAGGAGGATGTGATTTGAGTGGAGTTTTCATGCCCTGTGTGCTTATTGTATTCTTGCTACTGATGCAAACATTATCTATAATTACATTTTCAAGTGACTGAAAATTGTAGGCTTTGTTGAACAAAAACACAGCCAAAGAATGGAATGTATATCTGCTCCACCCTCCTTATAAGGCTTTCAGAAATCAGCTGATAAGGCCCAATACCACGTCTCTCAACTAAGTGATGGCAGTTCCATTCTCTGGTGTTTGAACACTTTGTTGAAGTCCTGGGTTCTCAATGAGGATCATATAATTGGAGAAGATGCTATTACTCTTCCGGCACTTCAGTTGCTCCGTTGTCAACTTGATCACAGCAGCACCTCTCACAAACCCTCTGTTTTCAGGATGTAAAACAGGAAACGACATTTGATTGAGACCCAAGCATGATGGGCCAAACTGAGAGAGTTGGTTGGGATCCAGACGCTGTTGCTGCCCTAGGGCAGGTGCTGTTGCACCCTGTGACAGCACGTTGTCTTTATGATGCCCTCCTCCCATGAAAACAAAACCATTGCTCCTGCAGGAACCTACTGTAATGTGGATTCTTCCCTTGGTCTTGAATTCTGGCTGTGGGACAAGAAAAATATCCTGAACAATTTTGTTCTTCTAGACCAAAAGTGATGGTGAACCTTTTGAGCTTGGCGTGTCAGCATTTTGAAAAACCCTAACTTAACTCTGGTGCCGTGTCACATATAGAAATTTTTTGATTATTTGCAACCATAGTAAAACAAAGACTTATATTTTTGATATTTATTTTATATATTTAAATGCCATCTAACAAAAATCAACCAAAAAAATGAGTTCGTGTGTCACCTCTGACACGTGTGTCATAGGTTCGTCATCAGTGTTAGACACTAGATAAGATCTTATTTCTAATTTCAGTGAGAGCTTAAACCACTTGGAATTTTAAGAGAGAGAGAGAGAGAGAGAGAGAGAGAGCGAGCCTGAAATGTTATACCTTAGTGTTTTGCTCATCATGGATTAGCATTTTAAAATCCAAGGAACCCATGTGATAGAAAATGCTCCTTGGCTTTGGGTGGAAAGCAGATGGGAGAAAAATGATGATGACCTTGTGAGTATTATTCTGTTTCTAAGGCATTAAATTTGTCACACGTGAAGGTTCACAATGGTATAACTCTGAAAAATTAAAAAATATTATAGTGAAGGTTTAAATTAAAATAGAAGCAGAACCTTACTTGACTAAGGTTGCTAAGAATACCCACAAACCACCTCAAATTCTACTGAGTCCTGCTCTGACACGTAGGACAGAGATGTTAACAAACACAGAAGGGCGGGTCCTAATGAAATTGTGAGCAGTTGAAATCCATTTTGGTGTATGCCCAGTTACTTCTTAGTTCTTTTTCTGACATAAATGTAGTTGGGGTTCTGGCAGGCCACTTTATACAGTACTATGAAAGTTAGCAACCATATTCAGTATTTGTACCATTCATAGGTGACTGGATAACTTTGGGGTCCAAGTAAAATGGGTTCAATGTAATACAACACATCAACAAGGGTTGTGGGATTTTTTTTTTTTAATGTAAATGGACTGTTGGAGCTTTTGAAACAAGGCCTCAGCTGACATAGCCAGTCTCCATAATATAATTGCCCAATTGTGAGTTATAAATAAATGAGGGCAACTCAATTTGTGTCTTTCATGAATTCCCTCTGTGAATTACCACTACTCTCTCTTATGTTCAGGGCACTGTTTTTGACAGGTTATGTGTTTATGTTTCTAAGTGCCTGGGCTTTTGATAGTTTGGATTCTTAACCAATCAGCAACTCACTTTAAGAAATGTAATTAGCCGAGAACCAAAGTAAATTAGCGTTTAAGGTTATCTAATTCCCGGGGTTTCTTGTCTGCCTCTCCAGTAGCAAATTGATTCCACTGTGGTGTAAGCACATGGCGGTTGTACAGTTTGAAACACAGATTCAATAGTTAAAATTAAGTCGGACAGCTGAGGAGTTGAGGATTTATGAGTCACACTGACCGGTTATTTGGCGGAATCGATTCGTTCTTCTGTCGTCATATGGAAACCACCTAGACGTTTTCTGTGCAGAGTCAGGTTCCTTTTTTTTTGCTCCGTCGTGCCTGCCAGTGATCAAGAGTTGCAGCTTATATTAAGTAAGCTCCATTCCTAACACAGATATTGAAAGTATCACGATGTACAGGTTGTTGCCTGTGCTAGGGGTTACACCATTTTATAAAGTGTTCACAAAATAGTTATTACTTTAAGTCCGACATCTGTTGCTCTGAGCTTTAGTTGATCACTATTGATTGTTTCTTTTTTGGAGAAACACAGGTTTAACATGAAGGATCTGCCCTGTTGGGTTGTTTTGGGCTATGTAAGAGTAATAAAGGATTTTGTTGTTCTTGAAACAAGAATGTAACTGTTCCATCTTTCTAAAGACCTTCATTCTTCATCCTGTACCTTGGATGAGATGAACATTACAATATTGCCTCATCCAGTTTTTGACATTTCTAGATCCTTCCTAGATTCCTTAAAATAACATTTCATGTGTTCTTTCAGAACACAGTAGAGGAAGTAGTCTCCTGGCGGATGTGCGTGTACATGAACACTTTTACGGTCTTGACCGTTTGGATTGTAGAATCCAGGTAGCTTGAGAGATGGGAGAAAAGTCAGCATTGGTCGAAGCTGGTAATATTACAGTTCTTTCCCACCTAGAAAGCTCCAAGAGAAGTAGTGCCTACCTACTTCAGTAGGTCAGACGGGCCCTGGTGTGATCCACAGACTTCATTGCTCAGGCAGAGACATCCTTTGCTTCCCGAACTCCCTTTTGATGAGTTCTATAATTTATTCTAGAGCTAGAATCTCGAGAACAAGTAGGTACGGATGAAAGGAAGCCGATGGGTAGCAACTACTTGATTGGCATTGCAGATAGGACCTCAAGCTTTTTCATGCTCTTGGCACTCAAGATACAATGAATCTGTGCCCTAGTTTCCTGTAACACTTTCTCATACCAGTTGTCCTGGCATCGTCCTTAACGGTGCCCCCTTTCACTCTAAAAAGTGAGTGATGAATGAATGATGTGGTCCCTTCTCATGCCAGACCCGTATCACTAGCTTTCTTAAACACAGAGTGGGGCAAAAGTAGGTTTACAGTTGTTTGTATGAAAAATAACACAATAATTAATACAATAATTAATAAATAATGATGTAGGAATGAACTCTGTGTTTCGAGTACTCACAACTGTAAACCTACTTTCCCCCCACACCCTGTATAAATGTATTTGCCAGCTTTTAAATGACTATGCATAGGACTAACCCAGCCTTTCTACAGACATGGTTGGTTATCCATGCTTTTAAATTTCCAGGAAAAGTAATTTCTAGCCTCTCCTCTGACCCGTTCCCTTACCAAAATCCTTGTAAATAGAAAAATTACTCAAAATGTAACAGAGGTCTGCTTGGTGTTTCTACTGTGTTGGTATCCTGCCGGGCACTTTGGGATGTGCTGTCTAATTAACTTACATTTCTTTCTGACCTAAATCTCTTGTGCTGGAAATTTCTGTGGACAGCTTTGTCTGAACACTCTTCCCTAGCACCTGGGCTCAGTGTCGGAGGACTCTGGGATGAGACTTTCAGGGCAGCCTGTCCATTCATCCCATTCCATTCATGAAATAAGGACTCCATTCTGGAAACCTCACATAGGAGGAAGCTCAGTTGCTTCTGTTAGCTTCTAACTGCAGTGTGACCAGAGCCAGAAAATGACCAGATGATTCGGCCTCTGTTTGTTCTCCCACTGTCCTTCATGGAACAGTAATGGAAGAGCCCCTTGTTATGACACCAGAGTGCCCAGCTTGATTCTTGAATTTTACCCTCTGGCTATTTTCACTCTCTTCAGTGCTCATTGGTCTTTCCCACCCAGTGCTGGAATTTCAGAGGATTGGTGAAACGTGTGCATCTAAAATCGATTTCCTGATTTTACATTTATACCCAGCTGTTTGTTATTCAGGGCAGCCATCAGCATGGGAGTCTCAGCGGACCATGTAATGTGCAGCTGTAGCCAGATGTAACGCTTCTGCTCCTAAATGTTTCCGTTAGAAGCTTAGAGAGGCAGGCCAGAGGCTGCTGATAACCGAGTTGCCTGCAGTAATTTACTCTCTGGAGCTACACAAATTCTGCATGGCAATTGTATTTCATGACCAACAAGCAGAGCAGTGTTTGTGATCTCTTTCACTGGTAGTAATGTTGACATTGTATATATCAAGTTTATCTGCACTGTTATGAAAGGTACTTGTACAGCTAATTCAAACCACAGGAAGCTGTCTGATCTGTATGCATACAGCAAGCTTGTCCTCAAGAAACATCAGCCAGGATTCATATCAAACCTTGGCCTAGATTAAAATAGGTTCATAAACTAGTCTCTTGAACAGAAGATTTCTAAAGGAAAATAACTTTAGGATCATTTCTCTTCAGTCTACACTCAAACCTTGTTTCTCATTTGCATTTATTATTCAGATCTGTGTTTCCTTTTGTATTGGTGTGACGTGTCTTTGTTTAGAGGCTACAGCTTCTACTAAATTTAATTACTTCCCTTCAAGGCTTTAAATTGAGGGCAGGTCTATTAATTGCTAATTACTTTCCCTTGCCATTTACACAGCAAAGGTACAAGTTACTAATTGAGGGTCCCTTCTGTACAATGACAAGAGGCTTCTTCACAATATTTACCTTTATTTGGGGGCCAGTTTTTATTTCTCTAATCTTATCTTTTTTAAACATAAAAGTGGGCATTTTAATGCTATATTGGCCATTCCTCTGGACCAACTTTGTTGAGAGATCCTGGAGAAGGACTGGGAATCATACTTGGCTCTGTGTCGCCATCTGGTGGTGCCTTGATCTCTTTTAGCCTCCTTACACCAGTTTCTCAGGGGAAGATGGTATCCCTGGGTCTGTTGCTTTGCTAGTTTTACCCCACAACCTCTCTGGGGATTTAAAATTAGCCTTGTTCCTCACTGGTGACAGAGAGAAGCATCAGTATGGCCTGGTGCTTTTTATGTCATTAAGTGTTCATTGCATGTGTGCTAGATGTTTGGCAGTTTTGACCATCTCCTTAAAATTCCTCACTTGGCCTCTGTGTTATGTGGTTCTTTTTCCATTTCTGTTTCTTCTTATCTCTCATCTCCCCACACCCAGTTCTTCCTGCCTCCTGACTGTGGGCACCTTCTGTTACTCACTCTTTGGCTCCCAGCTTGTCCTTCTCAACCTTCCCTTTCTAGAAAGCTGATATCCTCAACTACCCTACCATAGCTGATTGGGGTAGGGTCAGGGGAAGCTATGTCTCAACATTTGAATGTTATTTCTGTCTGGATGTGCTTCTGCCTCAATAGTCTGGACTCAGAGTCAGTCATAGGAGGTGGTGGATGGAGCCTGTCCATCAGGGATGGCTACTTCCTGAGTGCTCTTGGGCTGGCCACAGTCCCATTTCAGCAATTTATTAAGAGCATTATGAATCCCAGGAAGGGTTTTATAATTTATAGAAAGGACAGTAAGACTTGTCTCTTCATTTATTTGACTCAGTATTTCACAAATGAAATTACTTCCCAGCCCAGCTTTGGACTATTTAATTTTCTTCCTGACCTTTTAATCTTTGCTTTGAAATGTATCTGCTGATACTTGGCTTTTGTGTTGTGATGGTACTCCTGTTGCACAGTGCTAAAACTTTTAATTTAAAAAAAAAACAACATAAAGGTGTAAAGAGCAAGAATCAGGATATAGATTGAATTAATGGGTAGTGGCACCGTGAAAAGCTTTAGAACCCTTGTTATTACTGGGAAGTTTAGGTTTAAAGCAAAATCAAAGTAATTTGAGTTTGTGATTATTGTTGGGTTTCGTAAAAATGTTCTACAGTGCCTAGAACTGCAGGTCACTATCCATGAAGTTATAAGCCTACCATCTCGGAGAGTTCTATTGGGCAGAGGAGCCAAAGCCTGCCTGGGGGATGCTGTGTGTCCCTCTGTCCCTGGAGGGGGTTGCCTCTGAGAAGAGCAACCCACACTAGCAAGGATGAGCACGGACCAGGGGTCAGGAGGGACCGACAGTTCAGCCTTTCCCCACACAGGTCCAGGCTCCTCTTTGTTGAGTCTTCTTGCATGGCCTCTGGCCTCTCCCTAAGAGAAAAGCGCATGTCTTCTAGAGAGGACCCGTGTAAGGTGGTGTGCACTGGGTTACATATAGCTGGGTTGTGCTGGTGGAGGTGTGTGGTGTGTGAAATTGAGTGGTCTTTCAAACTGTAGTGCTTATTAAGTTATTGATGGATGGTTGTGGACTCAGACAAGGTGGGAAGATAATCCTATTAGAAAGTGATTACTCTTCTACCAGAATGCGTTAAAAGAGTAGTAGTTATGGTGCTGGGACAGTAAGAATTCTGACAGGATTTCTGTGATGAACCAAACATTATGCAGTCCACAGCTATAAAAATTCATTCTGGAGTGAAACATACAGTATCCTGTGCAGCACAATTTCATACATATTACACATATGAATTTACATAGCATGCAAAAATTACGAAGAGGTGGAAGAAGACATCTCAAGGATTATCCTTTTAAAGTGTGCTATAACCTTTTTATAAATATCTGACAAAAACTATTAATATTTGGAGCTCTGTGTGTGGGCTTGAAATAATAATTATTTCAAATTATACAGGTGGAGTTTATTTTTATTACAATGTTTCTAACAGCGGTGAAACTCACTTATTAAACATGATTTTGGAATTAAAAATGGGAAACTTTACAAATTATTTGAAATGGAGGTAGGTAGGACCTTCTGTAGGAAGCCAACAGCCTTGTCTTCTCTTTCCATCTCGCACCCACCACCCTAAGCCGAGTGCGCTGTGCTCCCACGGTGTCCTGTACGTGTGTGCGGATGCACACGTGAACCATGCTGCTCTTAATGGCATTTGCCACGCAGGTAATGGGAGCATTCTTAGTTCTGTTCAGTCTCTCCCATTGCACTGTAGGGCCCTGAAAGCAGAAACCAAGATTCAGTGAGCCTTATGGCCACAGCGCCTAGCATTGCATGTGGCCCAGCGTAGATGCAGGATGGAGAAAGTCAAGAACTAACATTGCTAGTATTAAAATGAACTGAGCAAATTCCCATGGAGCACCTACCATATGCTGGGATGTAGGACATAATGACAAAAAGTGTTTCGTGGAACCTGACATCAGTACTTAACTGAAATCCTCAAATTCAGACTCTGAGGATGGGGAGTGCCTGACACCGGACATCAGTGCTTAGTCGTTTATCTCAAGAGACACTGCTCTGCTCGTTCGGTATTTGTCCACATACATGCTGTATCCCTCATGTAAGCTTTATTAGATTCTGAGTACACATTGTTGAAGGAAACCTTTTGAGTCACACGCTTATTTTTAAAGCTTTATTTAAAGCCACTCAGTGGAGAATAGATGATAACTGTGCTTCATAATTTTGGTCATTGAAGTAGGAACTTACATATCAGGGTTTGTTTATTTTTTTGCTAGTTTTATAACAAAATAAGGAATAATTGTGAATTTATCACATTGTACCCTTTTATGCCTGTGCTCCTGGAGGAGACCATGGGCCTATGCCTTTCAAATGTGCAGGGAGAGAGATTTTAAAATTTAGAATGTAGTATATGTTGGGGGCTGAGGTGAAGAGGATTGTAGTGTTATCATCTCTATCATGCTTTCATCAAGCTAATGTTACTATGTCACCTCTACAGAAAGGATTACAAAAACATCCTGGGGATGGAGAAGAACAAAATGTGTTGACAGTCTGCATTGCAAATTGATTTTTAATAGAAGACTTCTCATTTCCTGGGAGTTCAGAGTCTTGTAGGGA
>NW_006297224.1:62398-71331 GCF_000327345.1 Myotis davidii
TGTTATTGACAAGGGGAACACATGATTCTTCTAAGGGAACTGGGACAGGAGAAAGGGAAATAATTTCTATTCCAGTGCAAGACAGAACAAAGGGGTGGCATTCATGTACCTGATGCGTCTTCACTACGTTCTCCTTGCGATTTGTTGCCAACAGGATGGAGATCATTCAAAAGAAGCATTAATAAGACTTAGACACAGAGTGTTGGAGGAGAAATGAAATAGGTTCTTGGTTATATAAACACACCAACTTAGGTTTAGTGCTTGATAAGATCTTAATTTGCTGTAACATTTTCACAGATAATTTGCATCATATAGTAAAACAATAATTTATAGAAACTCTAAAGGTATAATTTGTATGAAATTTTAATTATGGAGCAACAGAACTCTTAGCCACTGGGCAAACACTCTTGTGTCCTGTATTTCCTGTGTAGTAACTTATTTTGCTGCAATTAGTTATCGTTCTGGTCTAGTTGGTCTCTTCCCTTTTCCAATATAATAATTTTGGTTGTTATTTCTTGGTTCAGCAAGCATTTATTAAATGCCTGCCTATGTGCCAGTTACTAATCTTGGTGCTGGGAAGATCCTGCATCCTCATAGTTATATTCCCATTTATAAAAAAGATAAATTTGTAGTCACCTGTTTTGTGCGTTCACTTCTTTTGAACATTTCACCTTGTGTCTTCTGTCACTAATAGTGTCTCAATCTATTTGGGCTGCTAAAACAAGATACCATAGTGTGAGCAGCTTATATAACAAACATTTATTTCACACAATTCTGGAGGCTGGGAAGTTCAAGATGAAAGTGCCTGCACATTTGGTTCTTGGTGGGGTTTGCTTCCTGGATTGCACACAAATAACTTTTTGCTCTGTCCTCACATGGCAGAGAGAATACTCTGGTCTCTCCTCCTGTTCTTACAAGGGCACCAGTCCCGTCATGGGAGCCCCCACTCTCATGACCTCATCCAACCATAATCACCTCCCTGAGGCTCCACCTCTAAAACCATCACTTCGGGGGGGTTAGGGCTTCAACATATGATTTTGAGGGGAACACATTCTGTCCATAAGGAATAATGAATGATACTACCAAGACACAGCACACCCCAAGAGAGGGACGGAGGGACCACAATCTACACTCGTAGTAAGCAGAATGGAGTTGGCACAGTGGTAGTGTAATATCAAGACTGACCAGCTTTAAATAGTGGTTTACTCTCAACACACATTCTTTGGGATTTCCCTTTCCAACTTGGAGCAGGAGCACTCGGAAAGCCATACCAGAGGAAATCCCCAAACTCTCTCATTTCATGATGCTCAGAAAATAACTAAAATTGCAAATATAGATGGTATGACCATCGTAAGACTTCATATTGAAAGTAGGACTTGTATTTCTTAGTTCTCTCAGCACATTTTTAATTTCTGGTCAATCAAATTCCACAAGCTTTTCTCATTTGGTTTTTAAGATGATTTTTCTTAGGAAAAGTACCTTCTGTAAAGAGATTTCTCTGGGCCTTTTCCCATGACGTTTGCCTAGCAGGTTCTCTGTAGCCCTTTCATCAGAACATAATAGCAATTCCTTTGGAATGGAGTGCATCCTGGAGAGTTGGCAGTGAGTAAGCTGATGTATTTGTATGTTCACAGTCCATTACTATAGATATTAAAATAATTCTGTCAGGATTATTTAGATTTTTATTTATTTTTCCTAGCTTTAGTTTTTTATGCTTAGTCCCATTATTCTGTGTCTAGAGTTTGTTAAAATTAGTTATATTATGATTGACTCTTTAGGGAAAGTTATTAGTACATGGTTAGTGATGGGTAGAGTCAGGATAAACTAGATTGTGACAAACTATTGTTGCATGATCAGGATTTTTTAAATTTATTTTTTGTTAATCCTCATTAAAAAATACTTTTTTCCATTGACTGTTAAGAGAGAGTGGAAGGGAGGAGAGGGGTGGGAGAGAGAGAGAAACATTAATGTGAGAGAGGCACATCGATTAGTTACCTTCCACACGCGCCCCAACTGGGGCCAGGGATTGAACCTACAACTCAGGTACATGCCCTTGACTGAAAATCAAACCTGTGACCCTTCCGTATACTGGCCAAAGATCTAAACACTTAGCAACACTGGCCAGCACCTGAACTTTATTAATGAAGAGAAAAGGAAAGTATGATTTTTTAAAATTCATTTTTCAATTACAGTTTACATTTTATATTATTTGGCTTAGCAAAGGAAACTTTATATTCCTGTGGTTTCCTTTAATATTTCTGTTTTTATTCCATAGTATGCACCGTATTTAATTCAGAGCTTTATAAAGCTGCTACCATTGCTTTAAGTTGAATGTTTTAAACTGTGCACTCAAAGGTTCGAGTTGTCTGGAAGCAAAGGGCATAGTCAAGGCGGAAATGAGAACACGATTGGCAGGCATCATGGCAATCCCAGCAAACAAATGATTTCACAGTCCCTCTTGAATTGGAAGAACCACATTGATGTTTCTCCTAACAACAGATTTAGCCTCATTTTCTTTCCTTTTATCTGAGGAGCTATGACTGGCTGTCCTTCCCTCACCCCTCTAGTCTCATTCTTGTTTGGTTGGTTGTTGTTTTTCATTTTACAAAGATATAATTTGCATACTGTCATGGTCACCCTTCTAAGTGTACAATTCATTGGTTTTAAGTATATTCACTGTGCAAGAATCATGACTGTTTTCAGAACACTTTCATCAACCCCAAAAGAAACCCCGTATACCCCTCCTTTGTTGTCACCTCCCAGGGCCCACTCCCATTCCACTAGCCCCTGGGAAACCGCTCATCCGTTTCTGTGCCTATGGATCTGTCTCTTTAGTACAGCTTGTTCATTTGTTCATAAGTTGATGGACATTTAGGTTGTTTTGGTTGTTATGAATATTGCTGCTATGAACATCCATGCACAAGAGTTTGAATGTATATTTTAAGTTCTTGGGTATATGCTGGGTCATATGGTAATTCTATGCTTAACTTTTTGAGAAATTGCCAAACTGTTTCCAAAGTGAATGCACCATTTTACCTTGCTGCCAGCAGTATGGTTAAGGTTCCAATTTCTCCACATCTTTGACAGCCCTTGTTAATGTCTGTCGCAGTGTCATTCTTAGTTATGTTTATTTTGTAGATGAGAAGGGTAAGATAGCAAAGGTAAACCAAGGTCACAGGCAGGGCCAGAGACGGAATTCATCTTGTGATCATACTCACCATTCTTCCTGCCACACTGTTTCAGGAAAAACCGGATGAGACAATGAAAATTGTTCTGGAATTACCTTTGTGTTTCCCCAGTATAAGAGTAGCGCCAGTGGTGTGTCTCTCGACCTCTGCCTTTTCTCTTGAATAAGCAACACCAGACTTGAATAAGCAACCGCTCCCTCTTGTCCCCAACTTGAATGTGTTTAAGGCATCTCAGACTTGACTTGTCCCAATTCCAACTCTAGATCTCCCCCTGTCTCCATCTCACTCAATGGTACCCAGGTGCTCCACGCAAAAGCTTTTGATGATTTTTAACTCTCCCTCATTCTCCACATCCAGTCCATCAGCAAGGCCTGTGGTGGGTTCTGTGTTCATCTCACCATCACTCCTATCCGCACCATTTCTTTCTCACAACCCTGACCACATCACAGTCCTCTCACCTGGACTTCAGAGCATGCCGATTCCCCGCCCACACCCAGTGGCTTCCTTTCAAGTCCAGAAATAAATCCGATGTCCCTGCACTGTCTTAGCCCTGACTGTCCCATTGCACCCAGTTCCTGTCGTCTTCTGCTTACTTCACTCTCCCCGCCGTGGCTTCTTTGCCGTCTGAAATGCCAGCCTGTTCTCCTATTGGCACTTTTCACTTGCTGTCCTCTCTAGCCTGACCCCTCCTCCCTGGAATGTTCTGCACCTCATCCCTGGAATGCCCTGCATTGGCATGCACCCTCATTTCCTGCGTCTACCTGAAATGTCACCTCATCAGAAGAATGCCCCTGACCTCCATTATAAAGAGAGCAGCCTGTCCCTTTCTAGCTTCTCACCCTACATGACAGCTCTCACTATTTGATAACATACACGTTAAGTTTATTTGCTTATTTGTTTATTTTCTGTTTTATCTACTGGGAAGTAAGCTCTGAGGTGGTAGCACCTCTGCAATTTGGCTTACTGCCATGTCCTCGTCGCCTGGAACGGCACTTGCTTAGCACACTCTGGTACTCAGTGAATGACTGGGGAATGAGCAGGTTATCTTATTCTTTCTGGCCTCACTCAGGATCCTTTGCTGTCAACTATATTAGGTAAGCTTTGAATCTTTCCTACATTCTGCCAAAGACTTCCATATATTTATGTATCAACAAGCCTCATGTTAGTTTCAAGCTGCCTGGCTGCCGGCCGCCATCTTGGCTGGCAGTTAATTTGCATATCGCCCTGATTAGCCAATGGGAAGGGTAGTGGTCGTACACTAATTACCATGTTTCTCTTTTATTAGATAGGACTAGAGGCTCAGTGCATGAAAATTCGTGCACTGGAGGGGTTCCCTCAGACCGGCCTGCCTCCTCTCACAGTCTTGGACTCCTCAGGGGATATCCCTCTGTGGGAGGCCACCAGCTGATCAGGGGAAGGCACTGTCCCCATCACCCCCTCGCTGCTGCTGCCTCTGGCTTCCCTCTGCAGGAGGCGACCCAGCAATCAGGCGAACACGACGCCCCCATCACACCTCTGCTGCAGCCACTGCCAGCTGCTGCAGCTGCCTGAGCCTCAGCCCAACACTGCCTGGCAGCGGTAGCTACCATCCACGGCTTGCCTGAACCTCAGGCAACTGCTGCAGCTTTGTCCAGAAGGACGTTGGAAGGATGTCTGCCCTAATTAGCATGTTATCCTTTTATTAGTACAGATAGGTATGTGTAAGCCTTTCTGAAGCACAGTTTCTTCATATACACATTTGCAATAATGTGAGGCAGGTGCTCTGAGGCCTCATTTGAAAAATGTTTTCCCCCCAAGTATTGAAGATTATGATTATATTATTGTCATTTTTATTACTCAATCTGGGTTTAATACATTATAACAGTATAGCCCCTATCAGCCAAGTACGTGATAATAGCCTTATATTATAATACCCTAGGACATAATATTGTAATGTAATAATGTCTTATTACCATGGTTCTAATAAGAATCTCACTTATACACACATAGAGCTCTGCTATTTTTATAATAAATATCCAGGGGTAAGAATCTGCTGTTGAGAATCTTGTGTAAAACATAAAACAGCACAAGGTATATCAACAAAATATGTCCATACATATGTTGTACATTTGTAGTTTTATTCTTTCCTCTGGCTATGCTGCACATTGTTACCTACAACTCTCTCTTGTTCAGGTGCCTTCTAGCCTTCCTCTTGTCTGTTTATTCCATTTCATGAAATTGCCCAAAATAAGTGAAGCTAATATTAACTTGGTTGAAAGTAATGTTCTAGTGCAGGGGTGGGCAAACTTTTTGACTCGAGGGCCACAATGGGTTCTTAAACTGGACCGGAGGGCCGGAACAAAAGCATGGATGGAGTGTTTGTGTGAACTAATATAAATTCAAAGTAAACATCACTACATAAAAGGGTATGGTCTTTTTTTTTTTTTTTAGTTTTATTCATTTCAAACGGCTAGATCCGGCCCGTGGGCCATAGTTTGCCCACGGCTGTTCTAGTGCCTCCCACTACACTACATGATTCAAGAGAATGGAAAGCAGTGGGATGAGTTCTTGCTCTTTACAGCAGGGTTACCTGAGCTTGAATCTTAACCTGAGTAAGCACTGTGTGTCAGTGAGGTGCACTCTTTCTAAGTCTTTTATCTTCAATTTTCTCACCTGTCAAATGGGGTGACTAAGAGTAAGTAGCTCCTTCGTACTTGCATGAGAATTAATGAGATTATTTATACCAAGTACCTAGCACTGAATAAAACGTGCAACCAATGTTAACTATGATTATTACTACTATTGGTATCTTAAAACACTTGTATACTGCGTGTGAAGAAATAAATATTCTTTAGCAAAGTGATGCTAGAATGACTATCAGGTAAAGAGTAGTAAAAGGGCTTTCAATAGGGCAATAAAATGCAAATGTATTCCCATCGCTTTTCCTCCCCAGAACTGTATTTCATTCCGGCTGGCTGGAAATAACAAATATAACACAGAGAGAGACCCCCTTAAGGTACCATATATGTTTATAGCCTATTTAAAGAACAAAAATGGGTTTTCCTGTAGCACTGAATCTTGGCCGAGATGCTCCGAATACTCATTAGCTCCTGCGCTGGTTTAGTTGTTATAATGAAAGTTCACGTTCTTTCCTCTTCTTACAAAAGCCTCTGGGTGTGGAGGTGAGAGAAACAAAATAGAATGTAAAATGCCTTGGGTTTGTTTTCAAAGGCAACACCTGATCAGAAAGAGTCTGCATGTTGAATGAGACTGACAGCGCTGTAGACTCTGGCGCGGTGCTGTGATGCGCACTGTTTAATGATTTCATGCTTTCTGGACTAGCCTGGATGCCAGTGGTTCTCAAACATGACCTCGCCTGAGAATCACTGCAGAGCTCCTGAATGCAGGGTCCACTCCCAGAGGTGCTGATGCCCTGGGTCCAAGGCAGGCTGAGAATTTACGTTTCGAACGCGTTCCCAGTTGATTCTGCTGCTGGTGGTCAGGAAATCAGACATTGCAGAGCACACAGCTTGCAACTTGAGATGTCCCCAGAGCGCTGGGCCCAGAGCTGGGCACAGAGTATGCACTCAATAAATACTTGTTGGTTTGCTGCATCTAATGACACCAAAATGAAATATAAAGGGAAGATAAGTATATTAAGGCTCTCATTAGGCACACTGCCTGATTCTCATTAAGACTGTCCTGATTTCTTTTATGTCCTGGGCATGTGGGCGCAGTGCTCATTTCCATGGTGTCTGTGTCCCTGATGTGCTGTTGTTTTCATCTACTCCACGTTTCTCCTCATTGACCCTTTCCTTTCTTGACTCATTTCAGACTGAACAGAATCCTCAGGATGAATACATGAATGAGAACCCTTATTCCTCCCAGAGAGTTTGTACAAGTCCCTCATCATTAATCTCATTTCACTCTGTCTCGTCACCCTATTCACACAGAGCTGAAACTCTGTGGCTTTGTTTTCTAAAATGTTAAATGTTATTGCAATTGCCTTGACTAAGCTGACATCTGATGGAGTCACTGGGGAGAAGCGAAAGATTTATAGAGAAGCAATACAAAACAGATTGAATTTGTAGAGGAAGGGTTGTTTGGGATTACGATATTGCCAAACTCACCGCTGATTTCACTCACATTTTTCTGAGTGTGAGCACGTGGATATTTCTTCACCAGAAAAGAATTTGGCGGGTTTTCCAGGCGGGGTGTGGTGGGGGGGGAGGTGTTATTTTGCACAAGCTTTGGAGGCTTTCTATTTGAGCATCAACAAATTTTAGAGGAAAGTGATGTTTTCTTTCGTTAAAATAGAAAAAAATAGTCTCTGTAAGTTTGTTTTTGCTGGCCCATTATTACTTACAAGAAGAGCCTTTTCTGCAAACGTATTAAAGACCTTGAAATATCTTTTCCACGGTTTCTGAGTATGACTTTCGCTCTTTGCTCTCAGCCAACAAACATATAGGGTCAGTTTTTAGATTAGTGTTTTGCAAAGACACTTCATGGATCACAGGGAGGGTGCTAAATGAATGAAAAGGATTCTGTGGCAAAAATGAAGAAACCTTACAAACTCAGGTGTAGACCAAGTTAAGCAGGTGTCTTGCGTTCTGTAATTCAGGGCCATCAGGCTCCGTGGATAACAGAGAGGGCAGGGCGCTCCTGAAGTCTCTGTGACCGGGAGCTTCAGCAGAGCCTCTCGTGGCAGCAGTGCTGACAGACTCGGGGAAGCACGTGTGAAGATCGCGTGGCACTCTCCTGGTATCGTCATCTCTGACTCCCAAAGGGGCCTCAGAGGTATTCTAGCTCCTCTTCTCTGTGTAGTCAGATATGATGGACAACATTGTGGTTCCTTTTGGAAGCAGAAAAAGAAAGTCTTTTTTTAAATAGAAAATTTACTAAAGAGATCATGATGGTCAATAATTTTGTCATTCCCTGAAGAGCTCCATGCTTCTACCAAACGCTGATTCAGGGTTAAATTTTCCTTGAAGGATAGACATTTACATTCTGTATTTTTATATTTAGGAAAAATTTCACTGCCCAATCCACCCAGCATTCTGTTGGCCAAATTTCTCCAGTACTCCAACTCCAGGATGAAGCACTGGAGAAAGGTCAGGGGTTTGTTTTTTTTCCTCCCAGGGATCGGCTTTCAAAATTATGGAACATTCAACTTAATATTAATTTGAAACCCATTCATAGTTTAAACAAGCCCATGAAACCATGTATCCAAATGTAGGAATTGCTGCTTTTGTGTCTGTACTGTTTCAAGTTCATTGTTTCTCCCAGATCCCTCCTCTTAAGACCCACCCTTAGGGCTACATTCTAGTTAACAATACTCAGCCTGTCACATCGCTCTTGTCAGTCACCAGAAAATGTCAAGGAAGTGCAGTTCGAGTGGTGGAGGCCATTACTCTCTGGACACTGTCGCAGGAAAGGAGTTTTATAGCTGAAGGTTATTAACAGCACTGACAATAGAAAAATTGACATCGTTTTTCCATTGCATTTCGTCTGTTGCTTCTTTTTTTAAAATTGGCAATGAACAGAATATGCATTTGTAGCTGTTTCAGTAGTGCATATCGAGGTGGTGGAAGATGAAGCCAAGCCTACATTTTATAAAGAGATGTTGGCCTTCTGAACATAGAGCATTCTCAGTTACCTGGTGCAATCGAATTTTTCGTTTCAGGGTGGTTATTTGTGACAGTGAATGCGTCAGTGCCACCATCCCTATTTTCCCTGTTACCCTCATCTCCACTCTCCCCCCCCCCC
>NW_006297224.1:71396-96470 GCF_000327345.1 Myotis davidii
AATTCGGGCATGGAAGGAGTTAGATCACCCCCATTTGCCAGCAATATTATGTTTGTTAAGAGCCACTGAACTGTGAAAACACATCCATAAAACATCGAAGGTAGACGTTAGGAACACAGTCTCCTTCCTCTCTTCTTGAGGGGCGATCCAAACTTTCTTCATTGTGATGCGTTACAGAGCACTGTCATCGTCTGTTTCAGCCAATCTGGTTCTTATTCCATGACTGTCATTACACGTGCAGGTATATGAATTATTTGCTCAAAAACTACAAGATGCACACAGACAAAAATGTGTTTCATGTGAATGTTCTGAGTACAGAATACCTAATTTAAATAAATGACAGGGAGCACAACATTATTGAAATTGTCAGGGAAACAACAATTAGGTGCTATATGGCCCCTTCTTTATCACCTCGTGCTGCCTTGATGTATTAGAAGTTGGATCAACTTCAAAATATGTACAGAATTGAGTGAGATCTTGGGTGTAACCTATTACCCTGAAAAATTGGCAAGAAGGAAATCATGTCTTGTGTTCTGTGTGTTATGTAACTGTGAACAGACTGTTCTGTTAAAAAAAAAAAAAAGTCTACTTTTCCTTTGCTGAAAAAAAAAAACAAACTTCAGCCTTGTTTGTGATAACTGCACTGGTTGGTGTGCTTTTTCATTATTTTTGAACTGCATCCCTCCATATTTACCCAACAACGTCCCAAGTGTTAGATCATAGATGTGAGCTGGGATTGAGAGTCACAGCAACTTGACTTTTAACAATATTTTCATTATTTGGAAGATTACAGCGTGTTCAGATATGCGGGGTTCCATCATTGCTTCACTGCTGCAATCTGATGTCAACAGGTTGTGCTGGTCCAGATGCCCTTGTTTGTATCTAATCATTTTGTGGCAAAAATAGATGGGAGAGGTTAAGGGCACGGTCTGTGAAAACATGGTGTGCCTGGGCATTGATTTTCCGGAGCCTGAATCTCTTAATAACCTGCCTTTATTTTGTGCTTTCCATTCCCTTTTCTTTTTTCTAACAAGTTGGCATTTTTTGGTCCTTCCTCGCCTTTGTTTTATTTCTGATCTTTTTCCTTTCCAAAGCAACAGAATTTACTTTATCATTTTGTTTCTGCATTTCTCCTTTTCTGCACCCTCCCATGCTTCCAGTATAGACTCAGACTCCCAAGAATTTAGACTAGAAAGATCCACGGAGACACTGTTCATTATAATGTCCTGCTTGCCACCTTCTGGTGGTGGGGTTGTGTTTTTGTTTTCTTTGATTGGACTGTGTATGCACTCCTGGGATTATGGGGAGAAAAATGCTAAATGTGATAACCTTCCCAAAATATCTCTGCACAGTTGGGAGGAGAGTAGACTATCACAAAGGGAACCTCATGAGAACATGACCAAGCTAGTGGACTGCTGATGTCCTCGTGGATCTCTGTGGTTTGTAAGAAACATTTGCTGGTCCCTCCATTGTGCCACCTGTGGGTTAGGAGCTGGGTGCTTCCGTGGCTTCCTTAGGATCTGAGGCTCAGCTGGCTGTCACACTCAGTCCCTCCCTTGGGGTTTGCTGACAGAGTGGCCTCCTGCTGAGGGCAGGGAACCGCATGGCCAGGGGAGGAGTTAATGGGCCACAGAAAAGGACTCTCAGAGAACAGAATGTAGTCTGTGTCTCAAACTCTTTATCCCTGCATTTGGCAGAGAGAAATCCAGTGTAATGATCTTAAAACTACCCTGCTTGCGTTGCTCTCTTTTGAATGGTGAGAGAAAACGCCACATTTAAAAATCATTACAACACATTGTTTTATCATCTTGTTGGTCTTGGGGTTCAGATACTTCTGGGTCATGCATGAGACATTCAGCACAACAGCAGAAATGGTCATGTAGGAGACGGTTGTATTGGGGGCAGTTGGCCCTGCTTGAGCCTGGGTGTTAGGTCTAATCTGGTTCTTGTGGACTGGGTCAGCTACTACGGCACCAGTTCTCACCGACTCACAGTTGTGTGCAGACACTTTTATACATTCCTATTCCAGCCGATGTGTTTTCTTTAGTGGTGGGTTGAGCACTGGGTTCCATCGGCCTGTGTCTCATCATTCCTCACATCCCTTTTCCAACATTACCCCTCTGTCCCTTAGACTGTTGTGCCCATATCCAGGCCCTTCCACACAGCATGGCCAGATCACTCATCTTAAGGACGTCTAGTGGGGCCATGCCTCTTCTCAGAACACCAGTGGTTGCCCTGACCTCTGTCACTCAGAGCTCTGCACACCAGCTTATCCGTCACCTCTTTACCCTCTAACCCAGTAACCATGTCTTTCACTTGCCTCCTGCCTCTGTCCTGACTCCTTCTGGTAAAGCTCCCGCCTGTGAGGGAAGAAGAGTTGAACAAAACCCCACACCATGATAGAACCTCGTCTGTTTCCCGGGGCTGTGTCCCCTTCCAGCAGCCGCTGACTGAGGACACTGACTGACTGGCATTGTCTTCTGTAAAGCACAGGGCAGTGGTTAGATGCAGGAGGGGAAGGGTCTGGGAGAGGTAAAGATTCTGAGCTATAGCTCTGGCATCTTTGTTTTCTAGTTTTTCTTCAAAAGACTCTCCTCAAAGAGGCCAGCCTTTGTAAAAGAAGACTTGCATTGGGTTGATTAGAGGCTGTACAGTGAGGTGGATGCTCTGTGGAAAACATCCTCTCTACTACATTTCACATGAAATGCATACTTACACTTTGAATAGTGAAAATAACTGAAACATACAGTTCTCTTTTGAATATCCATTTACTTATGGAAAATATTTAAATCCAGCGGGGTTCGAGCCTATATTCTTTTGTACTTGTCTCTCCAACTCAGCTGGCTTCGGTAAAACATAATAACTAAATGGTGCACAGTTATGAAACTCAACCTGGTGACTCCCCTTCAGTGTATATTATAGCACACCCACTAGTGTGACAGGCTCCACATTCGAATTTCACAACAGACGGGGCTTGCACTTGAGAGGAAACCTGCTATTAAATAATCACACAGATAAGTAATTACAAACTAGTTTAAGATGTATAAACAAGGGATTTGTCTTCATTGGTGACCGAACTGATCAAGGAGATGAAATGTTTAAGCTTCCTGTAAAAAAAGCTCTAAGTTGCCTATGACATAAGATTGCCAGACAACTTAATGGCCCTAACTGCTTTCTGGACTTTTAAGATTTTTGATCTCATGTGTGTTGTGTGCACATATGTGTGTGTTTGTTGTTAATATTTTCTGCTTTGCTAATTGGGCCTGTTGAAGACTTAACCAGTAGAGACCATTCCCTTTTTTCAGAGACATTGCAAATTTTAGTTTAGATAATCTAGTTTTTATTTGCTATGATTCAGTCTCGCTTGACCCAGGCACCTAAGATAGACATATTTTAAATACTACAACCAAACTCTAGGTTGTTCTTCGGTCCTAAGAACCACCAGACTAGAAAGTGCTGATGCACATCCATGCTTTCTGAGGAGATGGTCATTGTTGCAAGGGCCTGGGGTGCTGCCCTGTGAGTTTATCAGATGGGGCCTTTACAACTGTTGAGAGCCAAGCAGTGCTATGTTTAAAAATGAAAAAACAAACTACAGATTTGTAAAATACAATTCACTTTACATAATTGAATGGTCTTGCTGGTTGGCACTTCTCTGGATCCTTATTATGTTATTGGACGCTATCCTTTACAAAGAGATATTCCTTACAAAGAAGGCTCTTTCACATCAGCGTTTTGTTTGATCCCAGCAAAAACTCTGTGAATTAGACAATGTTGTTATTACAGTGGGATTTGGAGGATGAAAGTGGAGCCCAGGAAGATTGAGTAAGTGGATTTAGGTGCTACAGCTAGTAAGTCATGTGGCAGAGGTCTTCTCATTTCAAAATCTAGTATTTTTTCCACAATATCACACAGCCTCTCTACGCTAACTCTTCAGAGCTTGTTCCTCTTCTTAGAGTGACATGCCTTGTTGTCTGATTTAACTTTTCTCCTGACTGGAGCCCAAATTATTATTTTTTAAATGTTGTCTTTTTCATTGTAATCTTGTGGAATTGGGTTCGTTGTTTCAAAGATTTGTCTTTTATGGAAAACCAAGGTCATAATAGTGTAAGTTGTATTCTCACAGGTTGGAGCATTCCTTTAGAAGAATCCAATTCATTTATGCCTTTAAATTATCAACCATAAACACTGTAATTATGTGACACATCCTTTGGACATTAAGCATTATTTTTATTAGTACAGTCACTTTCCCAACAAAATGTCACACAAGGCCATTCTTTTGTTCCTTGGATCAAATGTTAGTTTTTCTTCACTAGACCATCTCGTCAATTAAGTAGATAGATGCTCTGGTCTTTTTCAGGATTTTCCAGTGCACACATCCTTTCCTAAAATCATCGTTGGTCCTTTTTTTCACCCTAGAGACACCCAAGGAAATAAAATGTATTCAAAGGTATTCAAAATCAACTTGAACTATGTCTTGTGGCTGGATTAGGAAGAAACATCTCATGTTATTTTTTTCTCTCTCCCATTTGTAGACTAAAAGAATTTTTTCTTTTACATCAACAGATTTCTGTCATTTTTGTTCTTAGAAATGTGTTTGAAAAAGGTCGAACCAACCCTGACTGGGTGACTCAGTTGGTTGGAGCATCATCCCATACACCGAAAGGTTGTGGGTTGGATTCCGGATCAGGGCACATAACTAGGTACTAGGTTGCAGGTTTGATCCCCGGTCAGGCACTTATGGGAGGCAACCAATCAGTGTTTCTCTCTATCTCCTGCCCTTCCTCTCCCCCCCCCCCCCCATCTCTAAAATCAGTGAAAACATATCCTCAGGTGAGGATTAAAAAACAAAAAAGACAACCAATTTATTTGAGCAGTCATAGCCATGCTCTAATTTCTGTCTATATTAGTTCATCTTGAATATACTTTGGCAGTTCTCTTTATAATTTTTGTTAATAATATTATTATAAGTAATGGAACCACATTTGGGTAATTTAGAAAAGAAAGAAAAATAAATGCTACATTTTGGAACTGCTCAAACATAGTCACAATCTTAACTTTGATGTATAATGGCTGTCTTTAGAAAGCAACAGATTATTTAACTCAACTCCTCAAAAGGTGGAGAAGTGAGGAGGTAATGCCCATGAAACAGTTAGTACAGAGCCTGACACATGGAAGTAGGCCTTAAAGGCTCTGATGAGTCCTGCAAACCTGGCGCACATTTAAGTGGTGGAATGCCTTTCTTTCCATTGCGCCTTTCCCTCACCAGTGCTCTCAGTGTTCGTCGTCCCTTGTCTTATTTTACCCTCCCCTCATTACTTCGGTGTCATTAGCAAGAGGCAGTTGATATTTAGAGCAGTGGTTCTTACACTGGGAAGGGTGTGCATTGGTGCTAAGATTATATTCTGACAGGAAGGAGGACATTTTTAAAAACCTGTCATCAACTTTTATCAACTTCTAAAAGGAGGCAACCTCAGGGTCTATTAGTAGGGCTATCTTTTAATTAATTTCAATTTTTGAAAAATCTGCATTATCCTTACTGATCTCATTTCACAACAGATCATGGAAACTGGACTGGCACTGCATAGATGAACTGTGAAGATCAAATGAAGGTCAAGACGAGAGTTAAGATACTGTTAAGGGAAGACTATAAACTCCTTTTACTACATACTTATTTATTCATAGATTTATTGTATGAGAAATAAATCCATGAGCTATAATAGATGGTGAAAATTGATTGAATGGTGGATATTACCATAATGGTCATAACTTACATTTCATGTGTTTATATGTCATTTATACAAATTTCCTGTTGCCTAAAATAACTGAAAATATTTCTAGGAAAGGTGTCAATTCATGTTTCATCTGTCTTTTCTCCTTGTGTATTTTTCTAGTGCAGAGTGAATATGGTAAACTCAGATACACATTCACACTAAACAAATAGGTAGACCTGACATTTGTAAAGTGCCTTTAGGAGTCCAAGTTCATTTTTATTCTGTTACATTTAATACTCCATTATAATAAGACTACTTTATAAATAGGACAAATTCCTGTTTCTACTAAGTTTTCCAATTGGAATAACTGAGGGAAGAACAATAAAGGAAATTATTTGACTGACAAAGTATAATTTCATATGGAATAGTTTTAATAGAGGTATAGATAATGCCAGTTCATACAAGTACATTTTCTCTGTCATCCATGTGTCCTCGTTTTTCATGCACTCTCAAGTGGATGAGTGGGATAGGTGTGCAGGTCTTCAATGTTTCCGTAAGATCTGTTCTGCCAGGAGGTCACGGTTTGATTCTCAGTCAGGGCACGTGCCTGGGTTGCGGGCTCCATTCCCAGTAGGGGACTTGCAGGAGGCAGCCGATCCATGATTTTCTCTATCATGGATGTTTCTCTCTCTCTCTCTCCCCCTCCCTTCCTCTCTGAAATCAATAAAAATATATTTTTTAAGAAGATCTGTTCTAACACTGATACCCTATGGAATAATAGGTTCTGAAGTGGAATTTTTTTATTTTTTTTTTTGCTAAACATGACCTTGTTTGGATCTTACTTGCTTACTCAAACTCTTCATGGCATTTAGAAAGCTTGGCTCATTCAGAAACCCAGGTCCCCGCCTCCCCCAGAAAGCTCTTGCTTCCTTTCCCCTCTCTCACCTGGAGGCTCCCCTGTCTAGCCATTTCTAAAGGTTCCTTTTCAGTCCCAACTGCTGTATTTAAATCCAACTCCAGCACTCACTACAAGCAATGCTCAAATCTGCTTTTGTCTTTGAAAACAAAGCTTTAAAAGTAGCCAGGGGAGCCACACAGAAGAGTAATTTTCTGACAGTGGCCTAAATCCAAGCAGTGCATTTAGAAAGACTTTTTGTTTTAAACAGAATTTGCTTCAGCATGTTTGTCCATTGGAAATGGAGAATACTGAGCTCCTGTACAGATTTAAAAATTGGAAGGAAACTGGAGATTTTTGTTAATGATAGAAATATGTGTGCACCATGGTACATTATATCCCTCAATAATATAAATCTATCAAAATGCACTTTATAATCATACAAATAATTCACTCTGCATATAGAATGTCCCCTTTCACACTCCATATTATTTTTAGGATCTTTATGTAAATGGGGCTTTGATGTTCCTATAGGATATGAATAGTTAGATCTTTCTTTTCTACTAAAATGAGTAGGTGGCTAATGGTATGCCTTGTAGTTTGCAATCAATTAGGTAATAATGGTTTATTAAACGTGTACAAGTTTCTTAGTACTGTGGCAGTCTTCGTACCAGATAAAGAGAAGTACATGATTCTATTATCAGCATAAATTCCATAAAATGCACTCATGATGCAAATTGAGAAAGAGGAGGGAGAGAGAGATAGAGACACACAGACAGGGATGGGGTGGGGGTGGGGGGGGCGGGGAGGTTCCTGGGTTTTGGAGGAACTCTTGTGCAGGGAGGGAAAGTCGTTGAATTGTACAGGAAGGGAGTCAAGGGTTAGACAGTAAGGATGAAATGTTCACCAAGAGTGCCGGTGTGTTTCTGGATAGAAGCATCACAAAACATTGAAGACATTGGAGAGGACACTAAGAGCCGGTGCCAGAGTGAATCTTTTGATCCATCAGGACTTTTCAGTCAAAGAAAAAATTAGAAGTCAGCAAGGCACAGACATTAGAAATGACTCTGTAACTTAGAGTAAAAAATCAAGTCACAGGACTGGGGGAATTTTCTACCCAGTCAAGGGGGAGGCCTGGAGGGGGACAGTCAGATCCCAAGTCTAAGTTTCCAACCACGCACTATGGTGAGAGCCCCCCTCTGGGGGAGGGAGAGGGTTTTGAACCGCTGAGTGAGCTGTCCAGTCACCTGCTCTGAACTGAATCCTGAAGGGTAGGCCCAGGGGAGGCTGTGCTAAGATTAGCAAGCAGCCGGGCCAGGAGGCTCTGGAACCGTCTGCAGAACAGGGAAATGTCTTTTCTGATGAAAACGCCATTTCTAGAGGCAGCAGGTCCCAGACCTGCCTTGAGGTGAGATGCAGATGGAGCTAATGAGCCCAGGCAGGAGAGGGTGCAGATGGCCACACACCCCCCACCCAGGAAGGGGAGCAGGGATCACGCCCAGATCCGGGGCTCTGTGAGAGGAACCCCTTACCAGAGCAAACAGTCGTTTTTATGAGTGCCTTGAAATACAGCCAGGCAATTACCTGGAGGAAATTTTCATTTAGCTAAATGTTAATCTGTAGAGATAACAGAGAAAAAGGAAAAACAAGTTAATGGCATGATAAACAACTACTCACTATGAAACCTCTTATAAAGAAGCCCCAGACAGCCCTGGCCGGGACGTAGGACATCAGCCCTCAGACTGAAGGGTCGTGGGTTCAATTCTGGCCAAGGGCTTAATCCCCAGCACTGGTCAGGGCATGTGAGGGAGGCAACCAATTGATACATTTCTCTCACATTGATGTTTCAGCCTCTACTCCTCCCTTCCACTCTCTCTAAAAAAACCAGTGGAAAAAATATCCTCAAGAAGCCCCAGACAGTCTTGTGGGAAGTTCATTTGAATAAGTGTTAATCCAAGAATGCTTGGCCTTTATGGGTACAAGCACCAATTATATGCTCAAAGAATTGAAATGTTATCCCTTTTTTGCTTCTGGTGAAGTCCTTGAAGTTGGCTTTTAAGTGTTAAGTGTCTAACTAGGGATGATGAGTATCAGAGTATAACATGGGGAGTAAGCCTGACACCCTTCACCCCATATTATCAGAAAGATGCATTTTTAGGTATTGCATCCAACAAGATTATGACATTTTTTGCAGTCTACCACAAAGAACAATTATATTTAGCAGGACTAATTCTGCATTTTACTATTAGCAAGACATGTTAGGCTGAATTTTCTCTTTTTTTGTCTAGATCTTAGATTGTCTGGAAATAAAAAGGAGGCTACACAAAATGAAAATACTTTATTCCCAACCAAATGGGAATATATTATCTGATGGGGAAAAAAAATTGAAATGTAGTGTTGAAATCCCATCTTGGGACCCCAGAGAATTCGCATGCCCAGGCTAGGTTTTAATATTTAAATACAATGCAAAAGAGGATAAATAAAACAGAGACCAGGTTCGCCTCAGCTCAGCCGTGTAATAACGTGTGAAGTACTGTCTGCAAATTGCCCTGTAGGCGGAATGCGTTCAGCTGCTATGGCTCTGCTGTATGTCTCAAGTTTTAAAGCATCCATTGCAGTGGGTTACACTGTCTGTCCTTCCCACTCACCTCTACTGGCTTCGAGTGCTGTTCCAGTGTTTTATATTAAAGGGTAAAGCATTATTTTCAACCACCCATATGAGCCAGCTGGGTGAGGCTTACCGTATTTAGTACCTGAGAAAATGAAGCTCCAGACACCAGTGAACAGAACGGCCGCTGGAATACAGGTGTCTGAGCCTCATTCACCGCTTTTCCTTCATGTGGCCTCACCAGGGGATGCTGCTGTTTTTAGGAGTCAGCCAAGGTAACACGCGTTCTGATCCTGAGTCCGTGGCTTTGTGCCTTGTTGTGAATCTGATGTCTATTTTAGGTGGAGATCCTGTGCTTGAGTCTGTCTTTACTGTGGGTTCCAGGATGTGGCCTGCCTCACAGAAATTCGGGGAGTCTTGAGCCATTTCATTTTAGTGGAAAACACATCAGTGAGAGCCCTTACTGAATAGGCGCTCTGGGAAGTGGGCACTTTCCTCAGGGCCAGGGGACGTGTTTCGCTTCCATAGCGAGTCCTTCTCAAGGCCGAGTCTGTTGGAAGGAGAACTCAGGTGTAATGGTGGAAACACGTCCCCTGTGATGGCCTTTGTTTCTCTTGCATTGAGGATTTTAAATCTTGAAAGGAAGGCAGAGTCCAAAGAAAGAGTTGTGCAACTACAGTAAGCATGCAGCCACGCTCTCCAAGTTCACAGCTGTCAGGACAGAGGGAGGGTGCAAGAATTCTGCCAGCCAGGAGGAGCCTGGCCTCAACGTAAGGAAATTTAACTCTGGGCCGCCCAAACCCATTGCGTTGAACATGTGACATTTCTCAAACATGACACGTTTTCATCTTCTGACAGTGTGCCTCAGTGAGGGCACCTTAGCATCGGCATTATTTGAGTTTATCTGGTTAAGCACAGGTTTCAGCTTTCAGATGCTGAAGCTTGGCACAGAATAGGCACTTAGAAATAGTTGACTTGGCCATAGCTCTTTTTCTTGGATTCTCTTCCTTTAAAATCTTATCTGAAACACATCTTTGCAATTACACTTTTGCTCAAAATGGAAGAGGAAGAGGGATCTAGTCAAGGTCGGGGGTGGAGACTGTTGGCCACCTGTGAACAAAAACAGTGTTTGAAAACTCAAATTCCACGTTGTCTCAAGTCTCTGAACAGACCTGTGATCTCAGAGGTACCTCCAGTGATTTAACTTTCTTCTAATGCCTGTGATAACACGGAGTACACCTTGTAATTGAATTCTGCCCATAGGTATTAAATGAACATCACTCAACTCTTCCAGTATTGGGAGCCCAGGAATCCACTTTCCCATCACCATATCTTAATGATCCAAAAGGCTCTGTGTACCTGCAGAGGAGTGAGCTACCCCTATATAAGATTTGGTTGTTAACAATCAAATAAATAAAGGCAAGGCATAATTTAGAAGTATTTTATATGGTGAGGTTTCTTAATGTTATAATGTTCTCTGCATTTTATAACTTCAGACCTGCTGCCTTGACCTTTCTCCTTTGCCATTCTTAGACTTCGAGTGCCCCCTTTCTTTGATGTAATTTGAGATAGAATATTTAGGAACATACTACATGTAAAGAGGGCTCTCTTTTATGTGTTTGCTTCCCATTTGATATCTATGAAGTGATTTGAAATCATTAAATGAGAAATGCTGATTTCAGATGGCCAGGCAACTATAACACTTGTGATTTATCTATGAAATCTAGGCAGAAACATGAAGACATTGACATATGAGCTGGAGGATTTTATTTATCAATTTTTATTTAAAAGCACCATTGTGTGTCGGGTACTGAGCATAGCATTTCTACTTCAAAGTAATTTGGGGTCGCATTTTAAGTGTAAGCATCATGGGTATAAGGTTTATTTCTTGACTTAATATGAAATAAAATGGTCTTAGAACATACTTAGAGATCTTAAATTTAAATATTTAGATTCTGGCCTGGCTGGAGTGGCTCAGTGGTTGAGCGCCGAACTATGAACCAGGAGGTTATGATTCGATTCCGGTCAAGGCACACACCTGGGTTGCAGGCTCGATCAGATCCCCAGTGTGGAGAGTGTAGGAAGCAGCCGATCAGTGATTCTCTCTCTTTCTCTCTCTCTCTCTCTTTGAAATCAATAAAAATATATTTTAAAAAATAAAATAAATATTCAGATTTAACACTGTCTAAATCAGTGGTTCTCAACCTTGGCTGCACATTAGAATCACCTGGGAATCTTTTTAAAATCCTGATTTCTGGACCCCATCCTCTGGAAATTCTGTTCCTTTGTTATGGGGTGGGGCCACAACATTAGCAACAAAGAAACAGAATTTCTGGAGGACGAGGCCCAGAAATCAGGATTTTAAAAAGATTCCCAGGTGATTCTAATATGCAGCCAAGGTTGAGAACCACTGGTCTAAATGTTACATGAGTGTGGCAAATGCCTGCTTTTTCTTTTGCTTGTCAATATGGATAAAACATTATGTAAAAATGTTTACATTTACACATTTAGTGTTATATAGATCAGTGTTCTTCATTTTTGGCTATGTATTAGAATGACCTGGGTAAAGTTTTTAAAAACACTCATGCTTAGGTCCTGCTCTGACCAGTTAAGTTAAGCTATCTGAAAGGTGGAACCTGAACATTTTTTGGGGGGGGGGCAGAGAAGGGGGTTTAGGGCGATTTGTGCCTTTTGTATTCCATATAGATAATTGCTCCTGAAGAAAAGTGTTCATCTAATGGCATTGTATTCACTCAACTGAACTACAGGGAACCCTTTATTCACGAGTCAGTTCAGCAAATATGTTAAGGGTCACTGTGTATCAGACACTATTCCAGCCCCTGCTGGGAAAGACTTGATCCCCTCCTCCTGGAGGTTATATTTTTTGATTTTGGCAAAAGATCGTTTATTGAATCTTTTCAAAGTCTGAATGTAGCACTAACAGGATCATCTTGTTCTATTGGTAGATTTAACCTCATTCTCAAGTCTGGGCTAGGTTGTCAGAATCAGTTCAGAGTGCTTGACACTTCTGACTTTTGGTTATTGTTTCTTCTCAACCATATTCAGTATTTGGATGAATTCACTATTTCCAGCAAGTCACTCTGTGCTCTGCATCCCTCACACTGTTCTATGGTCATTTAACCAAAGAATCATTTTTGTTTGCCTGTTTATAAAGAAACAGAGAGTACATTGCTTTTATTTTTCTAGAAACCTAAGCTTCAGAGGTAAAATCAATCAGCAGTTCTTGGTTAAAAAGAAACAAAGACATTTAATACCATGGAAGAAGTAGTGGGTAAGCCAGTAATATCAGTTAAATGATAGTGATTCATTGTATAAGTAAACCCATCATTCGAGTGAGACTTTAAATTATTCTGGTATTTTAAATTGTTCTGTCTCAAACCAAGTGTAACTACTATAGTTCCTTCTGCATCTGATACCAGTATTTTCTCTCTTCCCCACCCTCCCAATAACTGTTTACAGTCTTGATATATAGAGCATGAACACCGGAGATAAAATGCACATGCAATTAGGCAGAGACTCCTAGCTGACCTAAATAGCAGTTCATTCATGAGATAATGTGACCTGCAGTCATAGAGATGAAAATCTGTTGCTTGAGCTAGGGTAAACCTGGCATAGTGCAAACTCAGTGCTCAGAGAATTGTCTAAAATTAGATCAGGCAGAAAAATACTGCAAAAGCTTTGTAGACCTGGTCTCAATTTCAGGAATATCTTTTTCTCAAGATGTGTATGTAGTTTATTCCAGGTAACCCTTAAAGCTCATCCTTATTAGTATGAAGAGCTTTGGTCTCAAATGAATTCAGCAATTAAGCAATTTATATATTTTAAGATTAGTTTTCTGTGTATAACATGGGAATCACCTTCTGTGAAAGAGTTTCCTCTTCGGAGATGGTCGATGTATGTTGGGAATTTTTTGATGGGCACAAGTTTGACTATCATTGCCATTATCAGAGCATCTGTACTTGTCCTAGAAACCAGGACTCTGTATTGTGTATGCAAGTGTATTTTTCTTAATCATGATGATTCCTTGTGCAAAAATGTGAAATTATCTTTTTGTGTAATTAGGTTTCTTCTAGTATATTGCTAAAGGGACATTCCTTACCATTGAAACTATCTCAGATTTTTCCCCCCAACAGAGATGGATAGAGATAAATTCCATGCACAAGTTCTTTTACTACCCGGTAAACAATGTAATGTGATGGTTAGAGGATTGCTGAGTCATTTAAATCATAAGGGACTTTAGTCATTGTTTTGATGTATCCAAGTCAGAACTGGAAAAAAGCAGGACTGAGGTTTTCTTCTTTGAACCAGTGTGAGGAAACGTAAAGGAAATCTGAAATAGTAAGCTGGGGCTGTATTCAACAAATATTTATGGAGCATCAATGAACAAGACAGACAAGTCCCCCTGCCCTTTTGGAGCATACAATCCAGTGGGAGAAATAGAAACTAGACTCTAAGTAAAATAACTAATTTATATTCGGAGGTGATGAGTTCCATGGGGGGCTGGGGACTGAAATCAGAGGCGGGAGCCTGAGAATGCCAGATTTGGTGGGGGGAGGGCGGCAGTCTTAAATAAGATGTCAGAATGGCTTCATCGAGGAGATGTTGGAACAAAAATAAGTAGGATATGGGGGATTTAACCAGGTGGTCATGTGGCATAAACAATCCAGGCAGCAGGTACAGTTGGTGGAAACACCCAGAGTGTGTCTGGCAGGTTGGAGGAAGAGCTGGAGGTTAGTGTGGCCAGATTGGAGGGAGTAGGGGGAACTAGGAGATCAGTCACAGAGCTGAAGGGGTCCAGAGCACTAGGGTCTGGTGGGCCTTGTTGAAGATATTGGCTTTGCTCCTAGTGATGAGTGATGTGGAAAGCCCTTGTGTTTGAGCAGAGGGACTCCTGTGTGTCTTAGCACCCATCAGATGTTTAGTAATTGCTTTTTATTCATAAACTAGAGTCCCAGTGCATGACATTCATGCTGTAGGGGTGGGGGAGTCCCTCAGCTCGGCCTGCACCTTCTCACAGTCCAGAACCCCTCAGGGTCCTTAGCGCTGCCAGGGGGCAGCTCCTGCATTGAACGTCTGCCCCTGGGTGGTCAGTGCATGTCATAGCAACCGGTCATTCTGCCAATTGGTCGATTTGCATATTAGAGTTTTATTATATAGGATTATATAGGAAAGGGGCCTGGTTCATGAAATTCGTGCAGGGGGAGGGGGAAAGGTGAGGACGTGGCCAGAGGGGGACATGGCCAAGCTTCCCCGCCCCATGTGCCCTGCCCCAGCCCTGGAGGGCAGGGGGCATCCGGGCACACTCCTCTCCCAGCTGGGAGGGTCCCTGCTATGCTTCCACCTCCTTGGGAAACTTTGCTTTTCCAGCTCTGTCCCCGCAGGAGAGCCATAGGGGTGCTGGATCCCTTTCCTTCCTTCAAAAGTGCCCTGAAAAGCATGCAGGCAGCTATGCCAGAAAGGGGTTGCTCAAGTTCAGCAGAAGTTTGTGATTTGCTGAAGGCACGTTGAACAGTTTTCTCTTACCCTGTTTGTGGGAGTGTAACCTGATTTAAAACCAATGGACTAAACAAGCAGAAGCACTTTTAGAAAGTCAGTTTGGAAATGTGGATCAAAATTCAAGTGAATTAGCTTTGGGCCCTCTCTGCTGTGGCAACGGCCTAATCAGACATTCCCTTTTATAGGGCTAGTTTCCTTTTCTCCTTTGTCCAAACCACACATCTCCAACAAAAGGATATTAACCAAGCAATCCTAACAACTAGTTTTGTTGCCGACTGCAACTTATGCACTTTCACACAAATGTTGTTGCTTTCAAGCCTACCAGGTTGTATTTCAAAACTTTTATTATTCTGCAACTTGACCATTTTTTTATTTGCTTAAAATATTCTAGAATATTTTAAATACAGAAAAGTAGAGAATAATATGACAAATACTTATCTATACTAATAAAAGGGTAATATGCTAATTAGACCTGACATCTTCCGGACATCCTTCTGGAGAAAGCCATGGTGGTGGGGAATGAGGCAGAGGTGGTTAGGGGAAACCAGGCCAGCAGGGGAGAGAAGTTAGGGGCGACCAGGCCAGTAAAGGAGGGCAGTTAGGGGCAACCAGGCTGACTGGAGAGGGAAGTGAGGGGCAACCAGGCAGGCAGATAGGTGAGTGGTTAGGAGCCGGAGGTCCCAGATTACGAGAGGGATCCCTGTGGGATCGGGCCTACACAGGCAGTCGAACATCTCCTGAGGGGTCCCAGAATGGAGAGGGTACAGGCTGGGCTGAGGGACCCCTCCCCTCTGATGCATGAATTTCGTGCACCGGGCCTCTAGTCAAGTTATAATCTCCCAGGTGTAAGTTTCCTATGTGCCAGAATGTGGGAAGGGGAAGATGAAGAGATCCATGTGTATGTAGTGAATGAAGAAACTCAGTAGTGCTGGGTCCCTCTCCATTGAGTCCACTGGTGTAGATGTTGTTGGGTTGCAAACAGAACACGTGGGGTGACCCTCTTCTTGGGTCTGCAGGAACCATCATCTGGCACAATGGATTCTCTTGCCTACAGGTAACAATATCATGAGGGACTGAAATTTGCAACTTTCACTCCTCTCTCAATTGCCTTCTACATCCAGTTATTAGTCTTGTAATGTCACTCTAACCTTTTTATGGACCTTAACGATATTGTCTCATGAATTTGCGTTTGCACTTGAAAGGAGGAACCTAAGCATCTAATAGAAATGTATGAGGTGAAATGAGTTCTAAGGAGGGAACCATTATAACGTCTTGCAGGAGGACATAAATGTGTACATTTTTGACAGATTTAAAAACACCGGGCTTACTTTCCTTCATCATCTTTTATGGAAACAAGCATTATGATAGCCAGTGGAAATATATTTTTGAGGTGATGGTAAAGGGCAAATCCCTCATTGGGGAACTTTCAGATTTTGCTAAGGAAAACTTGCTCACAAATGCATGCAATATTATATTGCATCTCTCTAAAGGTAACTCACAGAATCTCTTTTAATTGCATGTACGGTGGCTTAGAGATGGTCTTGCTTGTGGGCATCTATAGTACATTGTTATTAATACATTGGAGCTGACTTCCTGTTTTCCAAGGAAAATGAAAATGCAGGTTAGTGTCTCTGTGGTATAGATTCCAATCTATAATAATCTATAATAATAAAAGCATAATATGCTAATTAGACTGGACTTCCTTCTGGATGAAGCCACAGGGGCAGGGGCCAAGTCCCTTGCACAAATTTCATGCATTGGGCCTCTAGTTTTAAATAAGATCCTACACACAAGGCAAAGAAAGTACAGGCTTTGCAGAAATATTAAAAACTAACAAAAAAAACCCCTCCACAGATAAATTAAATCTAAATATTGATTTAAATGAAATCATAGTTCCTTAGACAATACCACCTAGAACCCATTGTTTCCCAAGCAAGAAAGTCTGTGTTCTGGATAGTTATAAAAGAAACTAGAGGCACAGTGCACAAAATTCATGCACTCAGGGGTGGGCCCTCAGCCCAACCTGCGTCCTCTCACAGTCCCGGTGCCCTTTGAGGATGTCTGACTGATGGCTTAGGCCCGCTCCCCAGGGGAAGTGGGCCTAAGCTGGCAGCCGGACATCCTTAGCACTACAGCGGAGGTGGGAGAGGCTCCCACTACCACTGCAGCACTTGCCAGCCGTGAGCCAGCTTCTCGCTAGCCATGAGCTGGCTTCTGTCTCCTGCATTGAGTGTCTGCCCCCTGGTGGTCAGTGCACATCATAGCGACCGGTCATTCTGCCTTTTGGTTGATTTGCATATTAGCCTTTTGTTATATAGGATAGAAATGCTTCCCTTGTGTATGTTTGGGTGGAATAGAGAGATCACAGGTCAGAGTCAGATCAGGCCTAGATTTGAATCTGTTTTTTTCTGTTTATTGATGCTGTGGCCTTGGGCAAAGTACTTAGCCTTCTGAATCCAAGTTTCTCATCTGTGAAATGAAAATGATATTCTTTATAAGATACTGAAAATTTGAAAACAAAACAATACATGTAAATCACCTGTTCCCAGTAGGTACTTAGATCATGTGGTTGGTGGGATTTGGGGGAGGGAGAGAATGTAAATATGTCATAATATGAAGGAAAAATTAGGAAACAATAATGGGCACTTATAGGCATTTCTCGTAGTAGGGAGAAAAAAACTGAGTTGGGATTCATATCCTAAGATCCCCATGGGGACCCTACTAGGTGCCATGCTTTATTCTAGGTGCTGAGAATGCACTGGAGATCAGAATCATAAATAGTCTCTGCCCTCATGATATGCACCGTTTGGTGAGAGAACAGACATTGACTACATACTAATGAGACCAATAAATGTCAAATTGTAACTGTGCTTAGTGCTGTGGAAGGGGAAAATGATGTTATAAAAATGAATAAGGACATTTGACATAATTGCGAAGTGTTTCAGAAAACCTTCCCCGAAAAAAGGAGCAACAATGCTGATAACTTAAATGTGAGTAGGTGCCTTTAACCCTATAGGCCCCATTTTGGTTTTGAAATTTCTTGTTTGAACAGCCTTAACTATTTTTACAGATTGCTATCTCACAAATTTATCTTTCTTAGAGGTCTTCCAAGGAACAAAGAAAAGTTATTTATTTCTTTTAAAGCAGGAAACAACTCATTCTGTCATACTATTATACGTGGTCCCACTGGACTCTTGTAAATCTAAGAGACATCGTGCAATCACAGTGATCTTATCTTTCCTGTATCTTAACATTTTGCTGTTTTATCATCTGAGAATTAGCTCACCATTACTCATTAGATATTCCCAACCATGCTAAAACAAACACACAAAAATGGTAAAAATGGCAAAGAAAGGCAAAGAATGATGGAATCATCTATAAAGATGATGCAACATTGAAATAAAAGTTCACTATTATGTAATCCCTGAGTTTTCTTACTGCATTACAGTTATGCTTCATCTTTCAGGAAGATATAAAAGAAGTCTAGAGACTTTGTACTTTTTAAAACCTTTAATTGAACGTAGGTAATCATTTAGAATTTTCTTCTATAATAGCAAAGAGAGGAAAGTTAATAGGAATATATCTCACGAGTATTATATATTCAGGAAATAAATGCAAGAAGATATATAGAAGCACTCTAGACTCTAATGAGGATGGTGAAATTGATTCTATAAGTGACATCTCAGACTGATTCTTCTTAAAAAGGTATCCTAGATGAATTTTCCCTAACTCAGGATTCAGTGATTCAGTAGTACATTTCAGAGTACTAAAAGGAAATATGGTACGCTTATCCAGTTAGTAATTCAGTAGGAAGTGCTTCATTATACATGTGCAGCAAAAACCTCCATCAGCCTGGCCTGTGTGGATCACTTGGTTGAGCGTCACCCCTTCATCAGGAGGTCAGGGCACATGCCTGGCTGTAGGCTTGATCCCCAGTAGTCCCAGTAGAGGGCATGCAGGAGGCAGCCTATAGATGTTTCTCTCATCCATGTTTCTATCTTTCTCCCTTCCTCTCTCTGAAATCAATTTTTTTAAAAAAGTCCTGTATTATCCTGTTTTGCAGAAAGCACATTTGACAATATTCTTTTGTCTTTTAAGATGTTTATACACCAAAAATTTACTTCATGTGGTTCATAAGTGGACAAATGTCGGTATACATACAAAGGTGGTAGAAAGAAACAGATCATATAAAAATGAAAAAAAAAATCATTGGATTGGCTTCTCATTGGTGTTACTAAATAAAAAAATGATACTGTTCTACAATTATTGAGCCAAGAGTGCGACTATCCTTTTATCAGCAAGATTATGTGCCATCAGAATGTTAAGGATACTGTGTGCTGATGATGTAACTTCAAGGAGTAATGATAGGTTAGAACTTACTAGAGATGTATTGGAAACCTGAAATCAGCGTTTGCAAGATGAGTATGTTTCAGCACATTTGCTGAGCACTCAGTTGAATTCGAAGGATGTTGCCCATTTTGGGTACCTTCAAAGCCAGGAAAAATATGGAATACAAATTTGCTATTTAGGTCTTTATTAACATTTTAATAAGGTTATTTTTACCCTCCCTGTATTCTTCTATATTCATTAAAGTCATTCAAAAAAAAGTTTTAAAAATGTAAAGGGTCCATTGAACAGAGATGGTAAATGGTGATGATTATTTTTCTTGAAATATAGAGGGTTGCAGGCACACACAAAACAAAGTGAGGGAAGAGAATTTCAGGCTGAGGGAACAGCACTTGCCAAAGCTCTGAGGTAGGAGAGAGAACTATTTCAAGAACTAAACAAAAGCCATGTGGCTGGAATGCAAGGAAGGCAGGATAGCAGGAGAGGGAGGTGTGGCTGGAGAAAGGAGTGAGGACTCATGATGCATGCTTTGTAGCCTGTTGAGCATTTTCTCTTCATCCCAAGAGCAAAGGAGCCAACCAAGGGTTTTAAGCAGCGGACTGACCTTATCACATTTGCATTTCAATAAATGAAGCTGCATTTGAGGTGTTTTTTGAAGTATCCCAAGTGAGATATCAGGTAGACAGCCATGTATGTGAGAGGTTTCTGGGCTGGACATTTTAAACTGTGATTCACCCACAGTTAGTTCAGTTGAACAATCTTTAATTACTAATATCTTGATCAGTGAGAAATCAGCCAGGGGAGAGAATGAAGTGAGAGAAGATCCAGGACCCAGTCTCTGGAACGACCAATTATTTTTGTCCCTGAAGAAAAGATGAGCTTGTAGAGGAGACAGGGGAAGGAGGACCAGTGACCTAAAAGAAAACCTGCGGAGTGTTGTGTGAAGGAAAATGGAGGAAGTGAAGGTTACATGAGCGAGGGATCCACAGCATTGATTGCTGCTGGGATAGGGGTGGAAGTGAGCTTTAAAAATTACTTTTGAATTGAGCAATGTAGATTTTTGGTAAATCTTAGTGAGAAATATTTCAGTAAAGCAAACAGGCCAGATGGAATTAGTTATGGAATAGAAAGTGAGGAAATAGAGACAGCCTAGATAACGGCTTTAAGAAATGTGTCTGTGTGAAGGGAACAGAGAAAAAAAGACACAGTAATATCAAATAGCCAGATAATAACTATGACAGTGAACTTAACTCATTTTAATCTTGTTTATGATTTTATTTATCAAGGCAGATTTTCTTTCAATGTTAATCAGAGTGCACTGAAATAGAAATGTTGAGTTTATGAAGGCAGCGGTGGCTTGGAGATGGTCTTGCTTGTTATATTGTTTTGTTATCACAGTGGGATTGGGCCCACCTGAGTATAGCTGGGATCACAAATTCCATGTAAAACAGAAGAAAGAGTTGACAGAGGTGAGGTAGAGCCATACTGTTCTTTGGTTCTTTTCTAGGGTTTTCTTCAGGATCAAAGTCCCTGTTTAATACCCATTTTCAGCCCATAGAAGGCACTATTTTGAAAGAATTGTGCCGTTTTCTTTCCTAGAGTTCTGTTCCCTTTCTGCATCTCTCTAAAGGTAACTCACAGAATCTCTTTTAATTGCATGTGACAAGGTGTTACTTTGCCTTGCAGGGAAATTTATGGTGTCACAGTGAATGGTGTTAGGACTGAGGCATTTGTTTTCTGCACGTTGCCCAGACCACTGTCAGAGTGAAACTTCCGATGCCTGCACTCACTCTGTGAGGCTGGAACGTGACACTGGCCTCTGTGTGTCTGTTCTTTATAAGCTTCACTTCTGTGTATTCAGGTCTGAGCACCGACCACCCCCATCCTGGTGGTATTTCAGACTGGGGCCTGGGGGCAAAATGATGTTGATGTTCTTTCCTAAATATGAACTTTACTCTGATTGAATTTTAAAACAAAGATTTGCAACGAGGCAGCCTCTGCCATAGATACACAAATGTACAGTAGTCCCCTTATCCGTGGGGATATGTTCCAGGACCCTCAGCGAATGCCTGAAACAGTGGCTAGTACTGAACCCTATATATACTATTGTTTTTCTATATATGCATACTTATAAAGTTTAATTTATAAATTATGCACAGTAAGAGATTAACAACAACAACAATAATAAAAAAGAACATTATAACAGTGTACAATAAAAACGTTATGTGAATATGGTCTCTCTTTCCCCTCTCAAAATATTATATTGCAGTGCACTTACCTTTCTTTTTGTGGTGACATGAGATGATACAATGGCTGTGTGATGAGATGAAGTGAGGCGAATCATGAAGGCATTGTGATGCAGTGTTAGGCTACTACTGACCTTCTGAAAATACGTAACAAACACTTTACCCTTCTCTTTGGCATGTCTGTCTTGCCAGCATCAGTACTCTTGGGCTTTGGGGCCATTACTCAGTAAAATAAGGGTGACAAGCACTGTGATCCCAGGGCAGTCGGTCTGGTGCCCGAGGTGGCTCCTCAGTGACGAAGGGGTGAGGAGCTTCTGCAGCGTGGAGACTCCGGACTAGGTGATGATTCATGTTCCAGGCGGGACGGAGCCAGACGGTGAGAGATTTCATCATGCTACTCAGAGCAGTGGGCAACTTAAAACTTATGAATTGTTTATTTCTGGAATTTTCCATTTAGTATTTTCCAACCGTGATTGGCCATGAGTAGCTGAGGAGAATAACAACATGGATAAGGAGTGACTACTGTAGTTTTCTACTCCTATGGAGTTCACAGGTGGTAACTAAGTTTAAAAGACACCTTGCACTAGTATGTATCATGAGACTGATATCCATTTGGTTGATACCCTTTTAAGTGAATTCATTTTTCCCATTATACATCACAGGTACATTAGGGATGGAAGCAAATGTCCCTGAAACACATAAAATTCATTTTGAAACATAAAAGTCAAAGAAAATAACATTTAAAATAAGTAGATTAAACAGCCATACTGTTCTTTGGTTCTTTTTTGGCCCGGTGTATGAAAATTGTGCATTGGGAGGGAGGGTCCCTCAGCCCGGCTTGTGTCCGCCCCATCTCTCTCAGTCCCAATCAGCCGGACTCCAGCAACAAGCCAACCTACCGGTCAGAGTGTCTACCCGCAGGTGGTCAGTGCACGTCATAGTGAATGATCGACCAGTTGACTGTCTTCCCCGTGGTGGTCAGTGCACATCATAAGGAGTGGTTGAATGGCCTTAACATATCATTAGCATATTACACTTTGATTCGTTGAATGGCCAACCGGATGACTGGACACTTAGCATATTAGGCTTTTATTATATAGGATGTAAAATTATAATACCCTTATATGTGCATTAAACAAAATACATTACACAAATTATAAATTATGTTACAAATTATATAATTACACATTTTATAATATAATTAACATTAATATAATTATTAGAATATTAATATATAATTTATAGCCATGATACTTAAAAAAAACATTTAAAATCCCAAAAGTTAAAATATAGTGTAATGCCCTCCAGCAGTGTGATTTTAGTATGTGTCACAGATTGCTCTCACTGTGAACGGAACTGTGGCCATTTGGTTTCAAATTCCTGTAGCATTTTCCTCTGAGAAGGCTTTCTTTAGGGGGGAGGGGAGGAATGGGTCTTCTCCCCCAATTATCATGATTGTGATTTTTCAGATAACTTTTACTAGGAATAACCATACATTTCTTTAAAACCGAGGGATGAAAATAGAAGCAAGGAATGAAAATTCCAGTGAACTTTTAGGAATCTCTGCAACATATATCAGTATGGAAGGTTTTCTAGCATTCGATATACATTGCTAAAAAAAAAAACACACCCCAAAATTCATGTGAGTAAATTTGAAAGACCTTATTGACTTTATTCAATGATTCATGAATCAGACAGCTTTCAGTCTAGCAGCTAGAAAGGAGCTCTGAGGAGCTGTACCAGATGAAAGACTTTTATAGGCAGAAGGCAGCAGGAGCCAGGAAGCCACCGGAGCTGAAAAGGTGGGTTGGTTGTTGCAGAGTCACTTTCCTTTGGGGACGGCAGGGTCTGTCAGGCAGGTTACCTCACCAGGGCGTTCCTGACTGACAGGTTTAAGAGTCCATTTTTGGAAAAGCCAAAAATGTAATGAAGGCTTGGCTGATGTGGGGCTTAGCATAAGCAACTCCATGTTGAGCCTGTTAACTTGTTTTCAACAATACCCAAGTTTAATGAATTACTGGCCTGTGATATGTTGTAAGAATAGCCAAATCTGCTACCCACTCTCTATCAGGCACTGCGCCTACACACTTTGTATACAGACTGTTTGGTTTCTAATGAAAAGATGTTTATATTTGACTCTGCTGTAGTTTTCTGGTGAGAGATTGTCATAGCATTAAATGGCCTTGTGCTCCTCAGCCTACCGATCGTAGTCACACCCACCTCGCTGAAGAGGCGGGCTGTCCCCCCGTGCAGGTAAGAGAAGGTGACAGAATAGTGACATGGAAACCCACATGTGTACTTTGTGTTTTACATAGTTTTGTGAAGCAAAGTTATGATCTAATTCAGAATTTATTTACAGTCATTATTTTGGCAGTTACATTTAAAATAATTAAGAAAATATTTTTAAAATGTAACCAAATGTAAAATAAGTGAGAGAAATTAATTTTCGTGACATAGAGTTGGAAACTTGGGGTTTGAAAGACTATTTTAGAGAAATTATTTCCAGCCTCTGAGCCCAAGGCCCCAGAGGAGCCTGCAGAGTTATTACAAGTTCTAAAACCCTTGAACACATTAAGCATTTTCTGTACATGGAGGTATATGTGAGTGTATGTTTGTTATAACATTTGTCCAATCTATTTTGTTGCTATCTTAATTAGTAAAATAAAAAACTAAATTTGAATCACAATACTCAGTGCAAAGTAAGCATTAACCTTTTGTATTTTCTTCAGTCATCTGATACCAGAAGTTCAACTATTACACAGAAGGGGGGGTAAATTTAAATATATATATATATATATATATATATATACATACACACACATATATACATATACATATATTCAAAAAGGGTGGGAATTACCATTCAAGGAAGTTTCTAAAAAATAGCCAAAGACTGGAAATGACTTAGTGACTTTGGCTTCTAACCTGGTTCTCCATTCTTAGAAAGTAAACCAGCTTTTTCTAAGTAAAATGTTGTCATTGAAATGAATAACCCAGTTCTCATAATATCTTAGCACTGCCTTAGAAGCAACTTGGAATTAAATGGAAAGATTTCCAGCCAGTGTCTGGTTGCTGTTCTTTGGTTGCTTGAGTAATAATAAGTGTGAAATAAATTACCTCTTAGTCTTTGCATCATACTGAAAGAGCCCTCATTCTATTCACTGATGTGATTGGCAACACTGTGTATGCAAAGACAAAGCATGTGGAACAAAAATATACCAACGCATTGGTATGCCACAAAATGCATAACTTGTGCATTACAGATCGGAATGATCCAATTGGCATAGCTCTATTTGAACCTCTGCCTAGGAAAACACCCATTTCTTTAGTAAAAACTCACTGTGATCTTGCCCAGACATAGGAACAGTGGGTCATTCTGTGGTCACATATCCAAAATAAAACAGTTTGGTCTCCAAAGGGCAAGTTAGTTAAAACTCTAAGTCGCTTATTGGAATTTCGGAACATCATTTCTCATAGAAATGCTTTACATTCAGGTTCCCAATTGGATTATTTTAAAAACCCTCTTTGACTGCCAGGAGCCGGTCCATCCTTGCTGTTTCAAGGGACCTGGCATATATGGCATACTGTTCTTAATATGTTTGCTCACCTTCTTGGCACTATGTGTTTTAACAAAGGTCAACTCTCTGAGAAAGGTTGTTTCCCCAGGTAAGGATTTTTCCCTGAAGTTAGGGAGGGAATAAAACCCCTTAACTAAGTGCCAGGCGGGTAGTTAATCACTTTAACTAC
>NW_006297224.1:96579-111836 GCF_000327345.1 Myotis davidii
AGAACCTGGCTTCAGAACCTAGGATAGAACATGGCAAAAGAGAACCTCTAGAACCTGGTGACTGAACCTGGCTGGAGAACCTAGTGAGGGAACATGGCTACAGAACCTGGCTGGAGAACCTAGCAAGAGAACATGGACACAGAACTTGGCTGGAGATTGTGGCTAGAGATCCTGGCAAGGCTGCTGATCAACTGAACGCTGTCTCCATGTCATTCCTTCTTCGCCGACTCTATCCACACCTTTGGGGACCCCTGGACCTGCTGGGGTTGGACCCCAGCATTTGACTTAGAAGGGAATGGAAAAATATTTTTTATAATATTCTCATCTGCTAAGGAAAGATGTTCCTCTATTCTAATGCCTCAGCCCTAAAAGTGAACGATCTTCCTTTCCTTGCCAAGCATGGCATGGCTGTCCCCTTCCTGTGCCACTACTTCTGCGTGGCAGAAGCATGGAGGAGCCCCCATCATGTTGGTCTCCATTTATAAGGGATGTTCATAAGTCACCTGAACATGTTTTTATTTCCTTTACAAAGTAGTTGAAGAAAGCATAGTGCCTACTTCACCTGGAGCTTTTAGCATCCCCTCAGTTGAATTCTTAGAATTCTTAGAAATTCTTAGTAAGAAATTCTTAGCAACACGGAATGGCATTCATGAAGGATCCAGGCAAATAGATACTATGAAGTTTCAGTCAGGAACTTTGTAGGCAAGAAAAACTTTACTAATGTTAGAGCAAAATCTCAATTAGCTGACATCTTTAATGTACTGCTCACATTAATATCTAAGAATGAGCAAAGCAGAAAAGGTTTTTTTCTCCCTGTTTTAGTTAAAAGGCATGTAAAAAATGATGCAGGAGCATATTCTTAATGTGAGAAAACACTGATTAATTCAGAATATTAGCTTGTTTAAGGAAACTTTTGAATTATTTAGAAAGAAAAGTCACGATCCCTTGTTGTTGTTTTTTTTTTTAAAGAAGTCCAGTTAGATTGCTGATGGACATAAAAAAGCAGAGAGATGTGTTTTTAAAAAGTGGCTGGAATATTTATGGTCCTAGACGGAGGGCGTTTGACCTGGAGGACAGATATACCAAGCTTAACTCAAGCAAACTTGACTCCTGGCTGAGGAAGAATATTGGAGGATAAAGATAATGATCTATGGGGCATTTATCTTAGAATCCTAAGTGATAGAGTCCGTATTTAGCAGCAAGCAAAAAAGAACAGAATTTTTCATCTGCACAGTGAAAAAGAAAAGGCAGATGCTGTGAGGCTCATTTGCATTGCAAGGAGGTAGGCAGGCTGTATTATACAGCAAGACGCGGATAAATATGGCCTGAGGGCTTTAACTGTGCACTGCCTGCTTTAATATCTGGGAGCAGATCTAGATCCACAGCTGCTTTCCAATGCTTGACTGTTTTCCTAGGTGAACCTTATGAGAATGTTTTACAACCCAGAATTAAGTTAAGCAGTGATTGATAACAAGGAAAGTTTGAGTTAGCAATGCAACACGTAGTACCTAGCATTCTCTTTCACAGGAACACTGGCTGTAGAGGAAATGGTATACTGAACCTCTGTTGGTATGTACAAAAAAATGTGGTGCATTCAGTGGTTTGTGAGACAAGAAGCATTGCTTGGACGGTGGGCATTATCTGTTTTCAGCTTCCTAAACCTGAGGAAAATTTAAATTAACTGGTGTGAGCTCCACAAATCAAGGCATTGGTAGTCAGTGGTAGAATTTCAAGCTTAAAGGGGATTGACCAGAGGACAACTTGCCATGCAAATCTAACTTGGTTACTGGTAGCATGTAGTTTTACAGAAAAAAAAGGTTGTAGTAACAAGAGAGACTGTGAGAAAGTATTAAATGTGTAGATTTGATCGGGCTTTATATTCTCGCTCTGCCATTTAATGCTCCATAACCTTAGGCAAGTCACTTGATTTTTCTGGGCCTCCATTTATTCACCTATAAAATGGTGATTTCCCAAGTCCTTTGCAGTTTTAAAAACCGTTAACTCTGAGATGTGTTAATGTCTCCTTGGTGATGTAGTTCATAGATGCCTAGGGTTATCATCATAAATACCAGATATTTAGTGTATAGAATGGTTGTAGGAACAATGTGTGAAACGATGGGAGGTGGATGTGCCGACAGCCACCACAAAAGAGTTATCTGGCACTGGTTTTATTTGATTAAAGGTTTCGTGATGACTGAGTGCCAATATTTTTTCATCTCACGGCCAAGTTCAGATGCAGTAAGGACTTACTACACTATAAAAAAATGCTAAATAATCCCAAGTGGGTCAGTTCTGATTGGTCCCATTTTTTAAGGTGTTCTGGTAAGGTTTGTATCACTAGAGATTTGACACTATAAATGAGAGCAAAACACCAAAAGTAATTAGGGCAACTGGTCAGCATTAGAAACTTCTATCTTCCAAGTACTTGTGAGTGTGTATTCTTCCTCCTGGAAAATAAGGCAAGTCTTCTGAGCTGTATGAAAAAAATATGTGTTATTAGTTCTATTAGTAAAATTTGAAGTTGAACCCAGAAAGTCATTGGTTTCTAAGTTATTTATTGCTGAGTATGTTAAACCGGGTAAGCCTCTTGACAGATGAATTATGAACAGTTCGTGCATAATCTTAACCATACCGTACACATAGACATAAAGTTAATTTCAGTTGTACAGAATCCAGTCCCAGTGCTCCAAAAGTTGTTGTGAGAGTAGAAGGAAAGTATAGACAAGTCTGATTCTCAAACTGTTACATCAGGATGTAGACATAAATAATACTTATGAAAGCATATTAGGAGTTTTGCAATTAAAGCCCCAGGTAATCCTTGAGAAAAGCATATCAAAGGGAATGAAAAGTACAAATTAGTGTTTGGGAAATAACCTGCTTAGGTCGACTGGAGCAGACCATTTTCTGCGAGTTCAAGGTCATTCCCTCTTACATCCTTTACATTTCATCCATTTAACTTTTGAATGCCTTCCCTTGGAGGGCAATTTCACAGTCTAATAGGTAGAGGTATTTGGGAGTTTCTTTAAGACATTCAGCCTAAATTTTCTTTTAATTTCCTCTTCCAATTTCTACATAATTGCTCTTCCCTCATATTATCCTGAAAGGAGTTTGTGGGGAATGTATGCAATGGGAAACAGAGTTCAACAGCATTGCTCTCTTGGGTGCTACAGATTTCACCTTTCATAAATGTATGCTTTGCTCAGAGAAAATGATTACAAAGGTAATGAACTCACTGCTTTTCCAGAGTTGAACCTGATATAACTGGAAGAGAGAAATTCCCTTGTGTATTTTTCTGGCCCCACTCTAGTACCTGACCCATTTTCTAGTCACCAGTTTCACTTTTGAATCTTCTTCCTTTTTTTAAGTTCTCTATCTTCCAAAACCTACCCAGACCCACTCCAAACCTACGACTCAGAAATGTGACACTACAGTGTTATATACCCATGAAAAGCTTGTTGAATGAATAATTCTGTCAGATCACAGAAGTGTGGCTGGTTCTGTCTCCTCATGCACTGCCTACAGAAAATAGAACAGTAATCCAAGCCTGGCCAGTGTGGCTCAGTGGTTGAATGTCAACCTATAAACCAGGAGGTCACGGTTCGATTCTTGTTCAGGGCATATGCCTGGGTTGCAGGCTCAATCCCCAGTTTGGGGAGTGCAGGAGGCAGCCAATCAATGATTCTCTCTCATCATTAATGTTTCAATCTCTCTCTCTACCTTCTCTGAAATCAATAAAAAAATATTTTTTTTAAAAGAAAAATAATCCAAGGCAGCCATTCTTTATTCTCTCACCTCTTACATGTTCTTGTCGTAGGCAGAAAAGATGACAAACCTTTGGATACTCAGTAGATAAGGTCTGAAAGTGAGGATGCTTTTGGGCGTGTCTTTCCTTTCAGAGCATCATATTGCTCCTTTCTTCAGTGTAAATGTGATGTGGTTAAAGAATTAAGTAAGCAAACACTTCTGGACCAAAAGAGATTTGTTTTACAATTGATTAATTCACTAGAGCAGATAGCCTACTTTCAACTGTCATTTGTATTCCGAGTGTACAGTGGAGGTGTGATGGTGCTGTGTGTCCACCATGGACTGAATGTATAAAACCACCCTGCCTCCTCTGTTTTGCCTCCCTGCCCTCACTGTGGTATTAAGGCACTCTTTGCATCTGTTGGCCTAGAAGTAAAAATTAAAATGTTCTTAAAACTTGTTCAGAGGGATAGGGAAGGAAGGACATCTGAAAAATATATAAATTCATAAGATTTTAGGATCGAATTGAAATAAAGTCCTATCACATAAATGATCTCTTATTCCAAATAATTTCTGCAGACCTTGGTTTTAGTGTACACCCAGTTTTATGGGTTGATGTACAGCTGTCGCCAAAATGAAAAACCGGGTGAAATGCAGGTCAATGTTATTTAGCTATTCAAAGTAGAAAGAGAAGTTGTCACCCAGGCCTCTTTCTTGGGTCAGCATTTTGCTGTCACCTGGCTGTATCATTGTATGTGATCAGAATTACCACAATGCAGTGCAAAGAGCAATAACATTTAGTAATAAAAATTAGGCTGTTTGTACCACTCCTAACACCAAAAAAAAAAAAAAAAAAGAATCTGGCTGAATAATCAAGGTTATAAACCATTATCAATTGCTTCCTGATTAGTAAATGTTTTGCCACATTTACGAGAGCTAGTAAGGTAGAATAAAAAGAGTTTTGCCCTTGGCAGACACTAGTTTCAAATGCTGGCTTTGCTGTTAAATGTCACCTTAAGCAAGTCATTTAACCTTTCACAGCCTTAATTTCTCCATCTAAAGAAAAATGGAGAAACAGGCTTATTATGAGAATTAAGTGGGGTAATGTATAAAAGGTCCAAGTAGGGGCCCTGTTGATGTTCACTTTGCTTTTTTTTTTGTCTCTGTTTAGTAAATCTGTATATTTACAAGTCTTTTGCCATTATTAATGGACTGTGCCTTAGTTTGTGCCCATTTCTAGTTCATCTTGATTTCTCAGTAAATGTTCATGGATTGAGTTAATGGATGTGGCCATTATTTCCTCTACTAGAGGCCCAGTGCATGAAATTCATGCACAGGGGCGGGGGGGGGGGGTCCCCTCAGCCCAGCCTGCTTCCCTTAACATCTGGGTAAGGAGAAGAAGTGCTGTTCTGGAGAGTGGTGGATGGCCCTCACTGGGACAGTGTTCAATTTGAGTCAAAGTCCTAATATTCACTTAGTGAAAAGGAAATTGTGTGAACCTTGATTTGAGGCAGGTCTGTTGTCATTAGAATCAAGTCTCGCTGCTGCCAGTTCCTGGAGGCGGGCTACAGCTGTCTGCTGCAGCCGCCTTTTGTTTTTAGTTTCTAAGTTGGCTCTGTTAGATGAATTAGTTTAGTATTTATTTGAGAAAAAAAAAGCATTTGTTGAATTTCTGAAATGTTGTTTCAGCAGCCATTTCGTAGAAATTAAACTTTAAAAAAAGTATTCTTGAAATAAAAAGATACTTATTTTGGAGGAGGGCAACTTAACTTTTAACAAATATTTTAGTAAAGAGAAGAATCACTAATTTATCTTTTTGTAAACACATAAGATTTTTCGTATACTAGGGCATAGTCTCATGTTGAGAACATCAGCTGGAGAGTCAGAGGCTTTGAAGCAGCCACCTTTTACCTGATTTCCTATCGACTAGCTTGGCAAAGGACCAACAGAGGATGAGGAAGAATTGAAAGAGTACCTCTTGAAAATCCAAGTTCAACTAGCATCCAAGTTCACTTTTTTACATTTTACATCAACGAAGTCACACCTCGGACAATTTGAGTCTTAAAAACTGGGTAACGGATGTTGGGACAAGAGCATTTACATTCCCTATAGCCAACTGCGGCTCGTGAGCCACATGCGGCTCTTTGGCCCCTTGAGTGTGGCTCTTCCTAAGCCTTAGGAGTACCCTAATTAAGTTAATAACAGTGTACCTACCTATATAGTTTAAGTTTAAAAAATTTGGCTCTCAAAAGAAATTTCAATCGTTGCACTGTTGATATTTGGCTCTGCTGACTAAAGAGTTTGCCGACCAGTGGACTCTGTTGACTAATGAGTTTGCTGACCACTGCCCTATAGCATTTGTTCCCAGGAAAGATGGAAGCTCTGCTTGAAGACCCTCTCACTATTTTGGCACTATGGGTTCAAATACCAGCCAGAACCTGAGAGGGTTGAGATAGGAAAAAAGAGAATTCATTAAACTGACACATTGGAACCTCTCAAAGGTTCTCATGGATGATTAATTTGGAAATAGATGAAAATGTGGACAAGGGTATTGGGTTGCTTGGTTTTATTTTTCTCTGAACTACTGACAGTCCTCTTGCCCACTCTGGTAAATAAGCACTATCAGAGGGTTTCCACTTTGCATCAACTAGGCATCCTTGTTGTTCTTTTTCTTAGGAAAGAAAAGCTTTCAGGGCATGTCAGGCATTTACTGATGCATTTCCTTGGATTCTAATTTCCTTTTATCCTGGTGCTTTCTTTCATACATTTTTAACTCAGGGAAGAAAAACAGAACAAGCTTTATTCTGGGGCCAATACACCACCCTGACCTACTTTGCTTTCCCTGAAGGGACTTTCAAAATTCCCTGTAATTTTGGCCAGTTTATCACAACATGGTCAATGTACTATTGAACTGGGGGCTGGGACTCTGAATTCCTTGTTTCTAGTCATAGCCAGGGATCTATGGAGGAGAGAAGTAAAGAAGGTAACACATCATGGACTTTAGTCCTGTCTACCTTCTTACCCTCCCCACCCCTGCTTAACCCACAAGCTCTCTCTCAGAGTTCAAAACCAGTTACTTCCCCCAAATGATATCCATCTTTTACTTCCTTGAGCAGAGGACCCTAGAGAAAAGTCTGTCCACTTTCAGGCAATGGGTGAACTATCTTTTTTTTTTTTTTAAATAATGGGAGCGATGAGTCCCATGACCTGGCCCAGGTTTTCTCTCCAAACTCTATTCCCTCCATGTTTTCTAGATTCCCAGATCACTTAGCTGCGTATTCAACAGCAAAGTCTTGGTGGCTGGTGTGGTCAAGGCAGTGTGCTAGGTTTCTCTGCAGAGTGGAGAACACACCGCCTAGGAGACGGAAAACTTGGGGTCCAGATTCCACTGTGATGTGAGCAGCTGAGAAACTGCGTGTCAGTCACACCTGTCTGGCTCTCTTCTCTCACCTGTAAAATGAAGGGAATACTTAGCTGAGCCCCGAGGTTCTTTTGCGGTGATTTTCTGATTACCAATCTCTGGAGTCAGCTATTTCACATTTCGAAATTTAAGCTGAAAACAAAATTCTTTCCATTCTCAGCAAGAAGCACATGGCAGGCTCTGAGGAGAGGCGTGGTTTGTGCTCAGTTGTCTCATCACGACAGGTGTTTATTGTAGCAGCAGTGAGGCCAGACCTCCAAGCAAACACATCAAAGCCTTGCCGCCCTTTGGAGTGTGTGTCTTGAACAGCCCCTTTGCATCTAACAACTTGCTTTTATGAAATCACTCTTGTCTGAACATTATTTAGAACAGGATTTCACTTCATATTAATGTCTCCAAATAGATACCAGGTAAAGAATTCCATTTATATAAGAAAAAAAAAATGTTCCTGCTCACAGAAGAGCCACCTGTGAAGATGGATCCCAACACCAGGTCCCATCCCAACAAGCATTATTCCTTCAGCTGTGGTTTTTATTCTGTCCTGACTGGCAGGGAGGTCAGAGGCCCCTTCTGTCCGTACCATGGAATCTGTGGACGGCTGACAGCTCTGTTGGGAAAATAAAAACCAGCTGGTAAAAGGACTGTTGTCATGTTGACAGATACCCATTACTGGGGACTGTGGCAACTGGTAAATTCCTAATAATAAAAAGCAAATGTGTATTTCTGCTTCTTGACTCACTTCGAGAATGACTTATAGGAACCTGTGAACTTAAACGTAATTGAATTTAAATAATAGAGAGGTGGAGAGGCCAGTGGAGACTGGTGTTAAGGGTAGTGTGATGACAGTCATGTGTATTTCTGTCATCAAGGTGAGTGAGAAAGTGCCAAATCACTAGCCTGAGTGACTGAAACTGACTTGAGTTTTACATGAAAGCTTTTAGGAGGGTGCTGTTGTGTGCCCTCTCTCAACCCTCCGCTTTTCCCGTCTTCTTCCCACGCTCCCGACCCCACTTTTCCTGAAGTGGTGAGAAAGGCGTTTGTCCCTTGACCCTGTAGCCAAGTTTCATGGTCAAGAGCAAGGGCTCTGCGGTCAGACAGCTTGAATGGACACTTAGTTCTATCAGCTCTCTATCTGGGCAAGCCACTTCCCTCTGAGGCACCTCAGTGTCTTCATCTTTAAAAGGGGAGTGAATACCCCTAGCCGGTTTGGCTCAGTGGATAGAGTATCGGACTGAAGGGTCCTAGGTTCGGTTCCGGTCAAGGGCATGTACCTTTGTTGCAGGCACATCCCCAGTGGGGCGTGTGCAGGAGGCAGCTGATCGATGTTTCTCTCTCATCGATGTTTCTAATTGATGTTTCTAACTCTCTATCCTTTTCCCTTCCTTTCTGTAAAAAATAAGTAAAATATATTTTAAAAAAGGGGGGGGTGAATAATGCTTTTCTCATTTGGTGACAAGGAGGATTAAATCGGAAAGGATGGTGAGGGCTGGAAGCAGACGCTGTCCTGTAGTAACCACATCTTCCCTCCGTGCTTCCCACCGCCCATCTCAACAAATACAACACGGGCCGTTTGAGACTTTAGTTACCGTTATCTCCACCAGTGAGCTGAACCCTGTGCTGGGGGTTCAGAGCAGTTCCCAGCCCACCGTGAAGATGCAGTGTGTGCTGGCTGTCAGTGGTCTGAGCAAATAGTTTGGGGTCGAAGAAAAGAAACTGACACCTAGATCATTTCCCTCCAGAACAATGAAGAATCCAGAAGGATCCACCTTCTTGTTCTCTAATTGGATATAACCCCAAGGAGTGAGATAATTAAATCTCTCACTTATATTGAGCAGCAGCTTTGTGAATGGATGGTATAATCCAGGAACTGGAGGGGAAACAAACATTAATTAAGACATACGCATCGTCTTTTTTATCTTGTTGGATAAATAGAGGAATTGACTGTATCTCGGAGTAAATATGGATTAGAGATGGCCTCTATGCCTAGGGTCTTATTGGGTTGAATGAAGGGGCGCACCAGCACACAACTAAGTGTGGTGGGCAGGCTGCTACATTAGGGGTGCAGAAGGCTTTGGGGCACTGAGAAGGAAAAAATGAATGTCATTTGGAAAGGTGGAAGATGACAACTTGGAATTTGACTTGGGCCTAAAAAGAAATGGATAGTATGTTAATGATCAGAGTCAGGAGTAGGATTGGGAGACAGGAATCAAGAAATCAGACTTTTGAATTCACAAGTGATATAATTCACAAGCAGTAATTTCTGCTTTTAAGTGGCAAATACATTGCTGAAAAGAAACTAACCAGTTTGCTGTTGGTATAGTCATCTCAGATTGTACACAATAATTAACTCACAAGTCTCTGGGAAAAGAATAAAAGTCGGGGGGACTAAGTTCTGCCAAGACAATGGGAAAATTATGGTCTACTCTAGGAAGTATAAACCTCTTCACAAAAAGATTCGTTACCATGTAACTGCTAAGGTCATCAGTATATATGCTTTTAAATAAACCCAATGATTCGCCAAAACCGGTTTGGCTCAGTGGATTGAGCGTCAGCCTGCGGACTAAAAGGTCCCGGGTTCGATTCCGGTCAAGGGCATGTACCTGGGTTGCGGGCACATCCCCAGTAGGGGGTGTGCAGGAGGCAGCTGATCGATGTTTCTCTCTCATCGATGTTTCTAACTCTCTATCTCTCTCCCTTCCTCTCTGTAAAAAATCAATAAAATATATTAAAAAAAAAGAATTTATAAATAAACCCAATGATTCTCTTAATGTCATTATGGAAATGCAGGCTCCAACACATTAAAAGTATCCTATTGGGATGCACTGCTATTCCTGTATTTTGCAAAGTATGTTTTTAGAGGCTTTGACTTTTTATAATTTCTACAAGTAAACACTCTGTGTCTTTATTAGTTGATAATGCTGTGATTTTCTAAATATTCAAATGTACCTTTGTTAGGTTTTCTTTCATATGCATACCATTTCAGATAGATTGCATTAATTTTGCAATTACTCTTGGTACTGTTCCTCCTCCTAAATTAACAGAATGACAAGTGTAACTGTGTATGTGGTACCATCTTTAAAGACATCTGAGATCATTTCCTAATTCTGTACTTTGTGGATAGAAAAACTAGACCCAAAGATAGAAAGTGCCTTGGCCAACATCATACCTCATTGGTTAGTGACTGACCTGGGTCTAGAAGCCAGACCTTTCAGCTCTGAATTTGGGGTTCATCCATTATACCCTCATTCTGTCCATTGACAGAACTGGCAATTTATAGGTTGATATGGATTAAGAGTCCAGGGGATTTTAAGTACATCTCCACTGACACATGGTTATTTAAAAATAATAACAGCCAACATTTATGACGTTTACCTAAACACTTGTACATATTTTCATTCATTTAACCCATCACAATGACCTTGTGACATTGGTTCTCTTACTTTCTGAGGTTCACAGATGGTGAGGTGCAAAGGGTTTACGTGGCCAGAGGTGGGGTGTGTTCCTCAGCTGGGATGCAGGCATTGGGGCTCAGGGTCTTTGCCCCTACCCAGCACCTTACTCTGCTTCCTCCAAGTGAGTGCTGGTCATTGGGAGCTTTTTGTCCCTTCTTCCCATCCATCCTTTGTCAGAAGCTGGCATTGTAATTTCATTGTTAACTTCATAGTTGGTACAATACAGTGGCAGTACCACTCAGGTTTCCTTTGCATCCTGGACCACTGTTCCATTTCCAGTGGTGCATACAATTCAGAACCGTCCTCAGTTGATCCAGAAATTGGGGACAGGATGGTGGCAACAGTTTTTCCACGTACAACATCTCTATCAGCCACAGGGCAATTCCACAGAGGAAGAGAGCAGCACCTCCCTGGCCGGGCAAGTGATTGAAAAAACTCCTTTGGCATTTGCAGCAATAGCATCCATATTTTATACTCCATCTAGACTAAATCTTGATTTTGGGAGAGGATGCGTAAGTGGGCAGTGTTATTTGTTTGTAGTCCCTGGGCCATGGAGGATGTGAGCTAAACACTCCCTCACTGTGTCTAAAGCAGGATAGGGACTAGACTCCAACGTTATTATGTGGAGTAAAACATAATTGGGAGAGGTGGGACTGAGCAATCCACAGTGTTTGATAACACTGAAAGAGCTTTTTCCCTCTCCCACAGTTAATCCATATCTCCATTTGCATTTGTAAAAAAACTCCTGACAGCACCAACAACACAAGGAGAGAAATGCACAGCCTGAGCAATAAATCTCCGAGGCATTCAGCAAGTGCCACAGGGCTCATTAATCTTGGTTATTCCCCGGAATAGATAACTTCACAAATCAGCTATTATTCCTAATCACGCACATAAAGATAGCGGACAGATAATAGCTTCCTGCATGGCGAGACCAAAATAAAATTTCAGTTAAAAATATACTTCTGAAAATTCCATGGAAAGGTATTTTCTTCTGCCTTCTTAAAGGGGCCAGAGGAGATGGGGAAGCAACCAGCAAAAGAGAAATTGATCCTTGAAGAATGGGCTTTTATAAGGAATTAGGTGTGTTTGATTTTCTTGGCGATGCCAGCAAGCCAGTGTGTGTCACTGCATAAGTGTGAGGTGGGTTTGAGAGACTGGGTGACAGGGGATGAGAGAATTGTGCAGTTCCAGCCTCAGGTGGAGTTTAAGAAGAATTCGCAAGGACCAATAAGAAGTGCAGGGATGTCAGGGACATTCTGTATCAGTAAAGTTGGCACTTGGATTTCAGGAGTTTTTGCTGGGTTTGATGAATTCATTTATCTTCACAGGGTAGATGGATTACCATAGGAATGATCTTCAGATTCCAGCCACCAAATAGAATGTACAACTACAAATGGGCTTATAGGTGACATACTTGGGGAGGGTGTGGACAATAGCATGTTTTTATGATCAGGTGAGACTACATTATCTCACACCTAAAAGTTCCCAGCTCTTTGGCAAGGGGCAAAATCATGTATCAAATTAAGTGCTGTAAAGAGTGTTAACTAAAGTTGTCCAAGTGAAGGACATTAGCAACCAGCTTCCCATCCTCAATTATGACTTTCTGAAGGCATTGAATTGAGAAGGAAAGACTTTAATCATACAACAGGAAGCTGCCCTGTCTATTACTTTACTAACATACTAGGGGCCCAGTGCACAAATTCGTGCACCTTGAAAGGAACTTTGGGCTGCAAGGCTGCAGTGGTCACAGGGGCGGGTCTCAGCCCATCCTCCGCGCTACCACCCAGCCCCTCCTACTGCGGCCCCAGTCCCCTGTCTTCCAGCAGCTCCACTCCCGCTGCCACTACTCCCATGCACTGATAGTGCCAGCCCCACTTGCACCTGCTAATGTCACGGAGTAATTGGGGCTGGTGCCAGCAATGGGTGCGAGCAGCAATGCAAGCAGTGGCTGCTGCCCCGATCGCCCCTCAGGAACAGGGGGAAGTGGAGAAGCCCGCAGGGGCAATTGGTGCGGCAGCCGCTGCTCGCACCCGCTGACAGCGCCAAGTGATCGGGACTGGTGCCAGGCACCGGCTGCAGGTATAAGTGGGGCTAGTGCCGGCAGTAGATGCAAGTGGCAGCTCCAGCGCTGGCAGTGGGTGTGAGAGATGGTTGCCAGCCCTGATCGCCCCTCAGGAGCAGGGGAAGGTGAGGAAGCCCTAAGGGTGATCGGGGCTGGCAGGCACTGCTTGCACCTGCTGATGGTGCCAAGCGATCAGGGCCTGGGCTGGCAGCGGGTGCAAGTGGCAGATGCAAGTGCTGGGCAGGACCGTGGTGCACAGGAGCAAAGAATTTTCAGTAATCACCAGAGGCTTGCCCTGATGACAGCGACCGGCGCCCTACATTGGTCTGGCACCCCCATTCACCTACACCATCCTGCCATGACTGACGCCCGCCATGTTCCATGCGTTCCCCCTGGTGGTCAGCGCACACCATAGCAACTGGTTGTTTGGTTGTTCTGCCATTTGGACTATTTGCATATTAGGGTTTTATATATAGAGATAGATGCCAGTGAATTGCAGCAGGGCGTGGAATGAGATGTGCCACACTTATGATGGGATTAGAGTCATTATTCAGTCAGCAGAGAATAATTGACCTATAAGAACAACACATACCAATAAAAACAGGGTCTGGTAATGCATGTCTTTTAAACCCAACTACATTACCAGATGTAGCATCTTATCCTGCTTCGCCCAAATGGGAGCTGGTCATTGGGAGCTTTTTGTCCCTTCTTCCCAGCCACCTTTGGATTGCAAATACTTGTTCTTTTACAGTCCTCTTCTCCAGGCACCTACTGTTAAAATTTAACTATAAACTCCTCTTTTTATCTAAAATGAAGTACTTCTTCTTTCTCAGACCTTCCAAAGGAGGAAGTGGAGGTGGTCATTCCATGGCCTCCTACCTTATTTGCATTTATTAAGTGTTAAGGCAGAAGAATTTCCAGACCAGGTGATCACACCTTTTTCCTGCTAATGAAGTCCGAGTTTCTGGTATGTTCCCAGCGATGACAGAAAGGCTGAGTGTTCTTCAATGGCACAGCAGTGGGTCAGGGGCTGGGGAAAGAGAGATGTCCAAGACATGATCTGTGCTCTGAATGAACTCGGCAGTCCGATAGTGGAGGGGACGTAAAGACAAATATTTGTACAGGAGGAAGGATGGGGCACGCAAGAGTAAAGGTAATGATGTGCTGGGGACAGTCCAGTGAGGCAGGCCTGTGTGCTGAAGGAGGCATAAACCGATGCCCCTGACTGAGAGGAAAAGACACTGGAGGCAGAGTCGACAGCATGAGCAAGGCAAAGCCATGGAAACATCTTGGAGGTCTCGGGAGTATAGTGACTGACTAATCCAGGTGGGTTGGAACGAGCAGTGAAAATGGGAGGTAAGTCAGAGAATGTGAGTGTAGGCCACATCATAGAGGACTTGTTCCATAGACTTCAGAGAGCTATGAAAGCAGCGGTCGCCAACCGGTGGTCCGTGAGGTCCGAAAGGTTGGCGACTGCTGTATTAAAGGGTTTTTAGCAGGGGAATGATGTGGTTAAACCTGTGGTTTCAAAAAGATTGATTCAGCAACATACAGAATGGAGGGAGAGCATAGAAGCAGAGCCAGTGTGTGTATCCGTGCTCACTAGACTTGTAAAATGATTACCTGCGTCACCTCAGCTGCGTAATGGAGAGGAGACATGCATTGGACGACAGGGGATATGCAGAATTGGTGGTTTTGCTGCACAACAAATTATCTCAAACTTTGTGGCTGAAAACAACAGCTACATATTATGGAATCTGAGGGTCAGGAATTTGGACAGGATGTGTCTCTGAGGGCTTATGTCTGCTCCTTGAGGTCTGGGGCCTCTGCTGGAGAAATTTAAATGACTGGTGGCACCTCAAGGCTGAGGACTGGGATCATCTGGAGCCTTCTTCAAATTCCCATGTCTGTGTGAAAGGTAAATAGTGCTGGTTAAAGAGGTCAGGGCAGATTTTAATCACTAATATGTTATTGCAATATGGAGAGAGTCCAGTGTGAACTGAACTCAACTTCATTTTGTACAGAGGTGACTGGGCATTCCAAAGGGAGAGTGAGGGAACAGGGAAGGGGTGAGAGGCAGTTCACAGAGTCAGGGAAATTGGAAATTACAAAAAGCAGGAAGGAGGGTTTGGTCCACATAAAACCCATCTGGATTTGTTAACTGGCTTTTATGGAATTTAGACCCCCTACCTCCCACTGAGGCTGGGAGATAGAGACCCTATCTTCAGGTGCTGCCTGGAACAAAAGGCATATTCTTTGGTATCCTTGAGGTTTCCCAGGTAGATATTTTAAGGGGGACAGGAGTTACCCTGGGGATGGAGGTGTTGGAACTCCATTAGTGCTTGTTAAAGTCTTCACAGGCCGACGTAGGGCCGAGTGGAGGAAGGGCTCAGAGGAGCCTGGCTGGAGTTTGCTCCAGGAGAGGATCTTTGTCATCTGACACCCAGGATGGAATAACTCAAAAGCTGGGCTCAGCTGGACCTGGCGATTGAAGCACATTCATTGCCCCTCCATGCAGCAAGGCTTCTGGGGGGTGGGGGGCGGAGAGAGGGGGGGAGAGAGAGAGAGAGAGAGA
>NW_006297224.1:112068-170772 GCF_000327345.1 Myotis davidii
CCGGGCAAGAGCTGCAGGCTCCTCTAACCCAGGTTCCAGTCACAGTGTTCCTTCTGCCACTTCTGCTGTTTATAAAGCCAGCCAGCTCCAGCGGGGAGAACTGGGTTCCCCCTCGGAGGGTGGTGGGAGGTCATGTTTCAGAGGAGCATGTGGGGCAGGGGTGATGATTGCAGCCACCTTTGGCAAACACAGTGTGTCATGGTGGAGGTTGGCAGTTGACAGCAGCAAAATGATTAATTCAGTTTTGCACTGGCTCAGTTTGAGGTAGCCATAGGACTTTGGAGGTGAAAAGGGCACAGTAATTTAAAATGGAGGAATTATGCTCTAGACTGGAGATAAGGAATAATGTCCAGGAAGAGGGTGTGTGCTGAGAAGGTGGCAAGGACAAGCTTGGCTCCTTCTGGCATCCTACATGGAGAAGGCAAGATGAGGAGCCCGGGAAGGGGCAGTGGACCCGGGAGAATACAGTCCTGGACTCTGAATGGAGGGAGAGTTGTAGAAGGGAGTCGTTTCGGTGGCTGGCTGGAGGCAAAAGCCAGAGAGCAAAAGGTAAAGGAGTAAGGAGACAGTGAAAAGGAAGAAGCAATTAGAAGTAGCCGGGCCTCACAAAGGGTACTGTGAAATTCAAACTGTCGTCATTTTAAGTTACATCAATATGTAAAGAAAATATATGCCACACAAGCTAGGAACGTGGGGAGGCCTGGAAGAGGAGGAAGAAAAGTATGAGCGAGGTTAAAAATCAAACCAACAGCCATACATGCCTATCTCAACATTATAATGTCATCACATTGGGCATCACCGTGGAGCTGTTCCGAACATCAAGCAAACTTTTAAACAAACCCGGTACTCCTACTAATCCTCATATATCAAACAATGGAACGATTTTGTATTGACCAGGGAACAGCTTCCTTACGTGCATATCCAGGCCCTTTTTCCCAGCTGAATCAGCCAGTCAGTTTTGTTAACGTGGCCCTGACTGTCAGTGTGATCACTCATTTCTTGATCTGTTTTACGGCTCAAACCCCAGGATGGCTAATTAATAAGGTCAACCTGTGATATGATTATGATAGCCTCAGACTGCATCTCTACCACTCAGACTAAATGAGCTCTTCTGAGGTTGAGTCAGCCTTTTCCATCATTGTCATGGGCAATTAGTAGCCACTTCGGATTGGTTACAGTTCATTTCTGCTAATGGTATTAGGATGAGACCCTCTGGGCCATGTGACAGTCCACGTGAGTTCTCCGAGACTGGATGCCCAAGTGGTAGATTGGAAGCCATTCCATTTTCCTGGCCCGCGTGGAACACTGCGGCTGGCGGATTCCGGTGCTTTATTTGCATTCATGTTGATGAAAACGTGTCTTTATGGCAAATTAACTTGCTGGAGACCTAGCTGCCTGACTGAATTGAATTGAGGGTAGTAACTTTACACTAAGTACATAACAATGACAACAATGGTGTGTTATTTTAGAAATCTGGGAATGTGTCTTCTTTTTCTAAAATGCCGTCATTTGTAAGAGTAGCTTTGGAAGAAAAGCGTGTGAGAATCAGCTGTCTTTTATGCAGGTTCCAGTGACTGAGTTACGCATCCATTGGTGGGCAAAGGGCTGCATTGTTTTTGGAAATCACCTTGTGGGTCTCTTCTCTTCCTCATTCTTATTATAATGAACTTGGGAATGTTTAGTAGATTGGGCGACTCAAAATGGTTGAATGTATTCCAACCTTCTAATACTGAAGTGGTTGACAGTAAAGCTTCCATAGCAACCAGCCTTTTCCTGAAAACATTTTCTCTGGAAAGGGAAACAAGCCAAAGGAAAGCAAGAGCCATGTCTCTGTGTTAAATACATTTGCTGATTTATTCTTAAAGGTAAAAAAGGCAGTGTTTCAAGCACTGTGGGAAAAGACCGCCTGCTAAGTGTCCATGCCAGAATGTCTGTCACGTGGTTTCTGAATGTTCCCGAGGAAGAATATGGCCCTGGCAGATAAACCTTAAACATCAGATAAACACACGTGAGACTTTCCGGCATAAACTCCTAGAGTAGGGGACGTTGGCAAGAATTCTAGTGCAAAGCCATGAAGGATATACACGGCAGTTGTTTTAATTGAATATCATTTGTACATTAATTAATGTGTCCGTTCTAATTTCCTAAAATGGCAAATAATGATGTGTGAAAACAGTATAATTACATTTTGATATTTTTGGAAGAGTTATAACTAGATTCGATGTGCTTTTGATCTGGAAAGTTATTTATTATTCTTATCCATCATTCATCCTTTTTAATTGCATTTATATTCATTTGCGGTTTTTCTTTTTTAATTCTGCACTGAGATTGGCACCGGCCCCGACACATTGCCCAGGAAGACTTTGTGCAGGGGATTGACGTGATGGGGTTTCTTCCTGGGCTTGTTAGCAAAACACTAGTTAGTGCACATGCACACAAACGCACTCACACATGCAGGCTTATTAAGAGGAGCTGGCGACTTCATTAAAATGAGAACCTTGGTGTCGTGTGGAAGTAGCCAGCTGTCTGGTTGTCTGCTGTGCAATTCCGGAATCTGTCATGTGGATTGGAATCTGAGCGCTGTCACAGAGCTGCCCATGCTTCAGCCCTCCCGTGTGCAGTTTATTCTCTCCTTTCCCTTGTGATGGTGGTACCTGTAACCAGGCTGCGGCCCAGGGACATTTTAATCTGTGCCCCGCAGATGGCCAGGGCAGTGAGGTTTACCAGAGGCCCAGAAACTTCTCTGTCTTTCGCTCACATTTTCACAGCGACAGGGAGTTGTCACTTGGAGACAGCCTCTCAGCTTGGGAAAAGGCCCCCTTGCCTGAAAGAGGTGGTGATGGAATTTCTGTCTGGAGACCGGAAAAGGAGAATATCGGAGGCAGAAGTGCGACACTCTTCAGTCGGAGAAGCCGGACTTCAGCATCCGTCATAACGACAGGAGACACTTTGAAATGCAGTTCCTACAAAATAGGAGACCAACTCTTAGACACAGGAACAGCTTGTGAAACTCCTCAATGAAAAAGGATGCATTATTTTAGCTGATTTTTTGAGTAAAACTTTTTTAAATTTAAAAAAATTTCCTTGGTATTCACAATTTGTTTGAACATTTTGCCATTTTAATTCCATATTATCTTGGAAGTATGTTTGCACATCGCAACCTTAGGTATTAATAGCTCCTTTTAGGGCATCTGGCCTTTGTACTGATAATCAGTTCTGATTTTGCAAAGGCAAATCAGTAACCTCATATTGACCTGCGTTTGTTCCAATGGCTTTCTGCACCAAATGCAGAGTAGATGCAGTTACTTCTAACACTAAACAACTAAGGCTTACATAAGGCATTTCAGCAAGTAGTCTATTAGAACAGCTCTCTTGAGAAGTGTTATGTTATGAGTGGATTCTGCATTCAAAATATCCATTTTGTTGCTTCCCTCCCACTAATCACTTCTTTCTTTGTCTTACCTCTAATTTGCATCATTTAAGCAGAAGAGAGGGGAGCTAGTTGGCTGCTTCGCCTTCACAAATCCCTACACTTAATCCCTACAACTGTAATGTTGACTTAAGCTCATTTCTGTTAAGGAAAACTGCATGGCCAAGGAAAAATGCTTGCTAATAGTTAATTGCTACATCTAATTACCAAGAAAAGTAAATCACTACAACAAATTATCTTAAATAAAGTGGAAAGTAAAAGCAGTTACAAAGAGGAAAAGTTCTGCCATCTCTCAAGTCTGTGTCATGTGCTAACTGAAGGTCCACTGGGTTTGGATGGATGGCCAAACTGGGGGTTGGCCAAGCTTTTCCCCATGGAACCCCTTTTTGAGGCATTGATCCAGAATGACAAAAAAGAAAAACCAAAAACAAAACACAACACCATCGTAGATTCTAACAGGTAGAAGCATCTTTTGACAATTAGAAAGCCACAGGTACCCTTTCTGTTTGGCTCTATGGACCTACTCACACATTCTTTTCCTTCTTAGCCCAGGATGATGGAAATGACTTTCAGATCGCTGTAACCCTAATTTAAATAAACTGAAAAGTAATGAGAATATTATTCTTGACTTTAATCTGAAAAGGTCTGAAACAAACTTTTACTAACCAAATCTTCCTCCTCCTTGCCTTTTTTTTTAGAACTACCTACTGTGTTTTCAAATGCATGCCAATCTTCTGATGTTAATGCCAACAACAAAGAGAAGGTTTCAAAAAAATGTGGTCTGAGGAATACTGTTGTTTCTACAGAATTCTCCTGATCGTGTTTTAATTTGACACTTTCCATATTTTTCTATTTAGTGTAATTTAGTGATTTATAATATTTCCTATACGTATCTCCACAAAAGTAGGGGTGACCATTCCATTCATTTTTTTTTTGTGGTATGCCTGTGGGTATCATAATAAAAACTAAGAAAACAAAATTATTTCATTGAAACTTTGATGTATGACATTTGCCATTAAAAATGTTTATATCTTTTCTTTTTAACTACATATCCATAAAGGAGTTGCCATTTGCTTTTTAAGTTCTTTGTCTATTCTTGATATAGATGAAGAAAGAGCAGAAAGTTTTAAAGTTTCTGAGTTGGAGGGTATAGGAGAAGAGAGATGGTGGGAGATGGAAGCTGGTCAGGGAAAATTTAAATACCTAATAAATGGACCTGCTTTAGTCAAATGATTCATTACCTAGAATCAGTTGAGACCCCCCACTCTTAGAAGATTCCACTCTATCCTGAACTTCAGGACCATAGGACTTGAAGGAGTCCAGTGTTCTATTTTAGTAGCTAGGTCTCATGTCACCTTTACTGTCTGTCTGTCTTAGACCTTATGCCTCAATTCAGAAATCTGTCTTTGCCTCTTTTTTTTTTTAACCAGGTTCCCACATATTCCATGTAGCATAGCCCATCCATGCATTTCTGCTTTTAGAATCCCAAGTTTCCATGGCATTTTCTAGTACTATGCTCAGCCTACTAGGAACACCCTCACATGATGGGTCTCTCTCTTTCATTAACTGGTAAACTCTGCCACCAGGATCCCTGTCGTCGGGGCCTTCCCAGATCGCAGTAGGCTGGTCCCGCTCCAGATTCTGACCTCCTGAGGCATCACCCAGCCTGCCACTCCCATGTGAAAGTCTAACATAGTGAGCCACACGAAGCTGGGTGTTGCACTTCAGTCCTAAAGTCTGACAAGCACAGAGCATTCGCCAGAGGCGAGGAGGCCTTCAGTGAACCACATGCATCCCCAGGTACTGGTCAGAAGAGCAAATTCAGGATAATTATTCAAAGAAAGGCAGAATTAGTGAAGGTTTCGAGTTTTGTCATTTTGAAGGGTAAAGTGTATTTTGGATTGAATGGACCTCTTAGGACTGGAGGGAAAGAAGCTGGTTAGTAGAATTTGCTGTGGACAGAGCCACCACATTTTCTTTCTGTGAAGGGTCGGGATCTCGCGTGCTCCTGGCTCTGCTTCACCCAGGAGCCGTAGACGGGGGTCTACAAATCTTAACAAGAAAAGGTGTATGTCCAATGCTGCCATGTTCTCTGGCCCATTCACTCCTGGATCAGGAGCAGCTGGGCATCAGCTCAAACCCCAGTGGATTGGAGAGGAATGAGGGTGCTAGCCTTGGGGGAGGAATTACAGAGGAAGGAGGACACAGGGGAGAAGAAAGAGGAAAATGGATAAGGAAGGGGATGAAAGAGGAGATGATTAACACTGAAAACATGTCTGTCTCTTTAGAATGGAGACTCTTATTTATAATGGGCTTTCGTTACTTTTCTATCGAAGACAACTCATGATATACCAATATGTATAAGAATTATGTTGTTTTCTCTGTGAAAATAATAAAAGCCCTACCTAAAACAGTCTGTCTCAGTGATTTTCACCCTTTTTTATCTCATGGTGCATACAAACTAATTACTAAATTCTGCGGCACACCAAAAATATGTTCTTTGCCGATCTGACAAAAAAAAAGGATGATATTGACTGATTTAAGATAATAATAATCATAGTAACTACCTACTCTTTTTGCTCAAAAGTGACTTTTTAAAAAAATCAAAATCAGGTGCCTATACTTACATATAAGGATTTCTGGTACCAAGAATTAACCAATCAGACCCAACCTTATTATGTGACGTGACCAATAAGATACAGCTCAGTTATATGTCCTGTATATGGTTTAAGGCAGGGCATTCACACCAGACAGTTATTGTGTTGACATCATTTTTTTATTTGACAATCTAACGGAAAGAGCTCAGTGCCCTTGAATAGTTTAAACATTCTTACAGCACACCAGTTGAAATTCACTTGTCTGATGCCTCTTTTCTGTAGATTGGGACTCCCTCTACCTCATCTGTGTGGTTAATTTCTTTGAACCAATAGGCAACTGATTTCACTGAAGCTAGACTCTGCCTGAGGTGATAATATTACCTGGGCAGTTGCCTAGAGGTGAGAGCCTGCAAGTTCTTCATCCTTCTCCCATCCCTTCAGTTTGAGTACAGTCCAGGAACAGAATATATAAAACTGGGCTTCGTTTAAAATCTAGATAATGGACAGAAGTGCAAATAGTGTTATACTATGTGAAACACAGGGGTGACTGCAGGTGAAAGTTTGGAGATAGAATTGGGACCGTCCAGGGGCAAAGTGATAATCCTCTCTCACAAACCAGACCATTTTTCACAACCTGCAGACTGTGCTAGTCAGTAGGAAGAAACTATTTGAAAACCAAGGGATATGTGAAATGTGACTCTATGAGGAAATGAATGTACTCTCAGAATACCCTCACCTTTTTAATAGCAGTATGTTGCATGGGCTGTTCTGTTCTTCAGTAAAAATGATTAATAGTCCCCATCCATCACATTGTACAGTATGGTATGGTACATCTGAGTAGCAGAGAGCTTATAAAATATACTTGGCAATAAGTCACGAAAACATTCGTATTTTTTAATAACATTTTTGAAGGAGAAAAATCTGTTTTTCAATAAATTCTGGCATGGCTTCCCTCCAGATTTTATTTCTCATTTAAAATTATCTTGGGGTCGATTTTTTTCCCCTGTTCATTGGCTTTTTACTGGTTTCTGCCTAAGACAAATAACATTTCAGAGCCGATTAAAAAGAGGAATAGGGCATGGGCAGAGAATTCCCAGTTTCCTTCTATTTCTGTTTTTTGGCTGTGATGGAATTAGCACCAATGTAGTCACTTAAATTTCACTGAAATTTTATAGTCACTGTTACTCGTGATCAGGTAAAATTATTTCTCAACTCAACACCTTGCTCTGTTATTGCCTATATATTTGGCTTTTCTCAGAGAAATATTTTACTTATATTTACTGCTGTGTAAATTAGTCTTTTTTATAAAGGGTTAGGTTGCTACCATTTTTAATGGTAGAATACTAAATTTATTATATTTACATAGTTATCCCTATAACTGGAAACTACCCACCCCTACTTTTTTAAAAAAAAGAACTTATAATTACATTGCCTAATTGTCCAGAATCAACAAGTGAATGCTGTAGAATAGCAGCTGAGGGTGATACTAAGTGTAGAAAATCTCTCCCTTGTTTCATTCTTAAGATGTTAACACAATATTATTAATAAGTGACATCGGGTCTTCTCTGTTCACAGCCAGATGTGAGTTCCTAATAAATATAAGTAGTGTATACTGTCTAGGAAATGAAAAGGAACTTTTAGAAGTCCTGGAAATTCATTCTAATATCTGAAAGAAAAGATGACACTTAACCCCATCTTTCATTCTTCACACCCTCACTACCTATTAAACATTAAATCTATGACTATAATAATAAACATGTGCCTGCCCAGAAAGAGGTCCCATACCCTTTAATAATATGAGATATTTTTAAAGCAAGGAAAAAGTTGCTAGCACACATATGTAAACATTCAGAGCCAGTGAACAGGTACTGTGGGGGCGGTGGGGAAAGCTCACTCTTCTTTGTTCACTGTGATGGGAGGTCTCATAAACCAGCTGTTGGAGTTTCTTCTCTTCTAGGAAATGGAAATTTCATTCAGTGAAAACCTGTATTATGGACACAGATAATAGTGCAATGAAGACCTGGGAGGTGGTCAATGGTGGTGTTGGGGAAAGGGGGACATTTGTAGTACTTTCAACAATAAAGGTAAATTTTTTGAAAATGTAGATGGCAAAATGGTGGAAAATCTGGGCAAAAGAGAAAGAAGGCACTCTTTGCACTAATTACCCTGGGTGCTGTCTCGTTAGATTTTGAGGCTTGATGATTGTTTCTAAAATATTTTGTTGCTGAATCCTACAAAACTGGATATTTGAGAGGTTTTTAGAAGGAAAAGCCCATAGGACTTTGTGATGGATTGCATAGGGAGGGTGAGAGTGGGAGGCATAAATGATGCTGCAGACAGGAGGGTTTCTGTGTCCGTGAATGAATGACTGTGGTAGTCAAGCAGAGGGCTAGTCTCTGGGAGGGAGCCAGGTTTGAAGAGAATGATCAGGAGTGTTAGGTTTCAGGTATGAGGAGTGAGATGCCATACTTCAAGGCATCTCAGTGGTGATGTTCAGTAGGAGTTGGGTGTATGGATCTGGACTACAAGGCAAGGCCTGGGTGAAGATATAGATTGTGACGATGTGTATATAGGAATAATTTCAGTAGAGTGTGAATGAGATCTAAATGACTCATCAGCTGGTAAGAAGATGGGCCTGCACAGAAGGTAAAGGAATAGCCAGGAAGTAGGGACAATTTCAGGACAGGTATGTCACAGAACCCAAGTCCGGAGAATATTTCAAGGCCAGAGGAATTGGCAGCCCAGACAATGGAATGTGAGACTTTCTCCATTAATTCACACAGTTAGATAGATGTTGGCAACATCAGAGTCTAAACTCCTTTGTAGAAAATCATCTGTGCTTTCTAAACAGAAGGATTCACCATGGCTGGCTGGTATGTTTTTACCACCATGACACAACAGAAACCCTTCCGTCCTCTAAATACCAAGCATCATTCCTCTCTCGCCTGGAATAATTTTGCTTTAATATCACCCAGTGGGAAATCTATCTAGTTTATTGCACCATTCTTTCTATCTTATATGGGATCATAATGATCTTCCCTTTTGTTGACAATTTAGATAATGACATTTGGATATTATTGCTGAGGTAGCCTGGTTTAAAGCAGTTTCCTGGGAGAAGGTATCAAACTCCCAAAATAAAGTTAGAGTCCAAGTTTAATAAATATATTTTAAGAATGGTGTGCTATGTATAAGCAGTTGGGCCTCTATTGAAATAATTCTAATGATAGGACTCTTACTAGAGCTATGATGGTTGAGGAAAAATGAATGTCCTCCCTCAATTTACTTACCTCATTCAAGTTTCAAAGTTTGATGCAGTTTGTCAGACTGTAACCGGGTGAATCCATTGCATAAGCAGAAATAAATTCATAAGAATAACAATGTTGTTTACTGAAGCTTTTCAGTCTATGACAAAAATAGAACTTCAATAGATTGCAAGATGTTTACCCCAACACGCCCATTTTTAAAGCATCGATTAAAAGAAAAAGATATTAACTGTTTGTTTTGGGGGATATGAGGTAAGAAAAAATGTAGATGTCTAAGCAATTGTCGGTTCATGGAGTAACTTCACTTTTCCCATATGTAAATAATCTCTGCTATAGCTGAAGATAGGACAAAAGCATATGCTATTGATTCTGTTGGCAAGTTAAACTCTGTCTTACTCTTGAATCTTGCTAATGCTAAAGAGTCTTCAGGTTTTAAAAAAATGTGGACTTATCTTCTGGCATTAGAAGCAGATGGTTGCCTGTAACCTTTCAGGGGGGGAGGTGCTATTTTCACCTGAAACTGGGCACTACACTATTACTCCCCCGGCCCCAAGTTCAGCCACCCTTGAGGCTTTAGACATCATCCATATTGCACTGATTTCCAAATCTTAATCTCAAGCCCCACTTTTTGCTTGAATTTTAGTAATTCTCTATTGGAAATGTCTACCTCTATCTCCCACAAGCAGTCATATTTCATGTAAAATGGAATTTGTAGCTCCCTCTCTTCATTTGTTTCTATAGAAGTTGTACAAAATAATCCAAGCAATGCATAAGAATCCTTTCTCTCCCTCAGTACCCACAGCTCATGAGACCCTTGGTGCCATATTTATTTCTTCCTAATTACACTGTAAAAAACCAGTCCCCTTCTTTTCATTGTGCATAGAGAGATCGCCTCTTCCTTGCACATTGGCAGTAATCGGCACCTCCCTGCCTCCACACTGAAGTCACTGATTTTTCTAAAACGTGAGTCCCATCACATCACTTCCTGTTTGAAATTCTGCGGTGCCTTCCCTTTGTCTCCTGGATGAAGTTTCAAATTCTTAGCATGTCCTACAGGCTCTTCCCAGTGAGGCTCCAACTGCTTCGTTAGCAACTCGTATCTGCTCCTCACCCAGCTAGACAAAACCATGTGCCAGCATTTGAAGAAGTCCACACCTTGTCCCGGCCAACCTCACAGCCACGCTTCCACCTTGGAGCTTCTGTTCATCACTTATGATCCACCTCTGATGTAATGTCGCCCTGATGGCTTCCTATACATTCAGAACTAAACTCCCCCTTTATGTTTTTTCATGATATTGTGTATGCACAGAGTGAATACATTTTTAATACATTTAATTAACACTTTACAAGAGGCAATATAGCCCGGTGCCTTTTAAAAACCGTAAGATTTTTAATCCGTTTGAAACCCGATTTCACCATGAGCTCTGAATCTCATTTACTCATCTGTAAAATAAGACTCTAGTATACCTATCTCAAAGGGTGATCAGAATTATCTGATATAAATTGAATAAAGCACTTAGATCAGTAAGTCCAATACTGTGCCTGGGACACATTTATTTGCGGTGGTGGTGATGTTTATCTTTCTCTTGAGATTGTGGGTTCCAATAACTGGTCCTTAGTTGAAGCTTAATAAATACTCAATGAATAGAAAACAAGTGAGTGAATTCACATATGAATGTAGTTTTGTAGGCCTGAAGATTACAATAAGAACCATTCTAAGACATGATAATATTGTTGGGATCAGAAGGCTAAATTTATTGGATACTTTAAAATTGGATGAGCAAACTGTAATAATTTCTAAATTTATCCTCCTGAAATGTGAGAAATTGGGGTTATTATTTTTATGCTATTCACTCTGTTTTCATTCAGCAAAGCCTGAGAGATATTTCGACAGAGAAATATGGCCTGACCTCACCCTTTGGCTCTTAGGATTTGATCTCCAGCTTTAATCTGATTATCACTGATGTTGACTGCTCTTCGTATCATACCATGTTTAATATGCTATTAATTATATCAAGTTACACAATTCCATATATTTAGAGGAAAGTAATTTTGAAAGAGTTTAATTCTTCTAGTATTTCTTTTGCTTGCCTTTTCCAAGCCCTATAAACTATAATAATCCTCTGTCAGATGGCCTAATAACGCTATAATTTTCAGATTTAAAAAAAGTCTGGTTTTCAATTTTCAGGAAACGACATGCAAAATGTTCTGATGAGGTTTACCTCATGAACTTTACATGTTTACCAGGAATAGTGAGACCTAAGAAATAACCTTGAACTAAGAAAAAAATCCACTGAATGTACAAAGAAAAAAGATCATTAAAAACAAGTGACAGTTCATGTTCTCTTTTTTTTTGAAATATATTTTATTGATTTTCTACAGAGAGGAAGGGAGAGAGAGTTAGAAACATCGATGAGAGAGAAACATCGATCAGCTGCCTCCTGCACATCTCCTACTGGGGATGTGCCCGCAACCCAGGTACATGCCCTTGACCGGAATCGAACCTGGGACCTTTCAGTCTGCAGGCCGACACTCTATCCACTGAGCCAAACCGGTTTTGGCGACAGTTCATGCTCTAATAATGTTCTTTGGAGTTGATATGTGGAAGAACCTTTTGAGGAAATAATGGGATGTTCTGAGCCTTAGCATCAGTGTGTATAGTTGGAGTACAGATTGGTTCCGTCGTGTGGGACAGGCACAGGTGACTTGGTGAGGAATATGGAACAGGAGAGATTGGAGCCACTGCCAGGTCACCTTCTCTGAAATTCCACATTTAAAGAATGAAAACCCTGGTCCAACTGAGATGGAGTTGGGCCAATCATCTTCTTTCCAACCCTATGATTTCATGACTAGCCAAATTAAAACCGTAATTCAAATACCCGTCCAGTCGGGTTATGGAATGGGGGCTAAAATTTTAAGTCCAGAGCAATCAAGACACCGCCCAGTTTCCACTGGGTGAAACATAAGAGTCTATAGTAGTGAGTAGGGTACAACTTCCGGAGCCAGACCATCTGGGTTTGAGTCAGGTCTTGCAGCTTTTTAGCCGTGACCTTGACTCAGTTCAGTTCTTCAGGGTTCAGTTTTCTCATCAGTAAAATGGAATGATTAATTACCTTTATCAAAGAGGTGTGGTGGAAATTAAGTGAGATTATGTGTTTATAAAACTGTGCAATAGCTTCTGCACAGAATCAGAAGTGGGAGCTGATTTTTCTATTGCCTTTCAGGGTGAGTCAGCTAGGGCTTCATTTATCTCCAAAATACCAGTGACCCCTGGATACCTCTTCAGCCCCTGCCCTTTTTAACACCCAGTTGTGTTTTACAACTACCCACTACAGGTCAACACTTTGTTTTCTTTTGGGCTCTGTATACCTCTACCTAATTCATTTTCTCTCCTCTGTTCCACTCTAAATGTTCTCGTTCCCCCATGTTTCTTTAGTCAGTACAGTCACTCTCCAGCACACTGGGCTTCTTGTGCTTCTTCAATCACCTAATGCCCATGTCTGCCCCAGGGCCTTTGCACGTGCTCTTCCCTGGGCCTGCAGTGCCCTTCGCCATGCAACACTTAACTTGGAGGCTCTCTCACTTGGTTTAGATTTCTGCCACAATGTTAGGTCTTTCTTGACTACTCTCTACAATATTACATCCCAGTCACACTCTACCTCCTACCTGTTTTTATAGATTTTTTTTTATAACCTGTACTATTACCTGCTAGAATATGTTGTTTACTTTCAGATTCTTTTTCATGGAAAAAAAAAAAACACACAAAAAACTCAGAACAAAGCATATAAAAGTAGTACCTTACCTGTTTTGATAGAAACTTCTGGCTTTATATATTTCCAAGGAATTGACATAAGGTCCTTATCAATCCTACATATGTACCTTATCAGATATGCCCAGATCATTTTAAGATGGTCCTAGCCCAGGGGTGGGCAAAATTTTTGACTCTAGGGCCACAATGGGTTCTTAAACTGGACCGGAGGGCCGGAACAAAAGCATGGATGGAGGGTTTGTGTGAACTAATATAAATTCAAAGTAAACATCATTACATAAAAGGGTACGTCTTTTTTTTTTTTTTTTTAGTTTTATTCAATTCAAATGGGCCGGATCCAGCCCGCGGGCCGTAGTTTGCCCACGGCTGTCCTAGCCACTTTAAAGACAGACTTAAGCGGAAAAGGACATTTAAACTCAGAACTTAATCATCTTGGCACTTTTTTTATTTTTATTTTTTTATTGCTTAAAGTATTACAAAGGGTATTACATATGTGTCCATTTTTCCACCCCGCCCTAGACAGTCCCCTAGCCTCCCCCATCCCCCAGTGTCTTATGTCCATTGGTTATGCTTATATGCATGCATACAAGTCCTTTGGTTGATCTTGGCACTTTTAATATTAATCTTAGGACATGAGCAATACTCATTTCCATAGAACTATGGAATGAGGACAAGGACAGTTATCCTCAGAGTGGATGTTTTAAGCAAGAATATGAAAGTTAATATAAATTAAACCATGAATACTATATGGAGCAGATAATCATTGCTTGTTTTTGTCATTTTGATAGGAGATAACATCTGAGCAGGGGACCAGGAGTCAGAGTTACAGGTTTATTCACTTTGAAAGGAGTAATTGCCCTCAGGACCATGACTACCCAACGACACAGGCATCTTCTCAATTCTGGCTTACTCTAAACTTTCTTCCACACAACTTGTTGGGTCCTTGCCTGCTTGGTGAACCGGCGACTATCACTTCCTACCACAGGTGAACCGGCGACTCTCCTCCCCCTGCCCCCTTTTCTCTGCTGGTCCCAAAGGGAGCTGAGCCCTCCAGGTCCCTCTTGAATTGGGCTCATGCTTGTTTTAAGCTGGAACTTACATTGTTCTCATTATTGGCCTGCTCTGCACGATGACCAGTTTCCTCTGTGGCTCAGGGCAGCCTCGCACACTGTCCCACTTGGCAGTGAGTGACTGACAATAGCAGTGTCCCCATCTTAGCTGTCTAGAAAGGCCTGGCAGGCAGTGCAAGCAGGAAGGAGGGCTGGGTGGGCCCTGTGACAAAGCTGAGGCCACACTGATGTGGGAAGGCAGCCCCAGCAGTTCCAGGCAGAACTGGTAGGCGGGCCATCGTCCCAGACTTTTCCAGTTTTCCACAAGAACCAGTAATCTAGACATAATGTAAAACCTAAGTATTGGCAGCTAGTTCAATAACATGGTCTAAGCTTGTGACCTTTGCTCTTGAAAATAGACTTTACACTTTGTCTAAGGTTCTCTCTAACAGAAAGTATTCCAGGTCATCATGCTACTCCTAGGATAAGGAAAGTTGGTTTGGGCTAAGCAAATATATGTGTGTGCACATGTGCATTTGTGCATGTGCGGATAGATAGATACATAGATAGATGAATAGATACATTATTAGATGTATGCGCGCGCGCGTGCGCGCACACACACACACACACACACATTTATACTTCTGAGCTTCTAGGAATCTTTTCCCATTCACCAATAGCTATCTTCCCTTTTTCAAGAGTCTCATGGATTTGGGAGCTGAAGTGGCAAGCCTGTCAGAGATTATAGGAGTCACAGCATATCCATAGTAGAACTGGTTTTAGTTTGCATCTACACCTACTACAATCTCAAGTGTCTGATATATATTCTTTTTACCAATTAAAAACACTCTTTATTGAGGTATAATTGACATCTAAAAATCTGTATTTAATGTATATAATTCGATGAGTTCAGAAATAAGTATGTACCAATGAAATCATCACCACAACCAATGCCACAAACATATTAATAACCTCCAAAAGTTTTCTTCTGTCATACAACACACACACACACACACACACACACGTGTTAAGAACACTTAAGATCTATCTAATCTCTTAGCCAGGCGTCCTCAAACTACGGCACGCGGGCCACATGCAAATACAAATATTGTATTTGTTCCCGTTTTGTTTTTTTACTTCAAAATAAGATATATGCAGGGTGCATAGGAATTTGTTCATAGTTTTTTTTTTTTAAACTCTAGTCTGGCCCTCCAACAGTCTGAGGGACAGTGAACTGGCCCCCTGTTTAAAAAGTTTGAGGACCCCTGCTCTTAGCAATACAGGATGGCTGACTGTAGGCTCTATGCTGTACAGCAGATCTCTCAGGTGATTGATCTGTATAACTAGAACTTTGTGCCCTTTTTCTAGCCCTTCTCCTTTCAAAGGATCTTAATCTGGCCTGTTTTTTAAAACATTCAAGACATTTATTCAGCTTCAATTTTTTTTAAATACATTTTATTGATTTTCCACAGAGAGGAAAGGAGAGAGACAGAGAGCCAGAAACATCGATGAGAGAGAAACATCAATCAGCTGCCTCCTGCACATCCCCCACTGGGGACGTGCCCGCAACCCAGGTACATGCCCCTGAGCGGAATCGAATCCGGGACCCTTCAGCCCGCAGACCGACGCTCCATCCACTGAGCCAAACCAGTTTCGGCATTCAGCTTCGATTTAATTCTCCATCTCAAAGAGAAATGATACCTACCTATTTTGAATAGTAAATTATTGTGTATACAGATTTCTAGTGAAAACCAATTAGTAAGTCAACATTTAACCATGATAGAAAACATATATCCCTTTGTTTTTAGAAATAAGTAACTACTTTTGTCAGTCCACAGAGTTGTTGAGCATTTGCTCTTCCTAACATTCAGGGGCGCCATGGAGAATAACCAAGTAGAATGATGGTTCATTAGTTAGAGCTTAAAAATACAAGTGTGGGACAAATGAAATATTAGACATAACCACTACCTATGAGCCAACAGGCATATTTTTCTTTTAAATTCTAACATTGCAGTGAAAAATAAACTATTTTTTAGTTCCATTATAATAGATATAAACAATACATAGGTATTAAAATGCATAAAAATAACAGTTTAATTCAGCGTGAGAAAAGTGCAGATCTGCACAGAAGAGCTTATAGTGTTACTTGAGTTTGCACAGGCATGTGAGCTGTAGTTCTTTTCCAACAGAAGACAGTGTATATTGGATCTGGGCCTTTGCAGATATGGGATATGACTTGGTGCATCCATGGTCCATGTTTGGGCTCTTGCCACCTCACAGACTACGAAGAGAATTTTTCCACCAAGGGTCCTACCATTTGTTTGTGGTTTTCATTAGACCAACTGGGATCTATGTTGAATGGGTTTTTGAGTATATGGGACTGTGCTGGGTTGCTTGTGTTCAAAGATTAATCATATTGATAATGCATTTTCTCCATAAAAATAAGTATTAGCTCTCACATGACACAAAGTGAAATAAAATCAATTTAGCAAAAACACAGACTATGTTATTCATGGATTTAGACCAGTGATGGCGGACCTATGACATGCGTGTCAGAGATGACACGCAAACTCATTTTTTTGGTTGATTTTTCTTTGTTAAATGGCATTTAAATATATAAAATAAATATCAAAAATGTAAGTCTTTGTTTTACTGTGGTTGAAAATATCAAAAAATTTCTATATGTGACATGGCACCAGAGTTAAATTAGGGTTTTTCAAAATGCTGACACGCCAAGCTCAAAAGGTTCGCCATCACTGATTAGACTCAAGGATAATAAGTTAATGAGGGTTAATATTAAAAAATATTATATATGCTGATGAAAAAGCAGCCCTAAATGTGAGCTGATCCTCTGTTTTCATAATGAAAAGGTACCAAAAGCTTTTTGATTAACATGAATATATAAACATAATGAATGTTAATAAGATAGCCAGTGTTTATTTGAACTGTATAATATGACTTTGGCTATATAATCATGTAAAATTATTTTATACAATATGTCAATTTAGAAATACTTCTCATTTCAGAAACAGTTTTACTCAAATTCCTTGTTTTGACACAATGTCTTCATCTACGGGAGAGTCACCTTTATTTTGGTAAAAATTTATTTCTTTTATTTATTTCAGAGAGGAGGGGAAAGGGAGAGAGATAGAAACATCAATGATGAAAGAGAATCATTGATTGGCTGCCTCCTGCACATCTCCTACTGGGGATCCAGCCCGTAATACGGGCATGTGCCCTTGACTGGAATTGAACTCAGGACCCCTTAGTCCGCAGGCTGACACTCTGTCCACTGAGCCAAACCAGCGGGTCAAGAGTTACATTTTGAGACATCTAACAATTGTCCAAATTTAAGTCTTTTGAATAAAAATACCTTGAATTGCATATGATGCAATAATTGGGAATTTTATCTACAAACAGAATAACAGCTGCTGAGAAACATCAAGACAGTTGCTTTTCATTGTCTTGTAAGACATATTTCTTATTTCCACAAGATAAACAACTTACTGAATTGCTTTATAAAAAGTGATCTTCATAGTCTTGTTTACCTCCGTCCACATTCCAACACTTAAAATAGGAAGGACCTAACTAGAAGAATAAAGACCAAATCTGTACTAAAAGTCTTTGTCTCCTCTTCTGCTGGTTTCATTAGAAACCTTATCAAATTCCTAGCATTGATTGCTTTATAACTAGTTCTTTTTTTTCTTTTTTATTGAATTTATTGGGGGTAACACCATGCCGGGATCCAACCCCAGCAGGTCCAGGGGTCCCCAAAGGTGTGGACGGAGTCGGCGAAGAAGGAATGACATGGAGACAGTGTTCAGTTGATCAGCAGCCTTGCCAGGATCTCTAGCCACAATCTCCAGCCAAATTCTGTGTCCATGTTCTCTTGTTAGGTTCTCCAGCCATGTTCTCCAGGTTCTCCAGCCAGGTTCTGTAGCCATGTGCTCTCGCTAGGTTCTCCAGCCAGGTTCGGTCGCCAGGTTCTGTAGCCGGGTTCTTCAGCCGGGTTCTGTCTAGGTTCTCCAACCAAATTCTGTAGCCAGGTTCTGTCCAGGATCTTTTGCCATGTTCTCTCCAGCGAAGTTCTTCTGTCTCTAGGTTCTGTGTAGGTTCTGTCTTCTAAGTTCTGTGGCTAAGTTCTGTGTTGTAAGTTCTGTCTCCTGTTGTCTTGTTACATCTGAACAGTATGCCATATATGCCAGGTCCCTTGAAACAGCAAGGATGGACTGGTTCCCGGCAACACCAGTTAACAAAATTATACAGGTTTTAGGTGCACAATTCTACAACACATCATCTATACATTGTATTATGTGTTCACCACCCCAAGTTAAGTCTCCTTCCATCACCATTTATTTGGTAAATACTTTTTTTTAAGATGATTGAGTCTTTTAAAAATATATATGTTTTTATTGATTTCAGAAAGAGGAACGGAAAGGGAGAAAGAAACATCAGTGAGAGAGAATCGTTGATTAGCTGCCTCCTGCATGCCCCTTATTGGGGATCGAGCCTGCAACCCAGGCATGTGACCTGACCGGGAATCAAACCTGACCTCCTGGTCCATGGGTTGATGCTAAACCACTGAGCCACACTGGCCAGGCTATCTGGTAAATACTTATTAATTGAATGTCATGCTATCTTTTTTAAAATATATTTTTATTGATTTCAGAGGAAAGGAGAGAGAGAGATAGAAACATCAATGATGAGAGAGAATCATGACTCAGCTGCCTCCTGCACGCCCGCTAGTGCGGATTTAGCCTGCAACCCCAGGCATGTGCCCTTGACCAGAATTGAACCTGGGTACTTCCAGTCAGCAGGCTGACACTCTATCCAATGAGCAAAACCGGCCAGGGCAAATGTCATGCTATATTTTAACTGATCATGTATGTCTGAAAAGTAAGCTATCATCTCTCATGCATCCTCTTTTAAAGTCTTTTGTTTTAGTGGTTTTGCCTCTTAGCCTTTGACCCTGTCTACATTCCAGTGTCAAAAGCAGTAACCACTCTTCAGCTGGTTCTCCCCTCTCCTATCCTGGTCAGGTGCACAGAGGTGGATCACAGAGTCATCCTCCTCTGCACGGTACATCCCGTTATCAGGCCATACAAGGACTCCCTCATTTGGTTTTGTTTCCCCTCTTGCATTCAGTGTTACCTCAGACATATGTGTGTCCTTCAAAAACACAGGTTTGCATGAATGAATTTTGTAATATACATACATTGTATTATAGATTCTGGTTCTTTTTTTTTTCAGTCAGTGCTGCTCTTAGAGCTACTTATGTTGCTGGATATGAGTCTTATTCATTCCTTCTGACAATTATGCGGTATGCCATCATAAATCCTCCACATTCATTCATTTCCCTAGTAATAGTCACCCCCAGCTGCCTCCAATCCCAGGTGTTCCAAAATAGTGCAGTGCTGAATATCCATGCCTTCTTCTGGCTTTGGGAGTGAGTTCCTGTGGGGTATAGTCTCAGGATTGTGGGGCATGAGCACACTTAATTTCACTAAGTAGAAGATTGCTATACTTCGCTAGCATGAGGAAACCAGTTTATCCTCTTATCCTCCAGAATGAGGAAACCAGTTTGTCCTCCCAACAGCTGGGAATGAGCCTTGCTGTGTTCCCACATCTCCACATGGCAGTGTTTGAAGTTCTAGCTCTAATCAGATAGCTGTATCATTGTCTTTTTTGCATTTCTCAGATTACTAGAGAGATTGAACTTCTCACATTCTGCTCAGCTGTTTGGATTTGTCCTTCTTTGAATGACTTGTACATATTTTATGCACATTTTCCTTTTGGGTTTCTTTTTTTCTCACTGATCTCTTACTTAGGAATCCTTTGTTCATTTTTAGAGATAACAAATACCTTCTATCCATTTTTTCTGTCGTATTTTGTTGTAAACACACCCATCAATGTATTCCTTTATGACTTAGAAAAATCATGTTTAAGGAATCTTTCTTTATCTCAAGCTATCGAGAATGTTTTCCAGTAGCTGTTTCTGTTAGCTTCATCGTTGTATTTCATATCTAGATCTTCACAGCATTTGAAGGGGAGGTTTTTGGGGATTTGTTTTGTCTTTATGGCAGTGAGGTATTGACCCAACATTTTCTCTCTACAGTAAGCAGTTTTTACAATACAATCCCCCAAAATAATTTATTTCCCTATAATTGATATTGCTACTTCTTTTGTATACCAAGTTGCCACATATACCTGGATCTGTTTTAGGAGCCTGATTCTGTTCCTAGAACAGCATACAGACTTGGGCATCTTAGGTCACTGGAATCCCTAGGACTTCAGGCAGCTGGGGAATGGACTCAAGGTGTTTTCTACCTAGAATTTTAAAGCCCCAAGGCCTTTAAATATAATCTACTTCTCGCTCTCATTTTTAAAAAAAATATATTTTGTTGGGTGCTTTTTTTTTTTAGAGAGAGGAAGGGAGAGGGATAAACAGATAGAAGCATCAATGAGAGAACATTGATAGGCTGCTTCCTGTATGCCCCTTACTGAGGATCGAGCCCGAAACCCAGGCATGTGCCCTGACCAGGAATTGAACCAGTGACCTCTTGGTTCATGGGTCAGCATTCAACCATTGAGCCACACTTAGCCGAGTGTGCTCTCATTTTTATATACAAGAGTCTGAAATTTAGATCAAAATGCTCAGAGTCACAGGCCAGTGGCAGATGCAGGACTGTTACTGGTTTCCTCCTGCACAGCCCAGTGTCTTTTGAATTCCCCAGGCTGCCTCCCTGCTCTCCAGGGCAAAGCAGGTTGTTTTCAGCCTCCCTCTCTACTCCTGCATGTCACAGTTCTGTGGGTTTCCAGTGACTTTGTTGAATGACCTTCTTCAGTGACCAATGTGTTTTCTATATAGGCTGGTGATTCTCCTTAATTACTGGGTGCAGATGTTTCATATCCTGCCTTCCTTTCGTCCTCCTTCCCTTCCTTTCTTCTTTTGTAGCAAAAGGGAATTTATTGGTACCAGCCTAAGAAGCAGTTGAGAACAAGACAGACTGGAGAGCAAAGGTGACAGAACAGCCTCTTGGTGCTGTGTATTTTAATATATGTCTCACAGAAAACATCTCCCTGGCATTGCTTCCTAGATGCATTGTGTTTATATGCATTACAAGGACAGGTTTCTCAGTGTGAAAATCTCTCTCTCTCTTTCTCTCCCTCTGTCTCTCTCATTCTTATTGAGTGGAATAGAAAAAAAAATTGTTATGAAACAGAAAGAATTTTAAGAAGCCATGCAACTCCTTCCACCATCTTCTGCCTACGTCTAGGACAAACCCTTCCTGGGCACCTGCATTATTTCTTTGTTTTCCTCAACACTGGTAGGTGCATGAGTGTATTAGTTCATGTAATAGAAACAGAGGAGCTTTAATAAGGAGTAATATCCCACGGCAGAGAAGTCAGAGAGGAGAGGGAAGAGGGAGGCTCGGTGGCTGCTGTTTGCTGTCTGGTGACTAGTGAGGGAGGAAGGCAGTGAGGCTGCCTGTGAGACCTCGCTGGGGTCCTCCGAGGTCATTGCCTTCTCAGTAGTGCACCAACAAAGGGCTGCTTCTTCCCGAACAATAGACTGAAGTGTGCCAAAGGGAGAGTCTCATCTGGTGCTCTTCCTACTCATGGCTCAGATCGCCAAGCCTGGCCTTCACCGCCACCCCATGTCACGCCTTGACCCCCCACTAGCTAGGTCTCAGGCCCCTGGGAATACACTACAGCCACACACATTTGTACCCCTACTTTCAGAACTGCGTAAGCACTGGAGTATGTGGCACGGTGCTGGGAGAGGGGCTGGCAGATTGGAAGACCATCAGTTCAGCTGCCCCCATGCTGCGAACGTTGACTTAGGTCAGCAATGGTGAACGTATGACACGCGTGTCAGAGGTGACACGCGAACTCATTTTTTTGGTTGATTTTTCTTTGTTAAATAGCATTTAAATATCCTATCTAATAATAGACAAATGCAAATTGACCATACCTTCGCTACGCCCACCATGGGCTAATCAGAGTGATATGCAAATTAACCACCAAGAAAGATGGCGGCTAATTTGCATATATCAGCTGGGAGCAAAGACTGAAGACACCATAGAAGGAAGCCAAGCAACAGAGCCGAGGTAGCGGAGACGGGCAGGAGAGAAGCTGCAGAGATGGGTGGGGTAGGAGCGGCAAAGAAGGGCGGGGTAGGAGTGGCAGAGAAGGGTGGGGTAGGTCCCCCAGAGCCGGAGCGGGGTAGATCCCCCAGAGCCGGAGCGGACACAGAAAGGGACAGGGGGTCCGGCCCGCAGGCCCAGAGAGGAGATGGCGGGCCTGCCTCCCGCGGAATGCAGCACCGCTCCCTCCCGCCTCGTGCAGAGGCGGCGTGGGTCCCTCCCAGCTCCCGTGGAAGCGGCAAGGCTACCACCTGGCTCCCATGGGCACACGTGGCATGCTTCTGCGAGAAGCTGAATGGGAAGCAGCACAGCTCCTGGCTGCAGTTCCCGCTGACTCCTGCGGAAGTGGTGGGCGGCCTACTACGCGCAATATTGCACAATGGGCAACTAGTATAAATATCGAAAATATAAATCTTTGTTTTACTATGGTTGCAAATATCAAAAAATTTCTGTATGTGACACGGCACCAGAGTTAAGTTAGGGTTTTTCAAAACCCTAACACACTGAGCTCAAAAGGTTCGCCATCACTGGCCTAGGGCCTAGGGCAGCCATGGGCAAACTACGGATCTGGCCCGGGGCCGTAGTTTGCCCACGGTTGGCCTAGGCTGTGCTTTGCTGTTCTGTTGTCTGCCTCTGAAGTGGGAGCTGCCATCTGGGAGGGAATTGAACCCTTTGATGAAATAATACATAGCATTCGTGGAATAATTTTTGACTCAGGGGCTCAAAAACCTTCTGGGCCTCTTAATATTAATCTTCGTTTTTCTGCTGGGTATTTTATTTATTTTAAAATTTCATGTTAAAGTTGGGGAAAAAATGACCAACCAAAACTATTAAACACCCGACTGCTCCGCTAGGTAGGTCATCTAACGATACCTGAAGGCGGTAGCCCCGGACAGTAGGTGCCACATTTTGAGGCTTTTGTTCGTGGTGAACGTTCGTCAGTGTGGTGGAGACGGATTCCTAAAAAGAATCCGCTTAGTTTCTCTTTGATCCACCTTCAATGAAATCTGCCTCATAAACTAGGAAATGTTTTTCCTCCGAGCAAAGCCTAACAGAGTTGTAGAGGAAAGCTATTTTCAATTATAAAGAGGATTTATTTTTCTCTTTCTTTAAATGGGAGACTGTTCCTGGTTTATGGGTGGAAAAGGATTCCAAATGCTTGTCTGTCTGATGGGAAAGCTTTCTCCCTTTTACTAAGCAGCTTGCCCTCGTGTCATGGGGGTTACGGATGAAAAATGATGGAGATCGCACGACTGGATCTTCCCGGGCTGTGTCTGTAGTACAGGCAAAATGCCCCGAGTTTGTGGCGCACACACCGAAGCTCAGTGTCTCCACAAGCAACTTGAGAACAGATCAGTACCTCAGGCAGTAATACATTTTAGAAGGAGACTTCTCACCTAAAGCAGTGGAAGGTGCGCTGTGTGAATTTGGTTGACTTGTAATATTCAGATATTTTGGGTAGGAGAGGCCAATTCTCTGACAGAAAGAGTCAGTGCAACCTGTGTGATAGACCGGGTTTCTGTAAAGCTAGCACGCTAAGTACTTTAGGGATACTACAGAGTAACATTTAAAAAATCTACTTACCTGCTTATTTCTTGTATCCATTTTTGGCTTTTAAGGGGAGGGGCCCATATTGGCTCATTTAAAAATACATGAAGTCCTCGAGCAGAATTTTAGAAATGCTCTGCATCAGTGCGGATTCTGAGCTGACACTTTTTGACATACGGTTTTTGTGTTGGACTTTCATGTCTTCTCAAGGAAATCTTGCTCTGTGGGCTCTTTCATGTACTGCTTCACCTATAGTAAGCTTTTTCGTTTCTTTCAAATGTAGTGCAGGGAGTGGAAGGCATCAGTGAGAGATCATTAACTAGGCGAGGGACACATACAAAATTTGAGATTATGGGTTATTTGATATGGGAAAGAGAATCTGAAGCTACTACAGGAGTTAAAGAAAGATGAGGCCAAACTGATTGCTGGTGAAGTGTACATATACATATATACATAATACACATACATATGTGTGTATGTCCCTAACCTTAATCAATCAATCTCTCTCTCTCTCTCTCTCTCTCTCTCTCTCACACACACACACACACACACACACACACACTCTTAAATTAGAAAGACTATAGTTATTAGTTGAACTAGTACTGATTCATCGATTTCCCAACTGGCAATGGAAAGGAAGGATTCAAAATGAGCTGTGTTTGTGGTTTCCTTGTTAGTTTATATATATTTTAATAGAAGTACAAATACACACACACACACACACACACACACACAACACAAAAAAGAAAACAATAGAAATGGAAGTGTGGATAGCCAAAGAGAAGCCTTTGTGTTTATTTAAGGAGGTGTTCAAGTGGCAGTAAACTATGGACAACAATATTTATTTGGGGGAAAGCAGTAGTAATAGTCAATTTTAAAGTTAGACATCTGTGAGGCAAGAGAAGTTTGGGCAGCAAAAAATGATTTATAGACAAAAACAGGGCAACTGTAAATGAAATTATGATGGAAGATTGTTTTGAAACTGAATCATAATAAGTAAAAGCTTTGCATTTCCAAATGTGTAGCTCATAGCTGAAGCCTGTGCCCCAACTTAAAATTACTTTATTGGCTTACTATCAGTATTTGGAAAGCCAGTGAACAAGGAAATGCAATTTTCAATTGCTTAGTAAATCAGTATCTTCTTATTTTAAAATAGAGATGGTTTTAACTTGCATTTTAACCTGGAGGCCATGGTGATTCTTGTCAAGGTAATGTGAGCATTTTATGTTTCTTGGGAAATGTTTCCAAAAAGAAAATCCTTCACTCATTGTTAAAATGGCCTTTTTCGGTTTTTTAAATTCATCGAGATTCCCATTATTAGCATCATCATTACTGTTAATATAATTATCATCACCACTAGATGGTGCATGGGGAATTGGGGGCACCGAATATTATAAGTTATTCTCCTGTATGCTATACTAATTGGCTGATCAGGGAATATAGAAGTGTATCAGAGGGTGAAGGAAAGGGGGTGATAACATTCAGTGGACTTGTCTCATTAATTAAAATTACGCTGCAGAGAGAGTGGTGGAGGTAGGCATGGCAGGAGAGGCCGGCCCTCTTCCGTGTTTGCATCTGTAAATATACATGGAATACTAACGCAGGGAAATGATGTCTACATGATACAGTTGTCCTGTTTTGGAAAGAATATTCCTTAAATCAGAGTTGGAAGTGGCTTCTGCTTTTCTGGTCGAGCTGGGTTCTTGAGAATCCCTCATTAAACACAACAGTTTGTCTTGACCTGGGCCCCAGCAGGCCCCCCATGTGTAGAGTTGACTGAGTTGGGGGTCCTGGCTTGTCCACTCTGTGCAGCTGGCCCAGGAACATAAGAAATGAAATCAAGGTTCTCGGTTAGACAGTGTCATTTGCCAGTACCATCCCTTCTTGTTTTTTCTTTCTTCTAGTGATTTTGATAGACTTTCGGGAGTCTCTGCTGTCAGAAAGTGTACTGGCTTCTGGCTTCATGTGTATTATCTTGTGTCTGGCTTCCTCTAGACTAAAACTATAAGTGGAAAGAATTATAGATGGTTCAATTAAAGTAGTAATTGAGCAAAAACAGCTCCTAAGAAATCCAATTCTGGCAAATGCCTCTATGCTTTGATTATTATGTCCCTCGCATTTCTCCTACTTAATTTTTTAAAATGTGATATGATAGCTCAATTACAGATTTCCCATTTCTCATTTGTCTTTCTAGTCCTAGTGCCTAGCACAGGGCCTGGCTCTCAGAACATATTGGGAGTAAACACAATGAAGGAGAGTGAATAATGATTAAAAAAAAAAAAACTTTTAAAAGTGTTTTGAATATGAAATAATTTCTTTCTATCCACAAGCATAATAGGCCAATAGTATTTATGTAAAATTCCAGGGGGTGGGGGTGGAAACAGATGTGAAGGAATATTAATGAGAAACACTGAAAGTATCAGTAAATAGATAGCATATTGAAGACAATTTGACAGTTTTAGATGTTATATCAGGCCTTTTGATTACACCAAATTTGGATAAGTCACACGTCACTTCATGGCTGTTTAAAACTAGCTAATGCTCTTACTTAGCTATACTCTCAGAGTCATAAATCAAAAGAAGACTTGAAATGAAGACACATGGATGGAATTTCAACACAGTAAAGCTCTGCTCTTTGTGTGAGGTTGAGTGAGTGGGTAATCGTGGTGGGTTTTGAAATGAAAAGATTCTTAGTAAATGATTGTCTAGTTGTAGTGGGTTGACAAAATCTCTTTAATTCTTTAGAATTGAGAAATTTTAAGTGTACCTTACAGACTTAGACTTCACAAAGATGTATTTACTCTGGAAAGACCATTACCTTGTCTAAACACCCACAGCAGAATATGCAGTAATCTTAGCATAAAGCATAACATTTTAAGCTTTGCTTAGCTAAAACATACAACCAGTACATCAGAATTATGTTTTTCACTTCAGGTTATCAGTTCAGTAGGTAATTGACTTTCTGTATGTATTTCTGTCCATTTTGTATCACCACTGCCCCCCACCCCCAACATGTAGTATATAGCTTCTGGCACATAGTAGGGGCTTAATAAACATATTTGAATGGATGAATTCAACTACACACCCAGAGAATGTAATTTTTCCTACATAAACCTTGCAGATGAACTTGTTGCAAATTGTTCAATATGCAGATTAACCACGTGGGTCTATGGGGGTTAGTTAGGGAGCTAGAGCAGCGAGATGTGTATACTAGTATATGCATGTATATACTGGTATACACGTTAATATTTTTTCCTAGCTTCATTTTGATTGGTCACATCAAATCAGATACTAATGGGTTTTCGTGGGTTAAGTGGATGTGTGTCTTTATATCCAGCCACGCAGCTGCAGAGAACTTGGCACTCCAGGCATTTAATAAATTTTTGTTGGGTGGTTGAGAAGCGGAAGGGACGGATGTATTGGGTCATTAAGAGTCCTTGCCCTTTCTCATATCGAAAAGAAAAGGCTTGCTTGTAGTAGGAGGGAGCCGAATTTGTGAGTCAGAAGGATCCATTATCCGTATCTGCGGAAGGGCTGTCAGATATGAAGTAAATTTAGAGACCTACTTGTCCCTTTAGCTATTCATCACTGTGGATTGGCTCCGGCGGCAGGCAGCCGTATTTTTAGAGACGCGAATGATATGGAATTTCTTCATGTACAGATCATTAGCTGATCCCATTACTCAGAGCTCCTCAAAAAGTCATAGCTGACACTTGACTGAGCGGCAGAGGAAAAACAATAGACCCAAGAAACAAAATACTAAAATGTGTGATGAAAATATAAGGCAGATTCAAGTAGCTCATCACTACTGTTAACCCAATTTGGTGCTGCTAGTTGTCAGTGGTATTAAAAATCTAATTTTCATAGGGATTGATTTTATGTGTCTCTTCACCCTGTCAGAAAGTGAAAAATAGGTTGATTTCTTTGCACCTTGCACCACCCTCCTTTGAAAGATACTTGACGTCTCTGCTTTGACGATTGGTGTGAGAAGACAGCACAAAGGACCGTTCCCCTATAGCATGACAGTGTTCGAAGGGGCCTTGCTGTCTTCCGACAGCAGCCAGTATGGTACTAGTATATCCTGGTTTCCAAAACATAAATGCAGGAAAATAGTAAATCATTTTTTAAATGGCCATCATTCAGTGGGATGGTATTAGTAATTTTGAAGATAAAATCTTTTTAATTAATGCATTTGACCACAGATGTTTATAGATTATCCCTTCGCAAGAGCCAAAGACCAAGCCCTATGCAATTGTAACTGGCAGGAAGTGGCCAGATCTTATCCAGGGTAGATCCCTTTCACATACATACTGTATGCATAAGGTCCCAGAAGGTGGGGTGATAACCAAAGCCTGGTGGTCAGGGCTATAGGTCTCAAGCCACAGTGCACTGGTGAAGGTGGTCACCACTTTGGCTGAAAGAGTTTCTATCTTTGATCAACCCATGTAATTATTTGGTGAAATAATTATTTGGTGAGTTTTCCAAGTTTCCGAGAGAGGAGAGACCCTAGTGAGTCTGGGAAATAAGTCGGATACCCTGGAGTGGTTGTTTTGCTTTTTAAAATCAATGAGGAAAGAGGCCTGTCTTCCTTTTGGTCATGTGATAAGGAAGAGTATCAGGATTCGTTAAAAGGAACTTTTAAGAAGACGTCAGTGAGATGCTGTGTCTTAAAAATTTATAAGCTGTTAATGACGGAGAAGAACCTTCCACATCAGAGTAATTTACTCAGTCACTTAGCCCCTGCTTATGTAGCAGTCATATGGCAGATGCTATTTTAAATGCTTTACAGATGTTAACCCATTTAATTCACATGAGAGTCACATGAGGTAGGTTTTGTTATTGACCTCATTTTAAAGATAAGAAACTTAGCCACAATTGGTTAAGTAACTTGCCAGGATCATACACCTGGTGATGGCAGAACTTGGATGTGAATCTGGGCGCTCTGGCTCAAGACTGTGCTTACATGATTATTCTTTTTCCATCAAGTAATACAAGGCATGGTTTGTAAATCACATGGCAGCCAGGGATAGAGTTCCTTTTACTCCTTTATAGTGTCTCTCCCCACTTATCTTATTAAACACCATTAAGAGACTTCGTTGAATGCCAGGCGTGCTGGTTTAGAAGACCCGTCTTTGAGTTCTGACGTGTAGTAGCTGTGTGACTTTGGAAGAGTCACCTCTCTGAGTCGCCATCATTGCCAGATGAGTATGACGATACGTTCTGTAAAATGTAAAACACTGTGGAAATTGGTTAGGCCGCATTCAGATAGACCAGTGAGTCTCTAGTGATGACCGTGTCCTACGGGGCCTGGCTGTCTTCCTGTGGCCCCAGGCTTCCTGTTACTCCCTGTAGGTGCTCAGGAGGCCACCTCTAGACCTAGGACTAATGTGAGGACATGCTGGACATTCATGATTCAAACAAAGACCAGGCTGTGACACCATCATGAAATAAACACGATCCCTGTTCACATTGAAATGGAGAACGGAGTCTTCATTCTGGGTGATAAATAGCACATTCGCTCAAATATTTTTTTAAATGCATGACTCTCCAGAGAGGGTACCTTTGAGCGGCTCTGCCACTGACCCTGGGTGATGTGATACTGAACTTCCAACGCATCGGCTCAGGTTGAATGGTATTCATCTTAGCTCCTGGTTCTGATCTTGTAAGAGCTAACTCATGCATGCACAACATGATAGGCCATGTCACGCCTCACAGCCCTTTGCTGTGCTATCCTTTTATACATTTTTTATAAGGCAGAATGTATTCAAAGCATTCTGCCTCAAAAGGCATTTTGCTCTAATGGTTGTGTAGAAGTGTTTACACTCTGCTTCTATGTTTTTAAAAAACAAAAGGGTAATCAGAAGCATTTAATTGTCTTAGATGCTCTACAAATAGTAATTAAAAGCTCTCCGTTATGCAGAAGTATAAGCATGTCTGTGAATTAAATAAGGCCCGATGTCAAGCCTGATTTGCACAGCAAAGGTGATACGTTTTTGCAGGGCCGAACTGAGGGCTCCTTGCCCCGTTGCATGATGAGTAAGCCCTGTTTTCAGTGATCGTTTATTCTTCATCCCTGTTCTCAGTAGTCCTGCTTCAGGGTGCAGTGTACTGTTTTCTAGATGTCCCCAGCTCTTGATTCTTGTTGTCATTGTAAGAGGCATGCTCAAAAACCATATTTATATCTTTCGTTCCCAAAGCTTTGAGTAACAATATTCAAGGATCTGTAACTTCCGTTAGAAAATGAGTGTACTTAATGAGTTCCTCAGGTCCCCAATTTCAGAGAGAGCAAAACTGAGACCCCGCAGCTTTCAGTTTTTGCATAAGGTTATAGGTAGTCTCTGGAAAAGCTGACGTTATTAACTTTTGGATTCTTGGCCTTACGTTTTCCCCACCAGTTCAACAGCCTCTCATTCGGATGTCCAGATAGATGTTAGACCAGATAGATGCATTAGCTCATCCTGTTCAAGGATAAGGAAATCAAAAGCCTGTCGTGTTATTTTACAGCTCAGGAGTCACTTCTCTTGTCCTTGATTCGTCTGAGCGGGAGACAAGGAGGTCAGCAAACCTTGATTCTATTTTGGGCCTGACCAAAGACTGGTTGTTTGACCTTTCACAAGCCACTTAACTTCTCTGTCACTCTCTGTGAATGAGGATAGAGGAGCCCTGGTCCCCTGCCTGTCCCAGAGGGTGACTTCATAAAGAAAGGAGAGTGGAGAGGCTCACACAATGGGCTGCTGAAGGCACGTCCACTGTCTGGTTGACCAGATACACAAATGAGGCTGAAATTCAATGGGGACTAAGAATTTTTCAGTAAGAAGATGCATCAAAAAGGCAGTATAACCTTGTCACCTGTTTTTTGTATTAATGAGGTATGATGGTCTAAAAGACATGGGGGTTTTTCCCCCTCTGAAACTAGATATCTTAAGTAAAGTGAACAGATAAATTTGAGAGTGTTTGATAAAATAGAGCAATACACTGAGTTGGTGAAATTCAGGGGACATGTTTCCTAAGAGTCAGATTTTACTTTACTGCCATCCATCTTTCTTAAGAAACAGTCGATGTCAGCCACCTACCTCACAGCCAGCTAGGAAATGCCCTGTGGTTCAGGAGAGCGAACGTAATTTCTTGTGAAAGCATGCGACAAGCACTCTTCATGGACTCTTTCATAGCGTTTTAAAAACGTGTGTTTTTTTAAATTTTGTTATACAACCGATCAAATTTATGGTTTCCTCTAACATAGTCTAACAATTAATAACTTATCCTATCAATTTCAGGAGAAATGTCTTGTTCAGAAGAGTCATGTTCAGAAATGTCATGTTTGTACTATAAATATTTAGTTCTTTTATTGACAGAGTTTATATATTTTGATATTTAAAATATTTTACAGATTATATTTCAGAATTCAAAGCCCCATAAAGACATGGATACGGGATACAAATAGGCTTTTTGCAAAATAAAAAAAAATTTCTAATATACACATGCAAAAACCTTCAGCCTGATTCTGAAGGATCAAAGGGACTGGAACATTCTAATGGTCAAGAGGATAGCTATATCTGGGTTTAAGTCCTGACCCACACCATTTACTTGGCTGTTGGATTTGTCTCTCTTCTCTTTTGTTTATTAAGGTATTATGTATACACTACTTTATGTGTGCAGTTTGCTGCATTTTGATAATTGTGTATAATCTTGTAATGCCACCCAGTCCATTTCATTCTTTTTCATGCTTCAGTTTCCCAGAAGTCAGTTTTCCTGACATATGCAGAATTTGTTTAGATGCAGGCACAGTGCTAATTCTACATGTGAATGGGCTCATTCAAGTCAGCAGATATTCATTGAGCACCTGTCATATGTCAGGCACTTTTGCCAGGTGCAGGGAATACTGTCTTCAAGGAGTTTCTGTAGCAGGAAGTATGGGTGCTTGCAGTTGGAAAGTGCATATTTAGTTACTAATCACACATGGATGAAGTAAAGGATAGCAGCTTAGTAATGCCAGGAAGCGTAGTCCCAGAATAATTAATTTTTCAGGTGGACAGATTGTCCACATCACCTATACTAGCCCCTTCCTCCCCCATCACCTCCCCCACCACCAACAGCTTTCAGGAAGAAGAAAAACTTTGCTGGGTTTTACTCTAGATACTTCATGTTCTAACATCACTTCATTTCTGATACTTCCATCATTCTTAAATAAGATGATATTTACCAAGAGAAAGTTAGACTTGAAGCTTACTTTATGTTATTTGGAAATATGCTAACCCCCATCATCTTTGAAATTGAAATTCATCTTTGAAATGGAAATATCAAGCATCTCCAGAGACCCACCTCCAAGTACCAGCTTTCGCTCTGGGAGCTCCTTTCAGACCTGAGACCTTGAGGCGCCTGTGCTTCCACCCTTCCTGCACCTGGGCCCGGGTTCTTCCTTCACCCACCCCTTCCCGAGCCCTCCCAGAACCTCCATCCACTTGGTGCTGTGGGCCCTTGATTTCCAAATTACTGTCTAGAGAAGGAAGAGGGCCATCAAGAGCCCTGCAGCAGCACTGGAGAGAGCGCCTGGCCTCTTACAAATACTTCAGTGGTGCTCCTCTCTGAAGCCTGCAGTCCTTCAAGTGCAAAATTACTGCAGGTGTGGTTCAAACAGTGCTTGGATTGGCCAACCAGTGCCTCTCAAATCAACAGCTTTTAAGCGGGTCCATTTGCGCCTGTGCCGAGAGCTTGCAGGTAGATGTGCCGCCTGTGAATGAGCTCAGTGCCTACGGTTTCCCTTTTGACTTAGACCCCTAAGGCATGTTTCTGTCCGGTACAGAAGTGACCAACATAGACCCTGATCTGGCCTCAAAAGTTGGTAAGTCTGCACGATTGGACTTTTCAACTAAGTGCTATTTTGAAAATTCAGAAGTAATAAAATTCCCACCAATTTCCAGGCATAGAAAACCAATTTCTCCCTTGATGGGTCCAATTACATGGTTGGTATAAAATTTTAAAGACCTAGCTCAGTGTTTTCTGAGGCTAGCCACTCTCTGTGAGCTTGTGAATATATAGGTCATGTACGATGTCTGAGTATTTGTAGGTCAGGACTATTTGCATGAAGGAAATTAGGCAAACTCTGCTAATGCCAAGCTATTGAGCACCTCTTTCCTTTATTCCCTTCCCCTCTGACTCTCCTCCTCTTCTTTCGTCTCCCTTCCTTCCCCAACAAATATTTAAGGCCTTACTATCGTGCCAGGCTCCATGTAATGCTTGGCACACAGTAATCAACAACAACAAAGCTGGTTCACATTCTCATAGAGCTTGTGATCAAGTAGAGGAGGCAGACATTAGCCAAATCATCATGAAAATGATCACAAGTGACAGACTCTGGTTAGTGTGTGAGGAACATGTGACGGTGCTGGTACCGAGAGGCGAGTGTCTGTCCTTTCGCTTCAGGGGAAATGGTTTTGCCATGTGTCTGTCTCTAAATGAAGGGTTGCCCCCACTGGGCTTTTTGCAGGCACTGTTTTTTTGGGAGGTCTTATTGTGAGTACGTCACGCCCAGCAGGCTAAGAGAAATGCTCTGATAACAGAGGAAAGATTTTTATGACTTCCATGGAAACTATTATGCTTTTTACTAAGGAAGTTGACTCTGCCGGGAAGGGCTCATGCAGACTGATGAGGGAGGTTATTCTGTTCGTATTTGCCAGATAACAATAGCCTAGGATGGCAGAGTGTGAGGACATTGTAAAGGTTGGGTGCACTTCAGATCCAGGTGAGAAGCTCCTGGCAGTTCAGGCATCTCTGGATACTGCTTCTGGCTTCTGTCCTGCCTTCCATCATTGTTGTTAAGAAGCCCGTGAATGGAACATCATTTTTGAAATGCATGGCCCTGTTGAGCACGAGGAGCAGTGTTTTTGGAAAATGGATCTTTGCAGTCAGTCCAAGGCTGTCTACATGGGTCCTTGCTGAATGTGACATCCTGTTGTCCCTAGTACTGAGCAGAAAAGGCTTGCTTTGCAGCCTTACTCAACTATTCGCTCTCTTTTTTTGTAATAACGATGGCAACCATTAGAATAATATAAACCACTTACTAATCAGTTTAGTAACCAAGGACATCTGCTTTACACAATACGAAGCCAAATTAAGAAGGCTTTTATGATGTTCAGAAATTGCCTGTTAGACAAAGTCAAAAAACCTAATGGTAAAATCAATTGACTCTTTGTGCCGGTTTCCAACCAGCTGTCCCCTCCAAACAGTGACTGCACGAGCCCTGATTTCGTGCTCATTCGAATGTCTTCAGAAAGTCATCCCGTCATAGGTAGCATTGCAAAATCTTCCTGACTCCGTAACCTGGTGGTGGGAGTGGAGCCCCCTTTTCCCTCCGCCTCATGGATTTGCTCATTGGAAGTCAGGAGGAATGGGCCCCTGAGGAACAAGCAGCCATGGAGAAAAACACATTGCCTCGCGCAGATCGGTTACAGCTTGATTTGGGCATATCGAGGATTGCGATGGCCAAGCGCGGTGGCTTACAAAATGTAATTTTTGTCTTCAGGAAACTTACTATTTTGGACACAAAGATAGGAAGTTATTTTAGAGTCTGAAATTGCTGGCAAGAAGTTAATAACTGATCTAGGGGACCTGGAAGCAGGGTCTGTGTAGGGTGAGAATTGGAGGAGGGGGGCAGCATCTGTCCAAGACCTGGCAGTGCAGTTGCAATATCTGGGGCCAAAACTTACAACTTTGAGATCCAGTCTCCCGGAAGTCACAAGAAAAGCAGAAAAGGGTAAATAAGTGTAACCCCTGGCGTTCCTCATTTGTTCCCAGGCCTTCAGTTTCCAGGTGCAGATTCATGGAAAGAAAGTCATCGATGTGAAAGGAGGAGGCATCTTCCTTAGCCAGGAAGTGTCATGGTCTCCAAAGTGTCCTTGTCTCTAATGACATTCTGCTGGGCCACCTTCAAGTACAGGAAATGGGCAGTTTCTAAGGCCACACACCATTATCCAAGTCGCCAGGGCTTCCTGAACCACACTTCCTGTCTTCCAGCATTTTTTATTCGCCCTTTAGGATTAGTGTTCTGACACACTGTTCCTCTCATTATAGCCAATATAAAATCCATCCTACACCAGAAGCGAATGCGTTAAGAGCAGGGGGCCTGAGAAAACTCAGCCATGACTCTAAAACCGTACAGAGTTTGGGGAGCTCAGTTCAGAGGCAGGGTTTTGATGGGTGGCCAAAGGATCGGAGTTTGGTGGAGATACCCTGTAATGTTGGCAAGGTCTCGGGTGCTGCAGACCACATTGGGCCAATTCCTTAACAGTGTGGGGAGCTTGCCGTTCACGGAAAGAGAACCAGCTGCTCCTGCCGTGCAGCACAGTGGCCGCCTTCTTCAGGGAGGGCACGGACAGATCGCAATCTGGAAGCGCTTCGCTCTGACAAAGCAGAAAGACATGGAAGCAATTATAAAGCTAATATATACAGAAACGTGAAAACATGTGTCTTCTCTCTCCACTCCCTCTCTTCCTCTTCTCTCGCCTTCCCCGCCCCCTTCTCTCTCTGAATGCCGAAAGGCTCGACATTTATGTGAACACACCTCCCGACACACACTCAGTGCAGCCGTGCCTGTCATTCTTGATGACTTTCCTGTGCAGTGAAATTGGCTCTAACTGCCTGTGTGCCCATTTGAACAGGGGATCATATCACTTAGCTTCTTTATCCCTGGTAAAGTGAGAAATGGGTTGGGATAGAGGTTGCTCTGTTGAAAATAAATTGCAATATAAATATGCATGTAATTCAGTTCTGTGGGTTTTTTTTTCATATCTAACAGAGAAAGGGACTCAGCATTTTAAAATGTAACGTTCAATGACAGTGTTTAACATTCTCCAAAATTTAGGGATCATTTTTGTCAGGCGAATAGGAAATTTCATAACGCGTTATCACTCATTCGTTTATACAGCAGGCATTTGTTGATCTGCTATATTCCAGTCACTGTGATAAGCCCTGGATCTATAGTGGTACATACAACATTCGTGGTCCCTCCTCTCATGGAGCTTACAGTCTGTCATCATATATGAAATTTTAAAAGGTATTCAACAGATTCAAATCCTGTTAATATGTTTTCATAAATTCCTCTAATAATTACTTTCTGTAGCATGTGGACAGCATAATATTTCACTCTGATTCACATATGCTCATTTTAAAGAAAAGCATGAGGTTGTTTCCTGTAGGCCGGGATGGGGGAGGAAAAGACCCACTGAAATTATCTTTCTTGCCACAACACGAAGGTCACCAATCTGCATAAGGCAGAATTTTCCCATGTTAATGCATGACATTGTTTTACAAGTAACTTCAATGTAAATGACTTCCTTTCTAATGGGAGCCACTTAGCTGGACCATTAAGGATGATGGTTTCAGGTTCAACAGGCTCTCTCTTGAAATTGACCTGATCAGTGGTGGAAATGGCCTCGAACTTACACAAATGGAGTGGGAGGACCTCGGGGCCCCAGGCAAATGCAGATCATTAAACAACAGGTGTCCTGCAAACCAAACTCCCGGCTGGCATACACTAGGGGCTCCGAGTGGGAAAGAATGGTCATTTTTCTTTTGAGTGTAAAACTAACTTGGCTTGGACATAAATCTAAACATTTGTGAGCCAGGAATTGGAATTATTCAATGGCCTTTGTTATTTGGAGTGTGGCCATGGGGCAAAAAGCCCCTGAGTATGATGCATTGGTAAAGAGAGGCAGGCTTAGGATGGGTAACTTGATAAAAGATGAGGGTTTCACACAAACAACCAACAGCTCAGAACAGATAGCTCAACCTTCACAACTAAATTTTGAAAATACTCCCGTAAAGATTGAGTTCCCCCATTCACTCTCCTTTGTAATAAACTGATGATCTATTATCTAATAAAGCGCCTTCTTCATTTTAAGTCACTCTGAAATGGCACAGTGGTCCAGAGTTGATGCTATTAAAATAGTGATGGTAACGTTTTGTCACACTGCCTGTCACCTCTCAGTTTCGCTGTCCTACCTCCTTACTTTGTCACTATAGCCTTAAATCCCTGCTGTCCCCATTAAAGTGTCTCCTTGTCTCCTAAAACTCATTTATAGTGTTTGTTTTGATGTCCTCCTTGGCAACTTAATTTATATGTCTGCGATTTTTCAGAGTAATACTCTGCGCTTGCTCTAATTTCCTGCGTTTTTAAAATCGCAGCCTTTGGGTTTGTGTGGCTTCTACCCATGTAAACCATTCATCTCATTTCTCTGCCAACACCCGCTTCTAATTTTCAGTCTATGTCCTCAAATTTTCTTTCCATCACTGAGAGTAACATCTTTCTGTCCATTTGACAGAGGTATTAAATCCTTCAACTCTGGTGGCTTGAGCCACTTTTCATCTCCTTTGAGTAACCAAAATGTGCCACCTAGAAAACAGTGACCACGGAAGGACAGTTCGTCGATAATGGCCAGTGTCGTAGAAGAGAGTAATATCTGGACCTAAGTTTCCAGTTCTCCATTCTATATTTATTTCTATTATTTTTCATAGATTTTTCTGTAACAACCAAGGAATCTTGAATCCTTTCAGAACCAGATATCACCCCTGCATCTGTTAAGCACTTGCTTTTTCTCTCACACACGACTACTCATGTTTCAGGATATCAGCAGTGCACCAGTATACTTACACAATGTCAATATAGCCCTTGCAGAGGGTAAGAGGGGGGTTTAACATAGCCCCCCAAATTTCCAAGGTAGCATTGTGCATACAAGGAGATGCACATACATGTGTGTTTGTTTTTGTAGCTATATAAGAATACAGTGATGATCTTTCCAGCTATTATCTGAATAAAACATTGAAACATTGGTGATACGTATTAAAAAATTGGTTTCCCTTCATTAACTTTGGTTGTGGCTAATTAATATCATTTACAGAGCTAAAGCAATGATGCTGAGACATAAAATGTAATATATTAGTGAGAGGGTAGGAGAAAGCAGTCGTATCTGTGGACATGGAGTCGGTCTTTGAGGTTTGGCAAATTTCATGTTATTAGTGGCCATTAGCATTTTATCTTTGTTATGGCCTTGTAATAATCTGAGTGTTTGCCTGCATAATTTATTATGCACCCCCAGGAACATTCTCGCTCTTCAGTCATCCATTCTCATTCATACTTTAACCATTCATTCAACAAACTCTTTATGCCAGCATTGCTACAGTTCAAATTTTCCTAATACTAGACTTAGGGGGACAAAATTGTCTCATGAAACCAGTGAGGCGATAGGAGCCATGGCCATCATATCCATTAAGTGTTTAAGTTTGGCCCCCTTGCCCTGGCTGACTTGGCTCAGTGAGTGGATGGAGCATCAGACTGAAGTGTCCCGGGTTTGATTCTGGTCAAGGGCACATGCCTGGGGTGCGGGCTTAATCCCCAATAGGGGGGGGGGGTGCAGAAGGCAGCCAATCAATGATTCTCTCTTATCATTGATGTTTCTATCTCTCTCTCCCTCTTCCTTCCTCTCTGATATCAATAAAAATATGTTTAAAAAGAAGTTTGGCCCCCTCTTCACTTGCCACCACGAAGTTTTTTCGTACTCTGATGCTCCAAATCCCTTAATACTTATGTACTTATATGTATGTATTTATTTGTAATATGTGTTTGTATTAATGGCCCTGAGTCTTGAAGTATAAATGACTTTTATTTTTCTAATTGGATTACATGTGTTTGAGAGTACAGTGCGTTTGATTTATCTTTATTCCCCACATCACTACTAGCATAATCTTTTACATTCCTAAGTTTATATGTCTATGTACTTGTGTATTTGTAAGTGCTAAACAAATAATTGTACTTGAAACCCAGTCTGTTATTAGTTCACAAAATGTCAATTACTTTCTTTTTCTGCTCTACCTTTGCACTAAATGTTGAAACTTAGAAAAAGGCAATCCATTTATTGTTAGAAATCTGCGGATCCCCTAAAACTGCATTCTTAGTGCATTTGCTTATTAACAGAGATATTCGTTGACCATTCAAAATGAAATCCTTTGTTACACGTTAGTTGTGGTTTCTAAACCAAAAAAATAAATTAAAATGCCTCAAATTGCAATTTCACTGAAAAGACTTCACAATAAAACAGCTTGGAAATTTGAATATTTGACTCTTCCAGGAACGTGGCAGGACCATAATTGAATTGGGGATAACGTTGACACACTGCCTCAGAAGCCTGAGGACAAGAAGATAATTTCAAAGATCACAGTGCCCTTTAACTGTGTCCTAAAGGAAGCAGCTCTCCTATATGTTTGGTTTCGTGAAGGATACACTGTACCAAGAAGCATGAGGCCCCCTGGGGCTCATTATGGACCTGGTACACTTGGTCACAGAAGAAGTGTCGTGACATTTTTACAGAATTCTGCTCCCAATTTTAAGCTCTGAGATTCATCATTTCAGCTGAGAAAAGGTTTCAGTTAGTGGCTAGGGTTTATCCTGCACTTAATAGACCTGTTCTGAAAGCTGACTTTGACCCGTCTTCATAACTGGTTTGTGAAGTCCAAATATATCAAATAACAACCACCACAAATTTTGTGGACAAAGAATTTTTTTATTAAACTTATTGGGGTGACATTGGTTAACAAGAGTACATGGGTTTCATTTCTAGTATGCATGATCTGTATATGGCATTATGTGCTCACCACCCAGTCACATCATCTCCTGTCACTACATATTTGCCCCCTTTACCCTTTACTACTCCCCATACCCTTTCCTTCTGATAACCACCAAACTGCTGTCTGTGTCCATGAGATTTTGTTTGTTTGTTTTTCTTTTTTTTTTATTTGTTGCTTCTAGCTTTATATCCCACATGAGTGAAATCATACAGTTCTTAACTTTTTCTGTCTCACTTATTTCTCTTAGCATGATATTCTCAAGGTTTATCCATCTTGTCGAAAATGGCAATATTTCTTTCTTTTTATTAAGATTTTTTTTATTGATTTCTAGAGAAGAGGTAGAGAGAGGGAGAGAGAGATCTATGTGAGAGCGAAAAACTGACCGGCTGCCTCCTGCACGCACCCCCACCAGGAATCGAGTCCACAACCCTGCACAAGCTCTGACCTGGAATGAAACAGGCAATCTGTCAGTGCACAGATAACACCCACCAACTGAGCTACACCGGCCAGGGCAAATGGCAGTATTGCATCGTTTTTATGGCTCAGTGTTCCAGTGTCTGTATGTACCACATCTTCATTATCCAATCAGCTAATGAAGGACACTTGAGTTGTTACCACGTCTTGGCCACCGTGAATAATGCCGCAGTGAATGTAGGGATACATATATCTTTGCGAATAAATGTTTTCAAATTTTTAAAGTAAATACTCAGAAGAGGGGTTGCTAGGTCAGATGGTAACTCCATTCTTCTTTTTTTAAGGAACTGCCATCCTGTTTCCCATAGTGGCTGTGCCAGTTTACATTCCCACCAGCAGTGAATGAGGGTTCCTTTTTCTCCACAACCTCTCCAGCACTTGTCTTGTTGATAATAGCCAGTCTAACAAGTGTGAGGCGGTATCTCATTGTCGTTTTGATTTGCATTTTCCTAATAACTAGAGAAGTTGAGCTTGTTTTCATCTATCTCTTGGCTATTTACATGTCTTCTTGGGAAAAGTATCTTTTCAGGTCCTATGCCCATTTTTAAATTGGATTGGTTTTTTTCTTGGTGTTGAGTTGCATGAGTTTTTTATATATTTTGGGTATTAACCCCTTGACAGAGCTGTGGTTCGCTTGGTTGCCTTTTTCTTTTGTTGGTTTCTTTTGCTGTGCAGAACTTTTTAGTTTGACATAGTCCCATTCATTTATTTTTGCCTTTACTTCCCTTGCCTTTGGGGTCAAATTCGTAAAATCCTAAGACCAAGGTCCATAAGTTTAGTACCTACGTTTTCTTCTATGTAATTTATTATTCCTGGTTTTATAGTTAGGTCTTTGATCCATTTTGAGTTAATTTTTGTATATAGGGACAAGCAGTAGTACAGTTTCATTTTTTTGCAAATGGTTTTCCAATTTTCCCAGGAAAATTTACTTAAAGAAGCTTTCTTTTCTTCATTGTATATTTTTGGTTCCCTGGACAGATTTTCTACCATTCTCAGGCCTCCTCCCCAGCATTGTCTGTGACAGTGGTTCTCAACCTTGGCTGCACATTAGAATCACCTGGGAATCTTTAAAATCCTGATTTCTGGGCCTCATTCTCTGGAAATTCTGTTTCTTTGTTATGGGTGGAGCCACAACATTAGTAACAAAGAAACAGAGTTTCCAGAGGATGAGGCCAGAAATCAGGATTTTAAAAAGATTCCCAGGTGATTCTAATGTGCAGCCAAGGTTGAGAACCACTGGTCTGTGACCTGCATTCATAGGCTACCGTCGGAATGCTGTACACAGGCTGTACTTTGCACTAGTTGCAGCTCAGTAATAAGTTGGCCTTGGTGATTTCTTCAAGGAAAAAGAGGAATTTGTGATGAAAGAGAGATCGTTTAAAAGGTTTTCTCAGGGATCTAGTTTTGCAGCTGGTTAAAGCCAATACTCCTAAATTACCAAGCAAAAATAAAATGATTGGTTTTCTATTTTTCATAGATATAATTATAGCAGAGTTTGAGTAATATTTTGGGTGGATGTTAAATTTTAAATCTCACATTCATTGATTAAACTCTATTTTAAAAGAGCGAAAGATTAGTAATTATTTAAACCTTTTTTTACACAAGGTATAGTTTATATCTCTATCCAAATGTGTGTCCAGGCTAGTTATCTTCAGGTTTATCCTGTCCTTTTATCCATGTCTCTTGGTTTCTCCCTCCCTCCTGTTTTGTTTTGAAGAATTTTGCTACCAATTAAATATGTCCACCATGTGTTGTCAAGACCAAGGAAGAAAAAGGAAAGATCATCCATGTTACTTCTTGCAAGAAATTTACTTTTTGCAAAAGATCTAATATTTAAAATGAGCTTCTGGGTGGATATCCTTTTTCTTCATTTGTACCAGTTGTTACAAGCAGGACATGCTTTGAGGAGGGCAAAAGCCTGGTGTATTAGGAGGTAGAATATCAAGGGAAGGAAATATCAGCATACTTTGGTCACGGTGAAGCTGAATCAGCTCAAGAGCACAGTAAAGCAATGAAAATGAACCACCTTCTTCTTCCAGCACATATGGCAGTAGAGGCAGCACCTTAGAAACCCACAGGATCCTGAGTAATCAGGGACTGTGTGTTAAACAGTGACAGGGCCCAATGAAATAGTCTTTGTGATATAAATTTTCAGTTGCAGAAGGTTACAGCTCATTCAAGATGTAATATCCATAATGCAGTCTGACAGCAACAAAATCACTCCACCAGCAAAAGACTGAAATGAAGAGCAATGCTAAATGTCCATAAGAGAAAAAGTGACACAGTGTTATCTAATCACATGTCCAAAGGCCGTCAGAGAACACAGGAGAACAGGGCCACCAAGGGGACCTTTAGGCCACCGTTCATCATGCACCCAAAATATTGGTCATTTACACAATGGAATTTGCTTTGTTTAGGCACCAGAAGAGTTTCCCAGACCCATAACAGAGCAGATAAGGACTGAGTAATCTCAGGGGCGGGACAGGTGGTTATCTATAGCAAAGCTACAGTGTTACAAAAGGCATGGCAGAACTGTTGGGCCAAATGTGAGTGATGAAAATGTCATTAATTAAAGCATGAAAGTATAACACTGTAAGGAGCGTAAAGAAGACAGCTGGGATACCTGTGTGATCTACTCTAGAAGACCAGCGAGCTTTCTATCATTAAACAGGAAACACCAAAGAAGGAAACAGGAAACAGGAAAGAAGGAAAACGCCCCTAATTTTTCCTAAAGAGATCTTGCGTGCATAATGAACCATTAGGTAGAGAGGGGCCAGGTCAAATAACAGGTTTTGGAGCCATGAGTGGACAGATGTAGAAAACCTAGACTTCTTGCCTTAGATCAGAATTCTCTAACAAGGGTTGAGGAACCTTTGTTCTGGCAAGTGCCATTTGGATATTTATAACATCATTCACGGGCCATACAAAATTATCAACTTAAAAATTAGCCTGCTATATTTGGTCAAACATTTAAGTAACTCACCCCTAATGCCTTGGCAGGGCCAGACCAAATGATTTCCCGGGCCTTATATGGCCCATGGGCTAGATGTTCCCCACCCCTACTAAACTGACCCTAAAAAGCTAGATCCATTAAGTGTCCCTCAGTTCAAATATTAATCCCCTCATTCAAATATTGATCCCCCATTCAAATGTTGTCCCCTCTCTCCATTGATATACCGAATCTTTGATCCAATAGCTTCTGCTGTGGGACCAAGAAGAAAAATAAAAATACAAGTTTCTTCAAGTTTCATAATTGAGAGGCCTGTGCAAGAATACTACATTTAATGGTGACAACAATAGTAATTGTGAAAGGGAAGTCATATATATATGGACAAGTTATGGAATATGTTGTTAATGTCTGAAAAAAAAGTGCAAACATATTCCTTAAAAACAAAATGGGAAATGTGTACTAGGCTCTCTAAAACATATTCATATCATTTTATTTAATCCTCACTCCAACCCAGTGAGTGTGCAGGAAATCTGAATCTCAGAAGGGCCCAGTAACTTCTGTGCTGGAGACATTCCCACCTGTCGCACCTGTCGCACCTGTCACTTTTGCCTGACTTCTTGTTCTCTGCTCATTAGTCTCTCGTCTGTGGAGGTGCAGTGAAAGGCATGGCTTTCTCTCAGAAGAAAAATTCCTTAGGCCTGGACTGGAAAAGACCCTGAAATTGCTAAAGAATGCCCCCTCCCCAAGTTAGCAGGTGTTAGAGACTGAAAACCTCAACACGTGCACAACAAAGTTTGTGCTAATTTCACAGCTGCCTTTTCTCTGCACAGACAGGTTCTCTGTGTACTTTTTGCTTAGCATTGTGTGTCGTCGGCTATTTTCTGCAGAGTGTGCAGTCACTACTAGCACAGCAATACTTGTGTATGTTGGACCAAGGATAACAGGACACTTTTTAAAAAAATATATTTTATTGATTTTTTACAGAGAGGAAGCGAGAGGGATAGAGAGTCAGAAACATCGATGAGAGAGAAACATCAATCAGCTGCCTCCTGCACACCCCCCACTGGGGATGTGCCCGCAACCAAGGTACATGCCACATGCCCTTGACCTGAATCGAACCTGGGACCCTTGAGTCCGCAGGCCGATGCTCTATCCACTGGGCCAAACCGGTTAGGGCAACAGGACACTCTTTTAAAGAGAAGTGAGCACTGCTGTCCTCCCCTCTCTCCAGCCCGATTGAGGGATGCATTGCAGTCAAGTCCAGCGTTCGTGCCTGATGCAGAGGTGCTCCACTTAAAGAGAACTTTCCCATTTTCCTGTGAATGTAAGGTTACTGTTCTCAGGGCTGTATTAGATCCCAGGGTTCTCCTTATTCGTAGTGGAAAGGTGTGGTGGGTTTCTTGTTCGGCGCTGTGGAAGCACTGATGATGACAGAGCAGATAGTCAGATGCGGCCTCAGAAGTGCAGCCCCTTGGGTATGGGGGATGGTCCCTAGTTAAGTAGTACTCGTTTTTACCTGATGAATGCCGTGGGCATCACGGTGAGACTCCAAAATTATCATGTACTTTTTTTTCGCTCTCAGCACTCCCCTTTCTTGAAATTATCACTAGTTGAGCCAGTCCTTCATGCTAGGGGTGTTCATGAAAGCAGGGACCAAGTGCCCCTAGTAAACCACCGTCCCAGCATACCCACTATGTCGCAGACCTTCAGTAAACCCCTGTTCAGTTACTGTATGAGTGAATGCTTATTTCCTAAGTATTAGTGCTTCTGCTGGCTGTGCAGTCTGAAAAATAGTGCAGGAGGAGAGAATGGGGATTCTTGGGTAACTTGCCTTCCTCCCAGCCTCTACGCATGCAGGCAGAGCCCTCCTGATTGGAAGAGGTAGGGTGACCTGGGAACCTAAGAGATGCATGCCACTGTAATGTGAATTGAAACACTTTCCTTTTAAATAATAGAAGTAGCTCTTGCCAGTGGCTTGAAAGGGTATCATCCAAATCACACAGCCTCACGTCAGTGTTGTTGAAAGTCTTAGGTTCTCATGTGATCCTCAGATGCCCATTTCTGCAGCAGCACAGAATTTTTAAAGGTTAAGTGTTTATATTGACTGATGCTTTGAGAGAAGGGTGACCCTGAGAAGAATAATGGCATCTCTGGTCCTGACTCCCGTGCATTTTTCCTTCCAAGAAGTCACCTGCTCCAACCAGTGCTGGTGTAATGTGCTATGACATGGTTTTGTGCCCTCTCAATGGAAATACTCTCAGCATGTATTTCCCTGACTTGTCTTCATTATAGTTCACGACTTAGCAAACAGATTTTCTCAAATCAGCACCTGTGAAATATGCTATCAGAAAGATCCTTGGCCCTGGACGGTGTGGCTCAATTGGTTGGGTGTCATCCCTGTACACCAAAGGGTTGCTGATTTGATTCCCAGTCAGGGCACATGTCCAGGTTATGGGCTTGATCCCCAGTAGGGGGCGTGCAGGAGGCAGCCAATGAATGTTTGTTCTCAAATCAGTGTTTCTCTGTCTCCCTCTACCTTCCTCTGTCTTTAAAAATCAATGAAAAAAATCTTCTAAAGAAAAAGAAAGACCCTTGCCTGAGAAATATTCTAAATATCTACAGTCATGTTTTTCTCCTTCTCAAGAGATCATAAAACTCAAGGTCATAGGAAAGGCTTGCTCTCAGCTGCTTTATAAAATTCATCATTACTGTCCCCCTTGCATTTTGGTCAAATAGCTTGGGCAGCCCTGGCCAAAGACCTTCCCCAGCGTTATTCTCACAGCAGAGGGGTAAACTGTAAGTACCAGTGTCACTAGGCGCAGCGGTGCAGATGCTGGGATCTCTCTCTAGACCTGCGGAATCAAGCTTGGGCAGTGGAGCCCAGGATGTTTGCCCTTCTGCTGAGCTCCCAGGTGATGCTTGGCCCTTTGAGATCAGTTACAGCCATGCAGCAAATATTCATTATGGTTGGTTACGTCCCAGACACTTCACTAGTGGATGCTGGGACTAGAGAGATGCTCAAAAACAGACGTGGAGCCTGAATGTGCTGCTTTACACTTGTTTTGAGATGTGACTGAGCCTCATATGGAGAGGTTCAGAGAAATGCCTGCAAACCTGGAGGCGACATTTTCAGTCAGTCAGCCAATTAACAAATATGTATTCAGTTCCTAGGAGAAAGGCATTGTGCTGAACACTTGAGATAATAGAGAATATACCATGGTTCCTGGGCTCTGAGGGTTTTCTAATCTGGTTGGGAAAACAGCATATGAAAAGTTAAACAAGAGGAGAGAAGTCAAATCATTGAGTAGGACAATGCAAAAGAACCACGATCTGATGCATGCCTGATAGTCGAGTGGTACTAGTGAGAACATCGGTGACTTGGATGTTACTCTTCCCTGTGCATCTTCTTCCATCTGGAATGTTCCCCACCTTGAGTCCATCCTACTTCCAGTATTTTGAAAAAAAATTAATGTATAATATTAAATATCACTCTTAAAGTAGTGCATATTACCAGAGAATATTTGGAGTTTTTGAAACCTTTGTTCCATATCTTCTGCTGACTTCACGTTGTCTAACTATAAAGCAAAGGTTCATTACCTAGTTGTGTAAAGGTGTATTTAGATAAAATGGGATTTTTTTTTCTTAAAATGCCACCCGGTTTGAATGTGTGTGTATTTGTATAGGCACACAGTGTATGTGTATGAGTGTGTATGTATATACCTGTGTGAATAACAAATATTATATATTTGTTAAGTGTATGCACACATTAAAAATCCAAGGAGAAAGAAGATATGCTTGGGAAATATGTGGTTCCAAAATACATTAATTCACCTGAAAGTTAGGATACAAGAACTTTTTTCATTATTTGAGATATTAAAGATTGCTACAGGTTGGTTTTGTAGAGGAAACTGGAATATCCTCTCTAGGGAATTTTTAATAGGTCAGTAGACAACAGTGAGTTAGAAATGTTCTGTGTCATACTCTCCAATAACTCCCCTCCTGGGATCTCCTGGGCTCTGCCCTCTAGGACAGTGGTCTGCAAACTGCGGCTCACGAGCCACATGTGGCTCTTTGGCCCCTTGAGTGTGGCTCTTCCTAAGCCTTAGGAGCACCCTAATTAAGTTAATAACAATGTACCTACCTATATAGTTTAAGTTTAAAAAATTTGGCTCTCAAAAGAAATTTCAATCGTTGTACTGTTGATGTTTGGCTCTGTTGACTAATGAGTTTGCTGACCACTGCTCTAGGATGTAAGTGTTGGAATTTGAGGCACTTAAATGCTTTGTTGGATGCTTGTAAATCGCAGAGGGTGGAGACGTCATCAATACAGCTATGTGTCAGGGCTTTGGTTTAGAACAGTGGTTCCCAAACTTATTTGGCCTACCGCCCCCTTTCCAGAAAAAATATTACTCAGCGCCCCCTGGAAATTAATTTTTTTAAAATTTTAATAGCAATTAAACAGAAAGATATATGCCCCCAAATGCACCTGTGGCCACCACCGCCCCCCTGGATCGCTGCAGCGCCCACCAGGGGGCGGTAGCGCCCACTTTGGGAATCACTGGTTTAGAATCAGACACTTGTCTGTTCATGGCAGGCTCTCTCACTATGTGGCCATGGGACTTCGTTCTTAGACTCATTTTTCCCAACTATAAGGTGGCCTGAACCAGAGTACTTACCTAATAGAGATATAGGAAATACTAAATAAGTTAAGATGTTAAGCACTTAATCAAAGGTCTGGCGAATTAAGCTTTCAATAAATATGAGCTTTGATTATTATATCACTATTTATTATTCGTTGGAAGAACTCATTGTACCGTTATTTATGTGCCTTTGCCTAAAAAGTAAGACAAACTAGGTTCTACAAAATAACTGATCGGTCTTTTTCAACAACTGATTCTTCACGTATGTCAGCAATTTGGTACACTTTGTAAAAATAGAATTATCCATATTCTTTCAATTATCCAAAATCTTGTAATTATGGAGACAAGCTTCAAATGTGTTTTTGTAATCTATACCCAAAGAAGGGTATGAATTTACAGATGCGTAATTTAGTAGCTCATAGTGCGTACACCAACTAGTATATGCTCAATTTAGGATGGTGAAACTCATTTGAACAAAATTAGCCCCGGATGAAACGGCACTGAAGCAGAATCTGACAGTTCCCATAAAACAGGCCTGGAAATATTGACAGTGATGACGGAATTTCCACTTCCCAGCAGCCGTTGTTTCTTGGAGCTGCTATTAAATATTAGAACATCTCTAAAAAATAAACTGAGACACAAAATCAAATGACCTTTGTCCTGAGGCTAACAGGCCTATGGACTCAGAGGGGACCTACCCATGCTGGGTGATGACACTCCCTAGGTGTTTGAGCCCTGGCTCTCGACCATGCAGGCCCAGCTTTCAGGGGACACATTGGGGACTTCTGAGCAACCGGTGCTGTAAAAGCCACACAACTCTCACAGTCTCGTCCTGTGTGTGTCTCTTCCTTTATCCACTCAGCAGACACACATCCCAAGAGCACAGCATGTGCAGGATTGTGCTGGGTGCCATGGGGTCTAACACAAGGCAACTTACCTTCAAAGGACTTACAGTCTAACAAATAATTAGCCTGAAGACATGCTGCCAAATTTCTATTTTAAAAATACATTTTGGGCAGTTTGTGAATTATTTGTTCAGTGTATATCAAACCTTGTTTTCTTTAGGACACCAGGATACTAAAGTGAACGGCATGTTTCAATAGGAGCCCATCTCTTAAGTGTGTTAAACAAAGCCATGTTCTCCCTCCTAAGCGATTTATAATGGTTTCAGATGGAACCTTCGGTGTTGTGATAGAGAAAGGCCATAACTTAACCAAGTCTAAGAGAGAAAGTTAATGCTTTTCATTTAGCGTAAGCCTGGAACGTATTCGAGGCATTAAGTGCAATGGTATGTGACTGAACTGATGGGAGTTAATATGTAATTACTGTTTTTTACAGTATGGTTATAGTGATTATATTCTATTTATTCTATTTTCCTCTGGAAATACAGCATAATGTAATTATAATTAATAACTCTGAAGATGGGCTCAATTACTTAAGTCATGAAAATGAATTACCATCATCACATTGAGAATTTTTCAACCATCCTGTATAGAGCCAACTATAGAAATACTAGTGCTTCTGAGAATATTACTTGTAAAGAAACTGCAATGAATAAAAGCTGAGTTTATGCTGGTATCGGTACCATTTTAAACAATAAAAAAAATTACCAGAACGTTGTAGCTTGTGGTTACCTGTAAGTCTTTTTACATATTTTATGAAACTTCCACTTTAATTTGTAACTTTAAATTATTTTAAATATAAAAGTTGCATTTTAAGAAGCTTAACTTTGCAAAATATACTTCAAAATAGTTTTAAAAGAGTGAAAAAAGAAACCCTGTTAAAATTCAGGATTATTTTTTAATCATTGATCTTTTTGAGGAATATTTTTAAATGACAAAAAAACACATATTTATAAAATGGCATTATGTTCAAAAAGGGCCCATATTAATGTTTCCTTATAAATATTTCAGTTACCTTTTGGGATGAAACCTTTACGCAGAGTATGTGATTTTTATGTAAAAGTAAACCTACAGGGAAGAAGCTATCACCAAGTTTGTGAATTATTTCAGTGCGACTGTTATATACTTGTCCCTATTGTTACTCTGGAAGCTCCCTACAGCGCCATGACTCTCTCACAGAACTGTTAGTTATAACAGTTCTTCATGGTTATAAACCCTATCAGACCCTTACCTTTTCCCTTTCTCTCTCCCCTCCACCCCCCATTTGGTTACTTGCCTTATCCCATAAATTTTAGCTCTACAAACGCTATCCTATTCTTTACTTATTCCCCATTCCATTCCTAGCACCCTAATTTAGGCCTCATCATTCAATTATGTTTTATTCAACAACCCCCCCCCGCCCCCACCCTCAAGTCATGTATACCAGTCCTCTTCCTCTTCTCATGGCCACTGTTACCACCTTTAATTTCTCATCCTCGTTATTTCCTAGAAGGTTAAAGGTAGACAGTTTCTTGGGCTTTCATTTAAAGTAAAAACCTTTTTTTATCTTTAATTTTTTTATTGATTAAGGTATTACATATGTGGCCTCATCCCCCCATAAACCCTCACACACTCCCCCCACACTCATGCTCTCATCCCCTGTTGTCTGTGTCCATTGGTTGGGCTTATATACATGCATACAAGTCCTTTGGTTGATCTCTTCCCCTTACCCCCACCGTCCCCTACTTTCCCTCTGAGGTTTGACAGTCTGATCGCTGCTTCTCTGTCTCTGGATCTGTCCTGTTCATCAGCCTATGTTGTTCACTATATTCCACAAATGAGTGAGATCATGTGGTATTTATCTTTCTCTGACTGGCTTATTTCACTTAGCATAATGCTCTCCTTTACTTCTTATGGGATGATGAGCCCAACATACTTTGGGAAGCAGTGTCACTGCTCAGTCAGTTAATGGAAACTACGGAGCAGGAACTGAACTCGCCTTAACAGAAATCTAGCTGATAAGTTTGGACGGTTCCCCAGTGACAGGTACCCAGCAGGACAGGAATTATATTTTAGGCTTTATCTTCTTGTTTTAAATATGTTTTTATTGATTTTTAGAGAGGAAGGGAGAAAGATAGATAGAAACATTGATGAGAGAGGAACATCACTGATCCGCTGCCTCCTACACTCCCCCTACTGGGGATCGAGCCTCAACCCAGGCATGTGCCTTGACCAGGAATGGAACCAGCAGACTCTTGATTCCTGGGTTGACGCTCAACCGCCGAGGCACACTGGCCAGGCTAGACTTCATCTTTTGATGAGTGGCCCATTTCAGCAATCTGGTGTGCTTCTCTAGGAAATACTGTGAACCTGGAATAGTCTTCCATTCTGTCCCAGCTGTCTTTTAGCCTCAGGCACCTCACTTTTTCAGTGGTTTTATTTGCTTTGACTAGACTCATATCATTTTATGAGAACATACTTTTAATCATGAAAAAATATTTTGAAATGTTGAAAAAGCGGACGAAATACTGAGCTCTTTTCGTTTTGTCACATTTAGTTCTTTGACATTGAATGTCTTTGCATTTAAGTCCTAATAATTTTCTGAAATAATACCCATCGCATATTTGCATTAAAGATAGATTTTGATAACATGGTTTATTTAATTCATCCATAGAAGCGTTCCTTTAGTACTAAATTTTAAACTCTCACCATGTGCCAGGCCTGTGCTAATCTCTGGGAATAAAAATCTGAAGGCATGGCCCTTTGTCAGGAAGCCTACCATCGAAGTCATATTTGTGTTGCTGTGGCACTTAGCACAGTGCCTCCAAACCAGTTCTAGAGCTAGGGGCTACAGTGGGAGAGGAGTTCCCTGACGGGTATTACAAAGCCTAATAGGATTTGACCAAATGAATGGAACTGAGAGGCAGCCCCACACTGAGGGCGGTGGTGGAAGAGTGCGTTGGGTCCGTTGTGGGACCAGCAGGTTTGGAGCAGAGACTTTGAGGGGTAGGATAATATGGAAGTAGCCACAAACCAATTTCTGAAAAGTCTTGGTCATTCAGAAGAGCTTGCAGATTACTTAAAGGACCTTTAAACAGTTTTTAAGGAACGGAGTAACAGGGGCAGATTTACATTCTTTTTTTTTTTAAATGTATTTCTTTATTGGTTTCAGAGAGGAAGGGAGAAGGAGAGAGAGATAGAAACATCAATGATGAGAGAGAATCATTGATCGGCTGCCTCCTGCACGCACCCCGCTGGAGATTGAGCCCGCAACCCAGGCATGTGCCCTTGGCCGGAATCAAACCTGGGATCCTTCAGTCCGCAGGCTGATGCTCTATCTACTGAGCCAAGCCAGCCAGGGCAGATTTACATTCTTGAAAGATTCCTGGGAGCCACGTGGAAAATGAATTAGTGTGATGGAGACTAGACAACCCGACAGTGAGAGAAATACAAAGCAACAGGCCCTGGTTCCTCAGACCCTTTGCTGTTCGACTTTGAGTGCAGAATACTGGAACAGTGCATATTCATTTAGTTCCTGGTGCATTTGTTTAGATCCTGACGCTGCCTTGACAAGTGAAGTTGGGAATTCAAAGAAGTGTTGAACCTGGTTCCTGCCCTTAAGATCATCAGAGTCTAGTTGGGATGAAAGATAAAAACATGTACAGTATATAGTGTGTTAATAGTTTGCAGAGTACTTCACATACAATATACCTCTTTTGATTTTTAAATCAACAGTGATATATCACATGATTACAGCTGACATTTCATTAATGGAATACTGCAGCCCATCTCTATCCATGTTCTGTGGCCTAGTTTGTAAGTAATGGAACTGCAGCTCCCACCATGGTCTTTGGACTCTTGGACAGGAGATCTTGCCACTAGGCAACACTCTCCCACTTGTTAAATAATATAATTAGGTAGCTGTATAGCTGTGTATAAAAAGAAAATATATGAGATTACATAAAATGTGAGTAGTCATCAGGTGGCTTACATAGGCAAGAAGTATGTGGGGAGTTTGGAGAAGAATTGATCCCTCCCCGTGTCTTGAATTGTAGTGTGCTCCTTGATGTGGTAGGGAGCCAATTCTAGGGTGAGAAGTGAATGGGCAGAATGTTTGTGCCCAGTGCTTCTTGTAGGGGAAATAGGGAAGGAGCCAGAAGGACCAGTTGGATCCAATGTGAAGAACTTGAATGTCGGGATTAAAAGTATGTGGGCCATCCTGAAGAGTTTGGAGACTACAGGGGCTTAGAAATATGTCATTAGGTAAAAGAAGTCAGCCATGGTGCATTGAATGAGTGGGCAGGTGAGATGTGAGGCCTGGCCAGTTGGGAAGAAATTGCTGTAAAGCCAAGGTGTGTCCTCCTTCCCTCCTGCGTCTTCAGTCCCTCCTGTTCTCCTTCTCATCCCTCTGTCACTTCCCCCTCAGCCCATCACTTCTTAAGGGTCTTCTTTCTGTCACTTTTTCATGATTCTGATATCCAGCTCAATGAAATGTTTTGCTGACTTTAATAATTGTGATTCCAGTACATTGAAAATCTCCAAACCCTTGAAATGCTAGAGATTTGCAGAAAAACACGGTCACTTCTCTTCAGGTCCTGGGGACTCTGCTGGTTTTTCTTTTCTTTGAAAAAATTTTTTTAATTGATTTTAGAAAGGAAGGGAGAGGGACATAGAAACATCAATGATGAGAGAGAATCATTGATCGGGGTATCGAACTGTGACCTCCTGGTTCATAGGTCGATGCTCAACCACTTAGTCACACCAGCTGGGCTGACTTTTCCTTTCATTCCACATTAGATTGGGCTTTGGCTTCCTTATCCTCATGTCAGACAATTCTTCCCACCTTCATCAGCACTTAGAATACGTAGGTTCTGGATGATTTTCACCCAGGTGGATTAGTTGGAGGTGTTCTAATGAACATGCAATTTTTTTCCTCTCCCCTCATTTCTAATCTCTTGCATACCTCATTGGCTACTTCAGTCCCACTCACAGTTGAACATGTCCTGAAATGTTTTATTCCTCATTTCAGAATTCTTACCAAAGGCACCCATCTTACTCTAGACTCTGCATTAACCGTTCATTCCCTACAACCATCTCCTTACATTTGGAAGTCTCCAGGTATATCTTTGAGATTTATTGCCATTTTTATCTTATATTTTATTATTCATTCATGCATTTAAATATTTATTGAGCACCTTACTATACATCAGGTACAATTCGAGGAGCTAGGAAAATATCGTTAACAAAAGACACACAAATTTATATCCTCATGCAGCACATATTCTGTGACTACAGATAGCCACTAAACAAAGACGTAAGAAAATTGTCATTTTTATGAAAAGATATTTCTCTTCAAAGGCCAGACCTGACCTTTTTTAAAAAGAATTCTTTTTTAGAGTGGTGAAACATCTTTACCTTATTCCTCAAAAAAGGGGGGACTATTAAACGCACAGACCTGCAGGAGACAGCCCCCTCAATAATATCCACAGCCACCGTCCACCCATGGAATCACTGCAGCGACTAAGCTGCCTGCAGCATCGCCACAGTTAATGCAGGGCCGCGTGTTACATTTTCTTTTCCTTCTAAGGTCCACTCCCAAGGCCTCCGGTTGGTGTGTGTCATATGGACATTATCTAGTGAAAATGCCACATTTCATAATGCTGGAACAAAGTTTCACCGTAATTGCCTCTGAAAGACACTCGCAGCTCTGGATTTACAGCTCAGTATCTCACTAATTTATGGCAAGGTCAGAAAAGCAGCAGGCTTGGGAGTAAGAGGAGGGGAAAAAAACCTGCCCTTCATGCTCATAATGATTTGTGCAGTGGGCAATTAGGGAAAATATACAAATTGTAGTTTGATGCTGTATTAATAGATTTAGCCATGGGATATAGAGTCATAGGAATGTCACCTTCTCAGGACAAAGCACAGTGCCACATGCAAAATGGTTACTGTTTGGCTCTTCACAATGGGCAGTGTGTACTGCCCAATGAATTATAGTGTTTCTTTACTTTGTTCTACTGACTCTTTTGTTGGCTCAGTGTTGGGAAGGCCGTGTACAAAATATTAAAGGAAAGAAAGAAATTTAAGAGACAAACTTACAGAAACATTGACTGTTTTGGTGGTGGTGGTGGTGGTGGTGGTGGTGATTATTTTTAAAGGCCTCTCTACCCTCCCCCATGGTGAAGCCCTCCGAGGGACATGCTGGCAGAGGAACAGGCCGTCGAAAAAATACACTACACACTAAGCCTCTCTTGTTTATTTGCATGTTGAAGGCAAGGCAGCTTAATAGAATTTGAATATGACTAAATCCAGCCACTTAGCGTAACTGTCTGTATCCCTATAATGCAGTAGCCAAAGGTAATCTGCTTGTTAGGCACTTTCCTTTATGATCTCAGCAAGTCCCAGTTCTGGAAGCAAATGTTGTATTTACCATAATCCACGAGAGGGAAACGCCAGGGCTAAAAATACAAAACAGAACAAATGTAAAACATTGCTGCCGCTCCAGTCCTGTAATTGGTCTAGAAATGAGTCTCAGGCATCTGTGTGGCAGAGATACTTTTATGTATCTCTGAGAGAGCTGGCTGCGCGTCACATAGGTTTTCCAGGGCATCAGAATTCATAAGCGGCTCCGAAAGGCATTTTGTGCTGACCAGGCAAATCATAGCAGGTTGTATGCAGGACTCCCACGTTTGCAAACACAGTGCCTGGTGAGTGATTACATTTAATATGAGAATCAGGTAAAATTGTTTGCACAGAACCAATTGGTGGGGTGGAGATATTAAAGAGTAGAATTGCTCTGGGAAATCTATATTCTCCAATCAGCCACTGAAGAAAGGTGGGGATGCTGAGGCAGGAAGAAGAGGGAGAAGTGAGCTGTGGGTAGATGCGTGGTGACTACAGAGAAAGAATTGTAAATAGGGAACTCCCTTCAACCACAGGTAAACCAAGTGGGGTTTAGAAAATTCAGCCAGACCTCGGCAGGCTAGAAGAAGTTGCTTAATTTATTTTTCTTCCTTTAGCATCATGATCAATATTGGTTAAGCTTTATTTAGCATTCTGAGGGCTTGGGATTGTGTTAGGCCATGTGGCTTCCATTTAAAACCTGGCTGATGTATGCTGCTGCTTATCTTGTGTGAGAAACAATTATATTCCGTACTCACTTATGCATTTTTAAAATTTTTCAGTTATTACTTAAAATTAGAGGACACTTTGAGAGCAGCTATACTCTTTCCAAGTGTTTTTAGGCATTTAAAATATCTTACTTGATCCTTACAACGGCCTGACTGTGTTTATTCTCTAGCTGAAGAATTTGCCCGGGATTGTGTCTCAAGAAAGCTGCAGAGCTGGGTTTGAATTTGAATCTGGCTGGCATCAAACCTTCCCCCTTTTCCATTCATTACACATCCTAGAAATATTTTGTAGTATTTTATAGACATTCAGCAAATCTGGAATGAATGAATGATTTGAATAATACTACTTTATTAATAGTATTTAAATGCATTTGTATGAAGTTTTCCAAAAGGACTCAACAAGCTTCTCATCAGGATATATATTTTAAATCTCAGGAATATGTCTGTCTCTCTGCACATAGTGTAAAAGAGAGTGGAGGGAGGGAAGGAGAAAAAGAAGTACGTTTCAGGTTTGAACAGTCAAACTTTTTAAAATTTAAATTTAAAATTCTTTCCAGCTTCAAGACATATAACATTGTGTAAATTTAAGGTGCGTACTGTGATGATTTGAACAGTCCAACTTTCATAATAATAAAAAGGGGAAGAAACATCCTTGTTACAATCTAAACAAGAAACTGTTTTGCCCCCTTCACTTTATGGTTATCCCTGGAGTGGCCTGCGCACCTACCATCCATTCTTAGCTGGCTGAAGGAAGTCACACGTAAAGTGGATTCGGGGAGAATATCTTTGGATCGCTGAACCACATTCCATCATTCCCTGATGGCCACGTGCTCTCGTATTCTATCTGTGAGTTGTTGCTATTCACATTCCAAATAATGGAATCTTTCCTATAATCTAAGAGGTCTTTGCAGAATTCTTTCCTTCTGAAGCCAGAGCAGCCTTGACTCTCCTTATCATTCGATAGCTCATCTTTCACTTACAACCCACAGCCACATCTCAGTGTCTTTATCCACCTAGTATATCTTTGTCTGATCTCCTGATATCTCTTGGGTGAGAACGGAAGGCGATGTGGCAGCCAGCCCAAGGCCATGGCACATGAAGACAGAACTAGATGGGAAAGGATGTGTTCATTTAAAAGAAAAGGATGGAACCAAATGGTGCCTTAATTATTAGAAAGTGATTAGAAATTATTAGAATGTTAGGTGAGGACTTGAACTAGGAGACAGATTACTGTATCCTATTTACTTATCTGATCTATGAATTCATGCCAGCAGAAGTGGCACCGTCAGAAAGGTTGCCTTTTAGTTGATGTTGGAATGTTTAAGGAACTCTTGGTTTTAAGATTGTTAGCCTCAGAGGTAGCGGTAATTAAAAACCAATCCTACTTCCCGCCTTTTTTGTTCTTTTAATATGATGAGCCCCAAGAGCTTTTGTAGTCATTAAAAACTAAAATGCTTGTGCAAAGCTTGTCCCCATAAGCCCTTTTGAGCGTGGCCCCCCACGCATACAAACCAGGATGCCTTTGTTAAGCCGGGTAAGCCTGTTAAAACGACTGAGCCCAGTGTTTCATAATCGCATGGCGGTAGCTGAGAGGCAAGTGGCTTTCTCTTGCACGGAGGGCAGACTGTAAGTTATAGAAACATACATAATCACTGTTGGCTAATTTTATTAGGAGGAAATTGCTCTGATTATAAGATCTCTGTGGTATAGCGTGGAGATTTCAAGTTACTGTGTCACTTGAAAATTCATTTTCATGAACGCCTGACCACGAGTGTGTAAAGCTGCCAAGCAGAGCTGTGCCCAGGCCTCTCACGTGGGGAGATTTCCTTCTTCCCAGCAGGGCGGTGGCCACCATGGCAGCAAAGAGGGTCAGTCTCCCCCGTGGAGAGCAACACATCAGAATGATGATTGGCCTGCCGGTGTCAGAAATACTACTTATGTGTTCGGTTAAATAAATTTTACATTAAAGGTAGACTAGAGTTTAGCACCATAGAAGCTGCCAAAAAAAAAAAAATGTTCTTGTTTATTTGAGTAAGTTAAGCAGCAGTGAAAGTGGGAATTGTATGGCAAGGGCCTGGTTTAGTAAGGAAGGGGCTTTTCCTAACTGCATTCTTTAAGATCCCTGTATGAAAAATTAACAAAATAAAAGGTATTCCAACCATACTAAAAATCAGTATAATAAGCAACAAAGAGACTCCCGCGCTGTGATGCATTGTGCATCGTTCAGAGTTTGCCAGAGGTGGTCCTTGGGCTCATTTTCACGGTATAGAGTAGATGGAACTGCTTTTGCTGACTGGTTAAAACAGGCAAAGTGTAAATATTAGACCTGAATTTTGCCCAATGTGCTTCTTTCTCCTATCTTTAACCAGCAGAAATACAGGGCTGTAAATAATTGAAGCTGAGACTCAGCCAGGAGTAGAGACATACATGAATTTTAATAAAATCCAAGGACAGTTGATACTTTGGCCGGCTGGCAAAATGACACACTTTTTATATCGTGGGTCATGTTATTGTGTCCTTTCTAATTCTTGAGATGCTTGGCTTCCTAAAATGACCATCTTTATTTAGATTAAGGACCCATTTGGAGTAGTTTTAATAATGTATGGTTTCATACATAAGTGGTTCCATAATTTATTTCACCATTATTCTCTGTCAGGGTTTTGAATGTTATTGTTAATTAAGGAGAAAGAGAGAAAGAGAGACTGTACAATGTCTCTCCCCAGCCAGTCAAGCTGGTTGCCCTTGTTTTTAATCGATTGTTGTCTTAAAAACAAAGCAGAAAAAACAGCCCTAGTAGCCTGTCAGTAATGGCCAGTTAGTGAATTAAAAATTGCCTCGGTAAATCTCATCATTCCAAGTTCACAGGTGAACTGCCTTGGCGCTGGAACCCATTTATCACAAGTAACCCATGTACCAGAGGAACTTTCTACTGATTTACGCCCAATCCCTCCCGCCCACACCTAAATTATTAACACAGATATTAAGGAGATCCCTTGCCGTCCTCCACTGATGAAGTTAGATTTCCCCACCTGGCTGAAACCACAGATTTTATGGTTTTCTATCATCTAGCTGAAAATTCTAAAAGAACAAATTCTATCAATACGATGCGCGAATATATGGCCAGCGGAGGTGGGATTTCCAGAAGCAGTGTCTGATATAAACATGGGGCTTTGCACTTTCTGAGTGTGGCCTCGGGACACATCTGGCATTC
>NW_006297224.1:170804-181450 GCF_000327345.1 Myotis davidii
ATATCTAGAGCTCTCCATGCTCGCAGTGCACTCGGGGTCCCGAGAGCCGAGGTGGACCGTTGCCAGCCGTCCGCAGAGATCAGGATGTGTTGGGTTGCTAATGAAAGCTCTGTGTGGAAGCTTCAAAAACAAGCCGACCTGAAAGAACGAGTGCAGTTATAGGTCCACTGTTAGGAAGTCACCTCACCCGGGACTCTCCCTGACCAGCGCACTCTGTTCCTCCGTGTTCGTTCACTCCCCCTCCGGCCAGCTGATATCCAAACATCCCTGTCCTTTCTGCTCCTCGTTCTATGGACACAGAAAACCTCCACAGTTATATATCCCAGGGGAAGTGTGGTTTCCAAAATTGATGCCATATGACTCTGGGAGGGGAGTTAGAATCATTTTTATAGCTCTTTGGGTTGTTGTTTTTAATATTTCTGTATCTTCCTGTCCTGGATGACTTGCGAGGTTTCAGTGTCATTACTATTTCTGTTTCATTGTTGTTTTCAGTAATAACAACATAACAACAAAAGACATAATCCAAGTCATTTTGCTTTCCCTCAATCAGGCTTATGAAAAACAAGCAATCATAATGATTTTTCAAAGTAAACATGGAGCTGAAGGCACTCTATCACACTTATTGTGTTTTATACTTTCTGTTCTTTGACAGTTACTAACTTTGTGACACTACTTCCATTGTAATAAGTGTGTCTGTTTTTTACATAAATGTGACCCGTCATCTCAATTTTAGAGCAGCTTACTGTCTATTCTACATTATTTGGAACTACTTCTTTCATAGTAGTTATTTTAATGACTCCATTGATATGAAAATTCCTCTTCAATTTATCCGATTTGATTGTCCTTGTAGCATTCTCTGTAAAAATAAACATACGAACCTGAAGTCTAAAAGGTATTTGTAACACTTCAAAGCGTGTAATCATGGTGGTCAATTCTTCCCTGCTTTCCCATCAGCAAAAGCCAAGGTGTCTCCACTTAATCAAATCTCTCAACATTAAACAACAAGAGAAAAACAAACAATCCAGGCAGTGTTTATTTGAGTCCCCAACACCTTTCAACAGTGATCATGAAAAGTTTAAGAGGAGCAACAATAAGTGAGGAGTACTGATCAAAAGAAAGTTGTTAAAAGATGAGGATGTTTAACTGATGAGACAAAGGCATGCTGTTTATAATCTCTTTGTTTCCATGACCACAGCTGTTTACTCACTCAGTTTTTAGTAACAGAGTATTGAGCTTTGATTTGCAACTGAAAAGTTTTCAGACTCAAGTCTCATAGTCCAAGTTGAGTTATTAAATTAAACCTAGTGATTTTTCCTAAGTATTCCCTGGATCCCAGTCATCAAATAGATCCTAGTAAAGAATCATATTGCTAATGCCTTGAGTTTTGTGTGCTTTTGAATTTTATTTTTTTCATGTGTTTTCTATGGTTGGGATAACAAGGAATGATACCGTAGCACACATGAAGATATTATAGGCTGTTATTGTTGTTGATAGCCTGATGTATGTGTGTTCTTGCATTTTGCCTGGAGGGAAGGAGATAGGAATTCCTTGCATTTGAATGAGGTGGATAGCATTTTGAACTCCAGGAGCCTTCTATCAGCTTCACCACTCCTGCAGACGTACCATAACGAATGCTTGGGGGACACTGTATGGCCACGAACCATGGTGTGGAACCCCTGCCTCTTGGCCAGAGGAGAACCTGAAGTTCTTTGTGCTCTGTGAGCTAAGCCAGAAACTGAAAGGAGGCCTGGGGCTGTTTCTTCTAACCACACCCTAACTTGAATCCTTGGGTCTTCACGAGGACATGGTGAAATCAGTCCGGAAAGAAAGAATGTAGGGAAGGCCTCTTAGGAAAAGCAGAACAGCCTTTCTCCTTCAAACCAGAGCATCCGGCTGAGGCCATTCATTCCCCCTCTCCCCCAGTCTCCCCTGGGTCTCACTCTGCCATGCTAGATGTGCAAAGATGGGTGAGGCACGACTCTCAGAGTGGGACGCAGCCCTAGTCCATTCTGCACCAGCCAGCCACATGGAGTTACTGGCGAGCACTCCAAAGAGAAAAAGAAACGCTTTATGGGGAATAAGAACCCGTGTGAGCTTCTTCAAATGCTGCACTGGAAGTTCCTACCCCAACACTAGGGCCTAGTTATATCTCAGGCCTGGGGTTTGACCCCGTTAATTTTCCTTCTGAAGAATGGAGTAGGGGGAAAGGAATCAAGAGTCGTAGCAAGTGTGCAGTGATAGACTGAATGTTAGGGTTCCCCCCAAATTCATGTTGAAATCTAACACCCAGAGTAATACTATTAATTGGGAGGTGATTGGGTCCTGAGAGTAGGACTCTCATCATGGGATTAGTGGCCTTATAAAGAGACCCCAGAGAGCTCCCTCACCCCACCCCCCATGTGAGCACACAGCAAGGAGATGGCTGTTTGTAAACCAGGAAGTGGGTCTCACCCAACAACCAGTCTGCTGTGCCTTGATCTTAGATTTCCTGCTTCTAGAACTGTGAGAAGCAAATGCTTGTTGTTTATCAGCCACCCACTTTATGGTATTTTTGTTATAGCAATTGAAAAACAAGGTAGGTAGAGGCGGATTTGAGCAGCCATCTGTTCCCACTGCAGAGTTGTAGCAGAAAGAGTTGTCTCACCCCAGAAATACCTAGTCAGGTAGTCACTTCAAAATGGACCAGACTTTGGACAGAAAACACACACACACACACACACACACACACACACACACACAAACACACACACCCACCCACCCCAAAACAAAACAAAACACCAAAAACAAAATAAAACCGTGTGATACTTTGTTCAAGATCTTGGATATTTGGTTGGACAAGCTGTTACAATGAGAGATGTAAGGGCAGTGACAATGTCTTACCTGGCACTCAATAAACAGATTTTTAATAATAAAGGAAAAGCCCTGGCCAGTGTCGCTCAGTTGGTTGAGCATCGTCCCATGAACCAGGAGACCATGACTGGATTCCTGGTCAGGGCACATGCCTGGGTTTCGGGCTGGATACCCAGTAGGGGCTGTACAGGAGGCAGCCAAACAGTGATTCTCTCTCATCATTGATGTTTCTATCTCTCTTTCTCCCTTTCCCTTCCTCTCTGAAATCAATAAAAATATATTTTAAAAATAATAAAGAAAAAATATGCTGTGAATGAAATCATAATGGACACTATGACGAGGTCAGAGAGCAGTTACTATAAATGAGGAGTAAATATGTATAGGTCTTTCTTTTGTGTTTCTAGAGAGACTGATTTGGAGAATTATCACCCTTTTAACTGTTCAGGGTTCTGAAGGATGTTCTTGAAAAAACATAATTTTTTTTCTCTTTGTAGAACTTAACCTTGAACTGTATGTAGTTCAAATTTTTACTGTCTCAACCTGTAAATTCAGAATGCATCAACCTTAACATAAAGCTGTAGTTGTCAGTTTTGGGGTTTTTTACCTGAAAGTATTTCCTGGTAAAATTTCAGTGGCACGTGTTTGGTTATAGACTAGTCAAAGGTGGTTTTGGATTCTGGATTCGAGCAATTGAATCATAATTATCCAGCATCATAGAGAGAGGGGAGGCAGTGGCTTACTCAATCCACTTATCTGAGCTTGGTTGTAGCATTTATTTCTCTGAAGCTCACAGTCTACCATGGTCAGACTTAATGAGGTGAGTTCTTAGCTTTCATAAATAAAAGAGATTACTTTAACCACATCATAAGAAAAACTTCTGTCTGTTACTGGGTAAAGTAAGGCATTTCTGGATGTCAGCTGAAGCATCGTTGAGAGCCACGATTGGTGCCTAATTTTCCCAAGAAACCAGTGATTACATTTTTTCTTATTCAGGTTGACCCACCAAAGTTAAGCCACTCTAGAGGGGTCTCTCCCTTCTCTTAAGTATAAATAGAAAGATATTTAATTTTTAATATTCTCTTCCAGGTTTTTTGACAGGTTATACATATGCTAATAGAAATAAGCTTATTATTTGAAGCACAGAGCTGCTTGTCACCGAAGCTTCATTAACACCGTTATCACTGCCTGACATTTATCTTATAATTTTCTAGAGCTGACTGTTGTGTCTCCATGGAAACCCAAATTGCAATTGAAACAAGTAGGATAATAAAGGCATCCACTGAGATTGACAGCATGCAAAGCCTGGCTACATTTGTTTATAGTTCCTTCAGTAGCTACAGCGAGAGATAGAGAATATACACTTTTGGTGCTTAGAAATTTAAAAAAAAAAAAAGATAACTCTTTTGTCACATGTGATGCCTGACTCTGGGTATATGGCAAGTTTACCATAATACTGTTCGTTCTCATGTTAGTAATTAGGTGGCTCACCTTTACTGGAATCATCTCAAAGCATTGTGAATATTGGATGTAAAATTAACTATGATTCTATTTGGATCCCAAAGGAAATTCTTCCTGGATGATTTTGACACAATGAAATGTTGGTCAGACCTTAACCTGGTGGTTCATGGTGTCTGATGGATTTCTTTCTGGACGTGGGGAGCAACCACACACCGGTGCCATTTCATTGTTCCCCCTTGATATAGAGAAACCTGTACTCTTCTAAGTTCATGATTTCACATCAGTTTGGTTGGTGCCTCAAAGCAAAGAGTCATGAAACTGGAATGGGTCCAGAGTGAATTAATCTGAAATTAATTTGATTTTGAAAGACTCCATCTGGCTATGTTTGGGAAAGGCAGTTAGACAGATATATAAACAAATCTATATTCATTGTGCCAGATGTAGTGTCAAAAAAATGAAGAAATGACTTTAAAAAAATGAGCTATGGGAATTTTGATATAATGATATTCTACCTCTTAGAATAACAACCATTATAATGTAGCACATAATCCTCTTTTTATTCTTGTTAGCGGGTTAGATCTGATGGGGTGTGTTTTTTTTTTTTTTAAGAAATAAGCAAATTAAATGTCAAAGCCTATTTTAATTGATGATTTAAGGTGCTAAATGAAATTTATGACATACTCACAAAGTGGGGGTGGGGGCAGGCCTATATGAATCAAAATGTGTTTGGTATTGATTTCATCTTAAGATGTGATTTAGGGATTTCAAAACTAGCAGAGTAGAATGTCATTTGGACTTCGCCTTTTGCTATGTAGTTTCGTAGCATGACAAATGTATGCTTGTATCATAGGGAACCAAACACAGAGCTGACATGCAGAGAATTCTGGAAGTCTTCTCTGAGTCAATCTACAAACTTGGCACTATTCCTTTTTGTTATTTTGCAAATTTCTTTAAGCAGAGTATCGGAGAGGCAACTCTTTGGATTGCTATCTAGGAATTTAGTGCACTCATTGTAGAACACCTCATTGCCTTTTCTTATATCGGGACAGAAAGAGTCTAGAAAATTCATAATTAGTCTCTTGAATGGTATCACAGTCGTCTCTTATGGGCCTTTCATTTCCAGTTTTTAAACCTCAAATATCATCTTTTGTCATGTCTTGAAGAGAATGAATTAAAGTTTACTTCTTGATCTGTGAACAAGCCTAGTGTACTTTAGGGAAACAAACTCCCCAACGGCAACAACTCATTTCTCTGCAGGCCCCCTCCCACCTCCCTCACTTCTGCTAGCCAAGCAACAGCTAGAACAATGATAACAGGAGGTAAAAATAGGGCAGAATACTTAGCTCAGATTTACTTCCCAAAAGCTGAAGCGTCTTGGCAAAATCGGTTGCTGCTTTTAATGACAACAAATTAGATGCTACACAAAGCTTACATTTTGATACTCATGGGAGTGTTTGAGAAAGTAAAATCTGAGATACCTGGAGTCCCTGGGGAATGAAACAGGCTTATTAGCTAAGTTTGCAGTAGAGATGAAAGCTTATCCTTTATGGCACCAATTCTCTTTATTGTTTCATTTTAAAGAAATTCTTCTTAATAATAAATGATATATTTCCCTGCCTCCTCAAACAGAAGGTATTGAGCACTGAGCGCAATGTGACCCTTTAGCGAAGACAAGATTGTTGTTATGCAAATGAATTATTCTGCTACACTGCTGTCCTTGGGAAGGTCTGGGGAATATAAGTTGGCCCAGCTCTGAGTGGGCTTTCCCTGCTGGGCCCATTCAGATTCTCATGTGCGTTGGCCATCACTCCACGGGCTTCCTATTACAAGCCATCCTGTGTGCTCCTTCTGATCTCCTGTGGGTTTAAAATGCAGGTGACAAAGGCTGAAAAACCAGCATAACGTAAGAAATCTCTGAGGAAGGGGTTGGGAAGTTCCCCAGAGGCTTTAAAGGGCTTGACATCAGGGCAGGAACTTGGTGACACACATGTTGACAGCTCTGAAGTCTTTTATGTCTTAACTCTGTTGTTGGCATTTCACAAACACATGAGCTTGAAGGCATTACCAGGAAAAAAGAAAAGAAAAGAAAAAGAAACACATCTGAATCTAATAAATTAGGTTAGTGTACAGAATTACATTTCTTCACACATGGATTCTGTTTTCTGACCTAAGCTACAGTCATTAATATGATGTAATTAGGTACTAGTTACTGTCAACTTTTGATTTTCTGGATCATTGGAAGAAGCAGTGACTTACTAATCTCTCACACATTTGTATCAAACCTTACACTGCTGGCTGCATCCCTTGGGCTCGCATTCAATTTACGTTGTATTCCTTGATTACACATCATTTATGACGGGAGACGGTTGGCCAAAAAACAGCTTGAGGAGAGACCAGCCTGAGATTCAGTTCTGCCATTGATAAATGATAACATGAATAATGAATGGACAGATAATATTTAAGGGAAGGGTAGATAGAGTTCGGAATGCCAGGTGAGCACAAAGCTCAGTAAAGCGTGTCCTTTAGGTCAGAGTAGGAGGCAGAGCTCTCTGAACAGTTTTGCAGTGGTTTTCGCCTCAGGGTAGCTGGGATGGCGACAGTGGCTGTGTTGGAACAAGTGGACTCACTGGGCGCTTAGAGAAAAATGGGCACGTAACTCATTGGCAATGAGGTGTATTGACCCTCAAATTGAATGGAACAGTACTAGATGGGACAACACAGTTTTTTATAATAATGGTGACAAATTGTGTGATGTGTGATTTAATTTTTACAAATTGTAAGACTTCTTGCTGTATTAAATCTATTCATTCAGGAAATATGTACTAAGGATATCCTGAGACTGAGTTCGGGGCACTGTGCTCACCTTTCAAATGAGTTCTTCTCTGAACACCTGATGTAGCATTGCAATCCTACACCCAATACTCCCTGTCTTTCTTCCCTGCTTTATTTTTCTCCTTTGAAATGATTTCTTTCTAATCTCTTAGGTTTGCTTATTTCACTCATTTTATGCTCCCCGCTAGAATATAAGCTCCATACAGGTAATTTTGCCTTATTTTATTAATTGCTGTATTCCCTGGCACCTTAAATAATGCCTGGATTGTGGAATCACTTCATAAATACGTACTGAATTAATGACTAAGACATCCTTGTCCTCACAGTTTCAATCTCACCATGTAACTAACTGATCATGAGCTCAGTAATATTGTTTCTATAGGTTCAGTGGCCAGAGAAGAATTAGAGATTAGACTAGCAATAACTCGGCGTTGAGTGTGTGTTCTGTGGAAGACACTGTCCCTCTTCTCAGACTTGGGGTAGGATGGGGTACAGTTTGAGCCAGTAAGAAAAACAGGGAAGTTGAACATGAAACCGAATTGGAGGACAAGATTATTTTTGGATATGCTGAGTTTGAGGTGGGGCCAGACCTCTCTGTCAGCTGTAGCTATAGAAGATCAGATTGGAGGGTTGAATGGACATGCCCAGAGAAGTGATTTTCACGTGAGTGGTAGTGAGTGACAGGAACATTGGAGAGATGGTCACCTCTGGAGGAATTAGCTCAGAGTAAAGCTCAGAGATGGGTGGGTGGGCTTTATGGATGGCAGTAGGTTCCCAGTTTATGGCATTGCAAGCCAGCATAGGTCGGGGACTGGGCTGTGCCCGCCCCCCCCACCCCCCCCCATGTGAGGGCCAGCAGTGCACAGGATGGTCGTCCAGCATAGGTCTGCGTGGGCACTCTGTCCAGTGTTGCACAGGCCCCCTGTCTCAAGTGCATGCTCGTGGAAGAGAAGCACCTGCTTTCTCTCAAGTCTCGGCACCCTTGTCACAGCCTACTTTTTTCTTCAGTTACTTTCTTTCAGTCTCCTTGTCAACTCAGTAAAAGAGTACAGCTTATCATCCATTGCCTCTGAATTTTTCACATTCCATTTAAAAATGTGACCACAGGGGTGAAGTGTGGTTTAGAATGCTGAATGCCAGTGCCCGCAGCCAAATTAGTCACTTGTTGCTGGCTTTCTGCAGGCCCTCTATCGCTCTGTTCTGCGCCTTATCCCTTTGAATTTTGGTTTTGTGTTGTGCACATGTTTTGTCTCTTCTCATTGGCTGAGTAGCTTAAGGGCATTAATTGTTTATTTTTCAACTCCCTCCTTCACACCTTGCACCATGCCTGACATAAAGCGAGTCTCAATAACTATAATCCGAATTTAAGAAAAGGACTGCGTGTGAGAATAAAACTTAGGCGGGTTTAGTATTTCTTCAGTGGGTGGAGAGTGTTGAGAATCCTCCCCGGTTGCTTTCTCTTGCATGAATAAGTACCAGCAAAATGTTTTCTTTTAGACAGCTGTGAACGCGGGGATTCTTTGCTTTGAGAAGCACAGTTGCTAAAACCCAGGTCCAGGGTACCTGGCACCATGTCTGTTTTGTTTGTGGCTCTCAGTGTACATCCCTTATTTTCATCATTTGCTGCTAGAATTGGAATTTTAGTAAAAATCAATTTTTAGTAAAAATCAATACTCAGTTTGCGAAGTTCAGATGACTACTTAGTTTTCTCCCACATGTGTCTTTGTTTCATAAGGATTCATGTTTCAGTTAATTAATTGATGGGGGCGCACCTACAAGTACTTGCCCAAGCTAACAGGTGACTTCTGCAGCAGTTAGCCATGGACACCAGAGCCAGGCCTCTCCCTTCCTTTCCCCATCTGTAAAGTTGGGGCAGTAATCCTGACCTCAGCCATGAGGGGAGGATTAATTAATGTGCGCTCTTGGCGCACTTGGAAAATGTGAAGCCGATATAAATCTTCTGTGTGATTATTATTTCCCCATTGCCATTTCTGAAAGTTCATCTGAGAAACCTCTCCCTGTGCAAATGCCTTCTGCTCTGCTCTGCTCTGCAGTCCCCTGAACTATTTCTGATAAATCACCGAAGGAAATGAGTTCCCTGGACAGGGGTTATCCAGGGCCGCTGCCTCGCTGCCTTCCCAGCGAGGGTCATTGTGTGTTCAGACTTCAGGTCCCGCCTGGATGCCTCCACATTTACTTCTTTGTGGGGGTGTTCCAGCGTTATGCCTTTTACTGGCGGTCAAGTTGAGGTAAGGTAATAAGGTTTCTCTTTCGCTTGGTGAATCCTAAGGCCTGTGTTTTGCAGCCTTTTCCTCAGAAATAGGGTTATGCTTCACCCTGTTAAACAAATATACAGATGTCCCCTGATTCAAATTGGTTCAACTTGAGATTCTTCACCTTTCTGGCGGTGCAAAAGCAATATGCATAATAAATTACATGAGATATTTAACACTTTATTATAAACTAGTGTCCCGGTGCACAGATTTGTGCACATTGAAAGGAAATTAATTAGAAGAAATATTTTAATGTTGTTCTTTGCCCTTTCTCTATAATAGGAGTGTCAACCAAAATCATATCGGCAATGACAGATCGAAACACATGCGTGCGATTGGTGCCAGCGAGAGCTTTATATGTATCACACATGCACGAGTCAACTTAGCCTTTTATATATAGAGAATAAACTTGCTTACCTGGACCTGCTTTTTGATTTAGCTAAACTTTTTCCAGCCCAGTGAAGCACCCTAACTTCTCTTTCAGGTAATTGTCAGCAACACAGCAGTAAATATCAACACAAAGCAGATTATTATTGTAGATCACGCAGGGAGAACAAAGGGTAAAATACTTAACTGTGGCAGTGTTTCACTATATATTCTGCACAGAGAGAAAACCTGAAGTCATTTTCAAGATCCACCATTTCTTCTTTTCAGTTGGGTCAAGTTTCTAAGCTTTCTAAATCTCTGTTTTCCAGCTAATGAAAAGAAAATAGGATTCTAACGAGTCTCCTATCCAGGACTTCTGTGAGGTTCAAATGAGATGAGGCACATGAAAACGCTTCACAAACATTTGGTTAAACTATAAATGTTTGCACCCGGCTATAAAGCAAGTTGTGTTCCTGGGCTGAAAAAACTCCAAGGAGGCTAGTCGCTAGGGAAAGGAAGCCGGGTGTTGTTATGTGACGTCATTACCTTGCGCCCACAGCAACCATTTTGGGCTGGGCTGGGGGCTGCATTTTGCACCATGTGGTCTGTGATTTGGTGGGGTGTCACTCCGGGGTGGTGGCACGGCCTGTGTCCCACTTGAGGGAAGCTGAGTGTTGGTTTGTTGGTACCAGGTCCATGGTGCCGTTTATATTTTATTTGATTTTTCATTTATTTATTTATTTATTGTAAATATATTTTTATTGATTTCAGAGAGGAAGGGAGGAGGAGAGACAGAAACATCGATGATGAGAGAGAATCATTGATCAGCTGCCTCCGGCACGCCCCACACTGGGTACCCTGCCGGCA